>NC_134859.1:64486388-64801111 GCF_049852395.1 Peromyscus maniculatus bairdii | reverse complement strand
GGAACTCTAGTCCTTGACCTGCTTCTAACTAGCTTATGACTCCCAAGAGTCGGTTAGTCACTCTTCTCAGCTTCATCTACATGGAAAGAATCATGCTTACCGCCCCCTTCTAATCATCAAGGCTTCAGATGAATGCAATTAAAAAAGTAAGTGATTCATTTGCAGGGAGGAATGTGATGTTGAGTGAACTTAAGCCAGACACAAAGGGACCAATATTCACTTCTATGGGATCCTTAGAATAGCCATATTCCCAGAGACAAACTGGTCAACTAAGGGGGTGTGGAGGAAGATCAGAATCAAATAACTAAGATCAGAAGTGAAAATCAGGGCACATCTAATAATTTCACAGGAAGAAAAGTGATTACCAGTGAGCGCATCAAGAAAATGGACAAACTCCTAGAAAAGATAACCAAGACCAAATCACAAAAATACAGAGAATCTGTATGGGTTGGGAGGTGGGCATGGAGTTCGGTGGCAGTATGTGGCGGGTCTGTGCATGAGGGGCACAGAGTGGAATGCCCAGGGCTGGGCTCCGGGCTCAGTGGGCAGCTTGGAAGAAAAGCCCATGGGCCCCGTCCACAAGCCAGTGGGTGAGCTGCACTGTGGCCTCTTCACAGTGATATGTGGCTGGAGCTCCAGCACCATGCCCTCTAACCCCTCACTGCGGCAGCTCATGGGTCACCCAGCCTCTGCTCTTTCAGCCTCCTGCCTCACCAGATGGTTCTATTGCCTTCCCCTCCCCCAATGCCGCAGGCAAGCAGTAGAACCCACTGGGCATTGGATTCAGATGCAGCAGCTACCAAGGTGGACCTCCCTTGGAATCACAACACTGAAGGAGTTAGGGAAAGTTTTGTCTGTCTGTTTTGTGTGTGTGGATGGGTCTATGTTTTCTGATGTCCATAGTTTTGTTGCAAACATGGAACTGACAGAATTAGACGAGGCTCTGCTGAATGTATGAATGATAGCATGTTTTGTTCCAAATGACCTCCTTTGAGTCTGTGAGCTTCTACCTCTGCCATTGGCTGCTCTGATGGCTGGGACTCAGAATTATCTCCCAGCTTTCTGGCCACTGGATCCAATTTAATAGGGATACAAATGTTTTAGGGGTATGAATAATATTAAAATTGATTTATGCTGTTCTGCTTTTTTGAAAAGCTGGCTCTGGAACTGGGTTATGACTCTCCCTTTTTGAGACCCAGGCATGCTTTAAAAGAGAAGAGAGCAAAGCAGAAGAGCTAAGAAGATCATTGGTTTCATTTAGTCGCCTATATAAATAAGTTCAATAAGTTTGCTAAATCTCAAGAGTTATAAGACTCTTATATGCACTTTCTGTACCTCAAAATTTATTTTTATTGGGTATAGTTAAAAATCTAGAAAAAAAGAAAAAAGATCTATAAAATCTGTGGGAAAAAGTTAACTTGTAACACAGGGGTTGATAATTAAAAATCTATGCATAGGTAATCTTTTTTTTTTTTTTTTTTTTTTGAGACAAGGTTTCTCTGTGTAGCTTTGTGCCTTTCCTGGTTCTCGCTCTGTAGACCAGGCTGGCCTCGAACTCACAAAGATCCACCTGCCTCTGCCTCCAGAGTGCTGGGATTAAAGGCATGCACCACCACCACCCAGCTAGGTAACCTTAAAATCTTAAAAGCTGGCATGACACCAGCTTGGGATGTAAGCAACATGTGACTTCTGCCATCCTGAGGCAGCCATGTGGCTGGCAACCATCTTTGTCAGGGTTGGAGAAAGTGAACGTCATGTGACTCCACAACCATCTTGATAAAAGATGACCACAAGGTGTGGACCAGCCAAGGAGGCAACCACAGGTCTCCAAGGTATTTCGGATTAGGATGGATTTTTGTTATGATAATTCCTGAAAACAGGGTTTATGGGGGATAGGATTTAAACACAATGCCTTGTTTAATAAGGCATTGAAGCCGCACCTCCTTGCCTTCATGGACAAGAATGTACCTTGCTGGCAGCCAAACTTTGTAACGTAAGAGTCACCCATTGACCCAGGTGGCATTGGTTTTAAAGACATGGAGGGGGCAAGGAGAACAGCTGAGGCTCACCCATATGTGGTAGGGCTGCAGTTCCTGAAGAGAGCCAGCCCAGCTGCAATGGGGGATCCTAGCAGTTTTGGGAAAGCTGATGCCATGACAGTCACCAGAAATCACTAGCCATAGTGAAATGAAGTGACTGGGGCCCAGAAGACAGGCTGTATATGCTGCCGAGAGAGGGGCTAGAGAGGTGGCCCGAGCCCCTTGGAAAAGCTCAGAGGATTATGAATGAATCCCAGATATTAAATGTTAAATTGTTTGCACTGCTGGAGCTTGGTTTTGCCTTGTGTAGATTCTGGTCATGCCCTGTATCTCCCACCTTGATGTAAAAAAAAAAAAAAAAAAAAAAGGTACTTTATATATATATTTTTTTTTTTTTCCATCACAGGCAATTTATTTTGTTCTATTCATTCACAGTTAATACAGAAAATACTTGGAAACATTTCCATATAATATTTGACACAGAAATCATCAAATAGAAGTATACAATGTTGACAGGAGGCAGTACATTTATAATTTATAACCCCAAATGTATTTATAAATTAGAAATGGAAAGATCTACAAATGAAATTATGAAGGTTCACCAAAGTCATTTAATCTGTCAGTTTCTCATTCATTTTTATGTCTTAATAATATTCTATTGTATGAATAAGCCACATTTTATTTCTCTCCAGTATTTGATAGCTATTTGAGTTGTTTTAACTTTTTTACTATTAGCAACACACTGCTGTAAACCTCCATGTACATGTTTCATAGGTGCACATTTTCAGTAGTTTGAGGATATATTCCTAAGGGTAGAATTGTTGAGTAACAGAGTAACAATGTTTTGCATTTTGACCAACCACCAGACTGTTTTGCCAAAGTGGCACACCATTTTACAATCTCACCAAATCCTTGTTTTTAAGGCTCTGATTTTTGTACAAAAGCATTCAATCATTCTGTCAGACCAAACCAGGAAAAGTAAGCTATAGTTCAGAGCTGTTCTATTCCATTTACTATGCAAAGCCAATCTTGGCGTTTGCAACTCTCAGCCCTTTTGAGTATTCTTGCAGTGTTCACCTTTTCCTCCACCACTTTTTTTTCTTCTTTTTTTTCTGGTTTATTTCTATCTATTACAAATGTATAAAAAATCCTCCATCAACACTGCTGATAGCAGCAGAACCTTGAGAAATATACCTTTGGTTTGCCTCAGAAAAGGAACACATATTGTACTGTAAAGTTTATAAAATTGGCGCAAAACATTGTAATAATGTTACAATACCAGTTTTAAGAGTTCAGTGACTAATGGGGAGCCGATGGGATACATGCAGAACTGTGAAAGCGATCTCACTTAGCCAGCTATACACGTAGACTGTAAATCTACATTCAGATCATTTCTGAACTAAGACTATCATCTCAGTTTATCTGTTGAGGTCAACCAGGAAACCCTAGAATATACCTTGATTTTTGCAAAAAAAAAAACAAAATAGGGGAAGGGGTTTCTTCAGCATTTCAGTCCACGAGTAACAGTATCCTAACAGGCAAAGTGTTCTCTCACTGTCAACATAGAATGAACTGCTGCTGGAGGTCAACTTGGGCTTTAATTTGCATTAGCACTTACATGCATAGTAGTCCAAGTTGTTGACCTCATGACTTTAAAAAGTAACTCTAAAAAAGTAAAATGGCCCTTCTTGGAAGACTAAAGAAAGACATCCAGCCACAGTTGTAAAAAGTCTCATCAAAACAATATACCCTTTTATGAATTACGCCTCAATTAAAAAAAAAAAAAAGTAGCCCCAAATAAGAAGCAGCTCTGAAAAAGAAAATATAGCTTAAGATATTTGAAAAAAACAAGGTGAATACAGGTTCAAAAGTAATTAAGATATATTTTCTTAAGGCTATCTAGAATTAGGCTTTAAAGAATTCTACCATTTCAAGTTTACCACTAGTTACTAGATACCTATTTACAAACAAGATGTTCACCTTTTTTGTTCCTTTATCAAGAGAAAAATCTACCTTCAGACTATGAGGGTGGTGATGGGGAGGGACTAGAAAACAAGATTCAAACAATCCCATGCAAATATCACATTTTTCAAATGGAAGAACTCCAAACTGCACTAGAAGTTCCAATCACTAAGACACTCTCCATTGAAATGATTTAAGTACAACTACATGGCACCAAGGTTTAGGCCTAATATAGGCCTGACAACCAAGTCCTTGTTTTCTGGAAGAAAGGCCTCAAAAGTCCCACTCAATTTCATATAACAATACTTCAAAGATCAATTAGGTTTTCCTTTCCTTAATATTTTTGTTTTTGACTTCTAATCCTAAAGACTAGATTAAAACTTAGCTCATTTCCCAGAAGGCATTGCTTCCCTTTGCTCTATGAAAGAGTCCACCAAGACCTCTTCCTCAAAACCATCTAGCCCCCAGCCTCCAGCCTTTGCTTGTGATGCATCTTTCTCAACATCCTGAAAAGGTAATGTAGGTAAAATATGCTCATAAACATTAAAACTAGTTGTTAGAAAGATGTAACTAGCTTTATAATTTAAGTTTTAAAGCATAAATACTTGCAGCTTAATCTGCACTGACAATGATTGTCGAAGCCTAGAATTCAACATTTACAAATTCTCATTCACACACACAAAACACACTATTATCACACAACTTGTGTCTTGAGAGAATCTTCTACTTTTTAAATCTTTGGCCTCCCAGTCAATCCCAAATTCAACCAACTTTTCCGAGTTCTGGTAGTTACCTGGACCACTGAGGCATTGCCACAAGACTTCTTCTCTTTTGAAACATCCTTTTTCTCTAGATATTAGGATAGCTACACCAGCTTGTTTCTTCTGTGGTGTATGTTGGTGTGGGATTATCTATTGCTTCAGTTTTCATGGATGTGTTTAGCTTCTTTGGGTTGAATTTTCCCTTCTAGTGCTTTCTGTAGGGCTGGGTTTGTAGACAGGTATTGATTAAATCTGGTTTTATCCTGGAATATTTTGTTTACTCCGCCTATGGTGATTAAGAGTTTTGCTGGGTATAATAGTCTGGGTTGGCATCCGAGGTCTCTTAGTGTCTGCATGAGATTTGTCCATGATCTTCTAGCTTTCATAGTCTCTATTGAGTAGTCTGGTGTTATTCTGATGGGTTTACCTTTATATGTTACTTGGTCTTTTTCCTTTGCGGCTCTTAGTATTTTTTCTTTGTTCTGTGCGTTTAGTGTTTTGATTATTATGTGGCGAGGGGACTTTTTTTTTGGATCCAGCCTATTCGGTGTTCTGTAGGCTTCTTGTATCTTCATAGGTATTTCTTTCTTTAGGTTAGGAAAGTTTTCTTCTATAATTTTGTTGAATATATTTTCTGTGCCTTTGAGTTGGTATTCTTCTTCTTCTTCTATCCCTATTATTCTTAGGTTTGGTCTTTTCATAGTGTCCCAAATTTCCTGGACGTTTTGTGTTATGACTTTTTTGTCTTTAGTGTTTTCTTTGACTGACAAATCTATTTTCTCTATCATGTCTTCAGTGTCAGAGATTCTCTGTTCCATCTCTTGCAATCGGTTGGTTATGCTCGTTTCTGTAGTTCCTGTTCGTTTTGTCAGGATTTCTATTTCCAGCATTCCCTCAGCATGTGTTTTCTTTATTGTCTCAAATTCATTTTTCAGATCTTGGAATGTTTCTTTCATCTGTTTAATTGATTTTTCTTGGCTTGATTTGATTTCTTCCCATTTTTTGTTCGTTTTTTCTTCCATTTCTTTAAGGGAGTTTTTTATTTCCTCTCTAATGGAGTTTTTCATTTCCTCTTTAAGGGAAGTTTTTATTTCCTCTTTAAGAGAGTTTTTCATTTCCTCTTTAAGGAAAGTTTTTATTTCCTCTTTAAGGTAGTTTTTCATTTCCTCTTTAAGGAAAGTTTTTATTTCCTCATTGAGGGAATGTTTTATTTCTTCTTTAAGGGCCTCTATCATCTTCTTAAAGTCATTTTTAGGGTTGATCTCTTCTGTTTCTTCTGTCATGGTATGTTTAGGTCTTGCAGGTGTAGAATCACTAGGTTCTGATGTTGCCATATAGGTCTTTATGTTATTGCCTGTATTTTTGCACTGGCGTCTACTCATCTTTTCCTCTGTGCGGTGCAGGTGGTGTCTGTGTCTGAGAGTGCCTCTCTTGTTCTAATTTTTAGTCTTGGTTTAGTAGGGGTTCTTGGTTAAATTGGTGCTATTGGGCTATTTCTTCAGGGACAGCTGATTTCAGTCGGTGAATTATATACTTATGATTCTGGTGATCTGGTTTGGTGTCTGGGTAGCGCCTTCTTCTGTGTTCCCAGGTCACGTTTTGTTCATTTGTCAACTCCTCAGCTGATCTTGTTTCTTCAGACTTCAAACTGTAGGCATCTGAATCCTCTCCCAGATGGGTTTCAGCTGAGCAGGGTAGTCTCACCAACACCTCCAAGTTGTTGGGTTTCACAGGATCAGCAGTTGGGCCCTGGGTTGTCCCCAGACGGAGTGTCCAGACTCGCCCTGGTTCCGACCCACAGAGACAGCCTCTTCCCCAGGTGTTGGGGCTAGGGGTGTCCCCGTTCCAAGCTGCGTCCGCCCCTCTCCGTCCCCAGGCCTGTCCACCCCTGTGGCCCACCGCCACAGGCCCACCTGCGTCCACTTGTCTCCACTGCTGGGTCTGTATGTCCCTGTCAACCGCCGCTGGGTCTGTCTACCTCTGCGGGCGGCCAATGGGCCTGTATGTCTCTGCAGGCTGCTGCCTCGGGCCTACCTACCTCTGCTTGTCACTGCTGCCGGGCCCATCCACTTCTGCGAACTGCCCCGGGACCTGTATATCTCTGCCGGTTGCCGCTGGGCCTGTATGTCCCTGTCGGCCGCTGCCAACGGGCCCTTCCACCTCCGCAAGTCGCCGACCTGCGTCCGCCTGTCTCTGCCGCGTGGCCTGTCCACCTCTGTGGGCCGCTGCCAGGCCTGAATGTCTCTGTCGGCCGCCGCCGCCGGGCCCGTCCACCTCCGTCTGTTTATCTCTGCCACAGGGCCTGTACACCTCTGTGGACCGCCGCTGGGCCTGAATGTCTCCGCCAGGTGCCGCTGGGCCTAAATGTCCCTGTCAGCCACTGCCGCCGAACCCGTCTACCTCTGCGGGCAGCTGCCACAGGCCTACCTGCGTCTGCTTGTCTCCGCCATCTTGATTTTTTCAGGTACTTTATATTTTGATATTGCAGGAGCATACAGTGAGAGACTTTAAACTTCTTTAAGAGAAAATTTTGGAGTTTTACAGAAAATTTAAATGGAAAAAATAAAACTGGACATTTTTTTAAAGGACAGCTTTTAAAAATGTTTAAATTGCGGGGCGGTGGTGGCACACACCTTTAATCTCAGCAGCTGGGAGGCAGAGGCAGGTGGATCTCAGTGAGTTCGAGGCCAGCCTGGTCTACAGAGTGAGTTCCAGGACAGTCAGGACTGTTACACAGAGAAACCCTGTCTCGAAAAACCAAAAAAATAAATAAAAGTTTAAATTTATAGGGCTAGGGAACATTTTAAGTTTTTAAGATATTTTATTTTATGATGTCTTTACTAATATGTAATCTTAAAAAAAATAAATAAAAGACTAAAAAAAATTAGGGCCACAGCTACGAGCACCAAACACTAAACACCAGAAACTGGGATGTTCCTGTCTTATGATGCAGCAGGACAATGACCTAAAGCAGTCTAGCAAAGGGTCTTTCCTCAGTCAAGGTCTCTTCAGGCTAACCCAGACTGACTTGAGAATGACCGTCTAACCTCCTCGTCTTTGCTACTTTGTTAAGCTCTAGCTATTTTGATAAACTGAGTCATATAAGAAACTGTGATATTCTGCAATGGAACACTATGAAAGGACCAGGAAAGTAAAGAGTTGCCAGTCTCCCTGTGGACTGTATTAGTAATTTAAGACTTTGTTTCATACTAAAAGGAGCTTCAACTCAGAAATAGCTATTTTTTAAGGCTCAAACTTAACAGAGATAGAGCTGTAAACTCCTAATCTTACTAAAAAAAAAGCTACTAACTTACTGTAAATTGTTCAAACTTCAAACATGGAAATTAATGGTCAGTTGCCTCGTTAAAGATCCAATGCTTTTTTTTTTTTATTATTATTATTATTATTATTATTTTACAACACCATTCAGTTCAACATAATAGCCACAGAATCCCCTGTTCTCCCCCTCTCGCCCACCCCTCCCCCCAGCCCACCCCCCATTCCCACCTCCTCCAGATCAAGGTCTCCCCCGAGGACCGGGGTTGACCTGGTAGACTCAGTCCAGGCAGGTCCATTCCCCCCTCCCAGACCGAGCCAAGTGTCCCTGCATAAGTCCCAGGATTCAAACAGCCAACTCATGCAACGAGTCCAGGACCTGGCACCAATGCACAGCTGCCTCCCAAACAGATCAAGCCAACTGACTGTCCCACCCGTTCAGGTGGCCCGATCCAGCCGGGGGCCCCCCAGCCCCTGGTTCATAGATCCTGCGCTTCCATCCATCTGGCTATTTGTCCCGGTGCCTTATCCAACCCTGGCCTCAACAATTCTCGCTCATATAAATCCTCCTCCCACTCACCAATTAGACTCCCAGTGCTCCACCAGGGGCCCAGCCGTGGATGTCCGCCCTCAGATTCCTCAGTCCTTGGATGGGGTCCATGGCACCACTATTTGGGCGTCTGGCCATCCCATCACCAGAGCAGGTCAGTTCCTGCCGCCTCGCGACCATCGCCAGCAGTCCTTTGAGGGGGCATCCTCGTGGATCTCCGTGGGCCTCCCCAGCTCTCCGCCTCCTCCCCTTCCCACCCAAGATCCAATGCTTTAATGTGTTCAGAACTATACTTGTAGTCATGCAAAGTACTAATTACAGTTACTAATGTAACTACAGAAATAAGCCTTACTTAGCCTCCTGCATATGTTTTCATGGTAAAGCCTAAAGCAAGTACCTAAAAATAAGGAAAGTTTATTTAGCTCAGTTATACTTAATCCATAATGGTCCTTAAACTTGTCAGAGATCTGCTAAATCTGGAATTTAAAATGTTTAATGGGAAAAGCTTACTATGACAGACAGAGACCCTAGCTCCTAGCAGTGACCCCAAGGTCTCCAAAGAAGATGATGGGGCGCAACTCCACCTGGATTGTGGTAACACTAACCATTGTCCCAGTACTAACAACTGTCCCACATGACTCTCCTGCCGCCAGGACCCTGCCCAAACTGTGGACAAGCAGGATACTGGAGAGTTGATTGCCCCACTTTGCCTAGACAAATTAAGGTCAGTCCTCCAGACTCCTCCTCCACAGAGTTTCTGGACCTGGAGGCCGAAGACTGATGCTGTCCAGTGACCTCTGCCCTCAACAAAGCTATCAACACCACAGGAACCTGGGTGACCATCTAGGTAATCAGCAGGTCTCTGTCATTTTCATTGATACATAGGGCATATGGATTACATTTTCTGTCATCATTTATTCTTCTCAGATCTCTTGATGACTAGGCTCTCACTTTGTCAGTCTGGCAGCAGCAGACAACCAGCCCCTTCCCCACAAGGTGGCAGACACATTGTTCATGTCATGTATAAAAATTAGGCCTTGTTTTTATACAGTTACTAGATGTCCTGCTGAGAAAGGCAGACAGATTTGCTTCACTAACAGTCTTCACATTAAAGGATAAATAGGTTTCGGCTATAACTTTTTACTATCCCTTTATTTTTTTTTAAAAAAAAAGTGCTTTGCAATGATTGTTCTCAGTAATAACCACTTGTGTCTCTGATAAGTGATTATATGGAAAGGAAAAGGCTTAAAGTCTGTACAAGTTCTTAGGGTCTAAAGTGTTCTAAGATGTAGAAAGGATATAAACTTAAATAAGTTCTGAAAAATGATTTAAGGTATGTGAAAAAAGGGAGATGTTTCAGATTTCTTTCCTCTTTCTATGCTATGTTATACCGAGATTTCTTACAGTTAGCTGCTTTTTCTACATTTTAGATATATTACTTATTACCACTGTTTGTAGTCTGTACTAAAATAAATCCATAATGTAAAAAATTCATATAAACTTAAAGGAATTGAAGGAGTCTTAAGACTTGGATCCATCTCTCACAGGCAAAATGGACTCCAGATAAGTACAGCCTAAGTTTCTCTACCTGCCTATTCCTGAAGATGGGATGCCTTTCTCTCTCTCCCTGGTCTTGGGACTCCTCTCCTGCCCTCAATTACTAGGACTATAGGCCTGAAAGTTCCAAATGTAAGATTTTCCTTTAAGTTCATCCCTGGTCTCTATCTGTCTCAGCAGATTTCCACTTGGCTGACAGACACATTCAAGTATCAGCTGCTGACTACAACCTGCTCCAAACAACTTTGAGCCCTGGACTAGCTGAAGGCTGATGTGGACCATTCCAGCCAATGTGAATGCTCCCCGTCTCTTCAGCTGGTCAGTGAACCAGATGCTTCTGATGAATGCCCCATTGCCTGAATCCCCTCCCAGCCTTTGACTAGCATTCAGCCTTTCTAGGCTCTGACAATTATGTCCTGGTTTCAGCAGGAAGTAGTTACAGAAGAGACTATATCACCCCCCTATCCTCAGCAGGCTGGAATGGTAGGCCAAAAGGAAACTCCCTGACAAAGGGGAAAAATGACTAGCTATAGTGTCTATTGGCACACCAGAAAAAGATCCTATTAAAACCAACTAGGCCCAGATCTATCAACAGGTAGATACATTAGCTGAAGCAGTTCTACAATCTGATATGCTCTATGTAGAAAAAGAAGGGATTATATGGCTTTCAGAGAAAATTGTTGTTTCTATACAAACTATCCAGGAATCGTTAGAGATAATCTGGCCATACTCAAAGAAACATTGCAAAGAAAAAGGACCTGAGATGAAATATATGACTGGTACCCTTTCTCATTTTCAGGCTCCTCCTGGATAGTAACTGATGTCGGCCATCACAGGGTCTTTAACCCTTCTGTTTCTGCTGGCTCTCATATCATTAATGCTTTAATCAGATCCATAAACTCAGTCTGCATGCTATTAAGTTGATGGTTATTAGATCCCAATGTAACCAGATGGATTTGACTCAGGATGTAACTCAAGGGGGGAGTATGAGACTAAAACAGGAAAAATATACTTTGCAGGTTAAGGGTTCTGTTTGTAATTAAGACAGTTAAGAGATGGGGGGCTGGAGGGATGGTTCAGTGGTTAGGAGCACTGGCTGCTCTTCCAGAGGATCCAGGTTTAGTTCTCAGCACCCACATGGAAGCTCACAACTATTTGTAACTCCAGTTCCAGGGGATCCAACACACTCACATAGACATACATGCAGGCAAAACACCAAAACACATAAAATAAAAATAAATAAATCAAAGAAGAAGAAGAAGAAGGAGAAGAAGAAGAAGAAGAAAAAGAAGAGGAAGAAGAAGAAGAAGAAGAAGAAGAAGAAGAAGAAGAAGAAGAAGAAGAAGAAGAAGAAGAAGAAGAAGAAGAAGAAGAAGGAGAAGACGATGACTGCACGGTAAGGTTTCCATTTGCAATTAGGAGTAAATCCCTGTTCCTTAGACCTGATGCAAACTGCTTGCAAGCCCACTCACACGATGTGTACCCCACCCTGTTCCTTCCTTTCACTACTTCCTCTAACAACGAATAACAGCCACTCTCTCACCCCTGTGAACACCTTATCTCGCCTATAAAAGGAACTGCAAGAGGCCGGTGGGGTGGGGTGGGGTGCTCTTTTAAATCGTAACCTAGGGTGAGACAGCCAGCCGGCCGGTTCCTGGTACACCTCAAAATCCAGCTTGCTCTAACTGAACAGTTGTAGATTTGGTCTTTTCTCCTCACGATTCTCAGTTTTCACAGAACAGACCAAAAGGGTTGGTGACACAGCTCAGTGGTTCAGGTCACTCACTGTCAACCCTGACACCCTGAGTTTGACATCTAATAACCACATGGTGGAAGGAGAGAACCGACTCCAGCAAATTGTCTTTGGGCCTCTACACTTATATGCAGGCTTGCCTGTACACACACACACACACACACACACACACACGTGTAAATAAAATGCAAAATGAAATGGGTTTGTGTGCAAAATTGATTGAGCAGGCAAATGTGCTTACACCCAAGCCTGAGGACCTAAGTTCAATCCCTGGAAACCACAGAGTGGTTGAAAGAGAAAACAAACTCCAGAAAGCTGCCCTTTGACCTCTAGTCATGTTACATGGCACATGCATGTGCACACACACACACAAAAAAATAAAATAAAATAAAATAAAACACACACACCCCAGAACAAAAAAGCAACCCATTCTCAGGACCCTTCCCTCTGTGACTCTACTTCTTAACAAAACCTAGGCTTCCTGCCCTTCAGTTCTTTTTCAGTGACATCTATGATGGAAAGGAAGAATTGAAGGCGTCTGTTCACAGATCCAGACACAGGGACAGATTTACAAGACAGCCTCCGGGCAGGCACAGACCTGGAATATCAGACAGACAGACAGACAAGAGGACAGAAGACACAGAGAGTACGAAGTAGAGAATACAAATCACGTTTAAATGGTACCAAGGGGAAGTGCTTTGCTCTCTTTCCTTAATCTGGGACGCCACTGCTCTCTCGGTTACCTGGAGCTCATCTTAAAAGCATTTAATCCATGCGTACATGGACAGCCAGCTCCCTGCAAGTGCCTCAGTTAAGTGATGCCCATTTCTGGGAAGTGTTCCTTTGCCAAGACCAAGTCAAGAGTTGGAGCCAAGAGTCCAGAAGGGAAATGAGCCAGAAAGTGGAATCACATGTCTCATGCAGACAGGGGAAACCCCGGAGCTGCCGTGCTCAGAACTTCATGGGCTGCCACAGAGTGCACCAGCTCCACAAACCAAACAGGGAGAGCTGGGGTTTGCTTCCTATCATTGGACTTGCTGTTGGCAGGAAGAGCACAGTGCCGGCCCCTGCCTCTAAAGCTAACTCATTCCCTCCTGCTGACCGTAAAACTGCCCAGCTGTCTGGGTAGAAGACACCACTCCTCACCCCAGCCTTTCACTTGGCACCCTAAGAAAGAACCTGTGCCTCTGGAGGACCTACTGATCTAAAGAGTCCCTCACTGATGGGCAGGGCATGGTGGTGCACACTTGTGATTCCAGCTCTGTGAAGGCAGAGGCAAGAGATTGCTACAAGTTCGAGGCTAATCTAGTTTACATATGAATTCCAGGCCAGCCTGGGCTACATGGTAAAAGTCTGTCTCCAATAAACAAATAAATGGAAAGATAATTCAGGGATGGGAAGGTGGATCTGAGGAGATGGATCAGTGGTTGCTATGCAAGCCAGAGGACCTGAGTTTGGATCCCCAGCACTCATATAAAAGGAGGCATGGTGGTACCCAGCTACAAGCCTGGCAAGGGGAAAAGGGGGAAGAGAGTGGATTGTCCAGCCAGTGTAGCTGAAATGGTGAGTTCCAAGTTCAGAGAGAAGAGACATTGGCTAAAAAATAATAATAGATGAGGTGGTGGGCTGGTGAAGTGGTTCACTGGGTGAAGGCATTTGCCACCAACCCAAATGACCTGAGTTCAATCCCTGGGACCCACGTGATAGAAGGAAAGAACCAAGAGCAGAAAGCTGTCTTCTGACCTCCACATGTGTACACATGCACTCAAAATAGATACTAAAATACTTGAAGATGGAGGGAACTGGAGACTAATGCCTGATGCTGTCCTTGAGCTCCCACATGTGCAGACATAGGAGGGAACATCTGTGCGCGCGCGCACACACACACACACACACACACACACACACACACACACACACACATACACACACACACACACACAGGACAGTCTATCACTGAGTTGACTCCCCAGTGCACATCTTTAATCTCAGCACTCAGGAGGCAGAGGCAGGTGGATCTCTGTGAGCCTCAGGCCAGCCCTGTCTACTTAGTGAGTTCCAGGCCAGCCAGGGCTACATAGAGAGACCCAGTTGCCAAAAAAAAATAAAAATAAAAATAAAATAAAGTTAGAAAATGGCTCAGTGGATAAAGACACTTGTCAAGCCTGATGACCTTAGTTACATCCCTAGGACCCATATAGTAGAAGGAAAGAAATGACTCCCCCAAGTTATCCTCTGACCTCTTCATGCACACCATGGCATGTATGTATACATACATCATAAATACATAAATATACTTTTTTTTTTTTTTTAGTTTAGACAAGGTCTCACTATGTAGTTCTGGGTAGCTCGGACCTCACTATGTAGACCAGGCTGGCCTAAACTCACAGAGATCCACCTGTCTCTGCCTTGCCCGGTGTTGGGATTAAAGGCATGTGCCATCACACCTGGCTTCATGTGTGTGTGTGTGTGTGTGTGTGTGTGTGTGTGTGTGTGTATGCATGTCTGTTTGACTGTATACAACATGTGTGCAGATGCTCATGGAGGGCAGAAGAGGATGTTGGAACCCCTGGAGCTGGAGTTACAAGCAGTTGTGAATCACTCAAAATGAGTGTCAGGAACTGAACTGAACATGGGTCCTCTTCCTCTTCCCCTGGAAGAGCAGCAGGTACTCTTAGCTATTGAGCCATCTCCCAGCAAGTTTTTTTTTTTTTTTTTTTTTTAATTTGAAAAGACCAGAAGATTCTATTAGCCACATCTGGTTGTACGGACATGCAGTGGCATCTCAAGTTATTCACAGTACTCACGTTGTAAAATATATTTATTTCTTCAATGTGTTTGTATGTGTGCCTGAGTGTGTGTGTGCGTGCACCACATATGTCCAGTGCCAGAGGAGTATTGGATCCCCTGGAATTGGCATTACAGGTGGTTGTGAGCCACTATGTGGGTGCTAGGAACCAAGCCATGGTCTTAACCACTGAGCCACTGCCAGTGTGAGAGAGAGATGGCTACATGAAGCTCTAAACAAAACTCCTTGCCTAATACTAAAGGAGGAAGAGGAAGGAGGAGGAGAAGGAGGAGGAGGAGGAGGAGGAGGAGGAGGAAAGGCTGGGAGCAGGGGACGTGATGTCTGTTTTTAATTCTGTGCCCTCCCTTGTGAGCTAAAGTGGTTATTCATCAAAGAGGCTGGAGGCCCCCCTGCAAATGCCCGCAGGACAGATAGAGGGCTTGATACGGTGCTGAGCCTTTACGTAGACAATTACTGTACAGACATTCCCAGCCAGTTGCAAAAGAATCAGGAGAGAAGGCAAGAAAATAAGAGAACTGAATCCCAGCCAAAGTGTCCCAGAAAAACTGTCTTTGAATACAAAATCAAACATTGCAGCTGGGCCAACTTGTCTGCTGGCTCAGGACGGAAAGAAAGCTCAGGGCCCGGATGTTTGCCTCTGAGCAAGGATGACTCTTACTGGAGATGTCAGGCCTGGCGGCTTTCCACTAGCCAGCAGGGCCACACTGTGAGAATGCCAAAACAAGCAGGCTGGGAATTCCCTCCAAACGAAGCCTCTGCCCAGGCGGTCAATGCTGGTATTTGTGTCCACCTTGAAAGGCTGTCCGCTAGTTTCACTTTCTTTCTCCACAGCATCACGCAGGGGTAAATACAGTGTTGGGCAAGCTGTAGCAGAAGGAAGCCCTGGTGTTTTTCCGGCGGCTTGCTGTTATCTGCACCCGTCGTGAGTCTAAAGCCCCTCTTTCTGGAAGTCAAGTTGAGGTGAGCAACCACCTCTGAACTGGTTTTGAAAACATCTGGGCCAGGGGTTCAAGCATAGTGCTGGTAAACAGAAGTGACCGATCTTCTTGGAAGAAACACCATGGACTCAGGCTTCCATGGTAAGACTCAAGCCAAATCACAGTTGAACAGACCCCTGGGCAAGATGGCCCACATGAGAACCTGTGAGGACTAAGGCCCCAGTAACATGCTGGGTGCTTGCTTGCTTCTCCCATTAAAACTGTAACATGAATCTTAAAAGGTCTTATAATAAAAAAACCCAGAGCCAGACATCCGAGTGAAAGCTGAAAGATCAGAGAAGCAGAACAGCCAGCCACTAGCTTATCTCTACAAAATCCTCAGCCTCAAGAAAGCGAGTTCCTGTTTCCTCACGCCTTATATACCTTTCTGTGTCCTGCCATATTACTTCCCAGGATTAAAGGCGTGTATCACCATTGCCTGGTTCTGGTTCTCTCATGTAGCCCAGTGTGGATTTGAACTCACAGAGATCCACATGGATCTCTACCTCCCGAGTGATAGGATTAAAGGTGTGTGCCACCACTGAAGACCTCTATGTCTAATCTAGTGGCTGGCTCTGTCCTCTGATCCCCCAGCAACCTTTATTGGGGTACATAATATATCACCACAAAAATCGCCAAAGTACTGGGATTGGGTTGCATCTAATAAAGTTGTTAGCTGAAGGGGTTCTGTGAGAATTCCTAAACAACCCAGGCTATTGCCAAGACAATAGGTTGCTCTCCACAAGGCTCCATTGCTGAAGACAACACTTAACCAAGACTGAACACGGAGAGGTTGAGCTTGTGCCTACATAGAGCCTTCACCTCTGTGTTCTAGTGTCTTTGGTACAGGAAGGTATTTGGCGTGCTACCAAAAGAGAAGCTTAAACACCAAATCCAAGCCTTTTGACTTACAATGGTGTCTTGCCTACAAGATATGCAAGGGCAAGTGTAGCACAAAGCTTGTGGGAGTAGCCGACTGCGAAGGCTATTCATCTTGACTACACCTGGAATCAACTAAATCCAAAAACAAGGGCACACCGGTGAGGGAGTTTTTGCTTAATTCGACGTAGGAAGATCCACTTCTTAATCTGGACGCTGAGGCAGGAAGAGGCACACCTTATATATGGGCCACACCTTCTAGAAGCCTGTATAAGGACATGAAGACCCGAACTTCTGCTCTTTGCCACTTGCTCTATCCTTGCTGGCAAGTCCATTCCTTCACTGGAACTAGAGCTACTTCTTCTAAAGACCAGCAGAGACATCCAGCCTCATGGACTGAGCGACTACCAGATTCTTGGACTTTCTGTTCACAGCCAGCCATTGTTGGATTAGCTGGACTGCATCCTGTAAGTCACTCTAATAAACCCTTTCTATACTGCAGAGACAGATTCATTCTACAAGTTCCGTTCCTCTAGAGATCCTGACTAATATACCAACCAATATGTGGTTTGACTTAAGGCCCGCTCCAGGAGATGGAACCCATACCAGACACTGCTCGGGTGACCAAGAACCAAAGACTAGATAGCCTAGAGACCTAGGGTGAAACCTAATACGACTGGTCTAGAAAAAAAAGATAGTGATAAAATGACTTCTAATGATAATCTGCTATACTCATAGATGGATGCCTTGCCCAGCCATCATCAGAGTGGCTTCCTCCTGCAGCGGATGGGAACAAATACAGAGACTCACAGCCAGGAGGCCTTGAAGCACTCAGCCCTAAATGAGCTGTCTCCATCAAATCCTTTCCCTCAGAGCTCAGGGAACCCCATGGAACAGGAGGCAGAAAAAGTGTAAGAGCCAGAAGGAATGGAGGCCACCAAGAAAATAAGGACCTCTAAATCAACATGAGCAAAGTTCGTAAGAACTCACAGAGACTGAAGCAGGCACAGGTCCACGCCAGGTCCTCTGCACTCATATATGGCTTCCAGGTTAGTGTTTTCACTGGATTCCTGAGTGTGCAAACAAGGGGGTCTCTGATTCTTGTGCCTTCTCTTGGGCTCTTTTCCTTCTGTTGTTTGTCTTGTCCAACCTCAATGTGACAGTTTTTGTTTTATCTTGCATTTTATTTTGTTATATTATTATCTCTTAGAAGCCTGTTCTTTTCTAGGGAGACAGAAAGGGAGTGGATCTGGATGGGAGGGGAGGTGGAGAGGAACTGGGCATAGCAAAGGGAGGGGAACAGTAATCAGAATATAGTATATGAGAAAAGAATGTATTTCAATGAAAGGAAATGAGGAAACCACCTCACAATATCATTTGCAGAAGGGGATTCTTTAAGAAAAAGAAGTCAAGCCAGGTGGCAGTGGCGCACACCTTTAATCCCAGCACTTGGGAGACAGAGCCAGGTGGATCTCTGTGAGTTCAAGGTCAGCCTGGTCTACAGAGCAAGATCCAGGACAGGCACCAAACTACACAGAGAAACCCTGTCTCAAAAAAAAAAGAAAAGAAAAAAAGAAAGAAAAGAAGAAAAAAATTCAATCAGTGTATATTTTGCTTAATTTAATTTAATTTTTTGAGACAGTATTTTTACTATGTAGCCCTGCTTGGCTTAGAACTTGGAGTTGACCAGGCTGCTAGCCTCACATTCATAGGGATCCAGCTGCTTCTGCCTCCCAAAGGCTGGGATTAGAAGTGGCACCACCATGCTCAGAGATGCCCCGGGGACCTTGAGAATGTATTAGCAGGGACTGTGGGTGTCCGGTAGACCGTGAAGAAAAGAGAACAGGGAGGCTAAATACAAGGGGTTGTGGAAGGACTGAATGCACGTGACGGACAGGAGCAGGAAAGAGGAGAGAAAGCTAACTGTCTCTTTATTCTAATTCTGTCATGGGTTTGTTGGTTTGAGTGGTAAATAAGTGCATGAAATACATTTTACACCAAAGTGCATCAATAATGGAAGCTATGAAGCTTCCATTCCAAATGCCTGGTCTAACTTTATAGAAGTAAATATACTTTGGGTCTGGTTAATTTTGGTGTGTGATGATTTTATTTATTTGCAAGGTTTTTGAATAGTAAAGTTTATTAAAATAAAAGGTTATGAATAAAAGTAAATAAATGATGTTCCATATGGATTTAAACCACACACACAGAAGCACAGTAGTTGCCAGGCGGCGGCGGCGGCGGCGGCGGCGGCGGCGGCGGCGGCGGCGGCGGCGGCGCACGCCTTTAATCCCAGCACTTGGGAGGCAGAGGTGAGTTTGAGGCCAGCCTGGTCTACAGAGCGAGATCCAGGACAGACAGGGCTGTTATACAGAAAAACCCTGTTTCAAAAAATCAACCCCAACCCCACCGAAAAAGGAGGAAGAGGAGGAGGACGAGGAGGAGGAGGAGGAGGAGGAGGAGGAGGAGGAGGAGGAGGAGGAGGAGGAGGAGGAGGAGGAGGAGGAGGAGGAAAAGCAGCACAGCAGTCCAGTTAGAGAACTCATTAGAAATCACATAAAGCTACTAAAAGCAAGGTAAACATCCTAACACTTAGTCATCATTCCAAGCCTGCGGTCATCATGGATTCTAAAAGCAGAACTGATGTATACACATTTATGACAAGAGACTGAAATTATCCCCGAGCAGCAGGAGGAAAGTTATGATGACGGGGAAGCCGCACCTGGAACAAGTGTGACCATGTTGAGGAATCCACAGGCTCCTTTTAAGCAGTAAGGGCTTCTCTCAAGCCATCTTGCAGGAGAACTGAGGTCATGATTAGCCTGAACATGGCTTGGGCCAGAATCTTGATCATGTGGCGATCTTGGCCCTGCCCCACTTCTTCCTACAATTCATGCCCATGCTCTGAAGGTGGACTTGGGGTCACCGAGACCCTGTATCTGCTCCTCTTCTCAGTGTGCTGTGTGGATTCACTGTCCTGTCTCTACTTTTCATCCTCCCCAGTCTCCTTAATACAGGAGGCCGAGCCTGGTCCCTGCAAACTCCTAGTGTTAGTGCTTTTGCAATTCCAGTAACACCAGAGCACTGTGGATATCAGCAGATGTGGGGGCCAGTGGGGCCCCCCCCCCAGAGAGGCTCCAGGTTCTCTGTCCTGGAACAAGGACTGAACAGAAACATGTAGACAGTAGCAGAAGCAAGGGCAGTTTGTTAAGAGATAGTATGCTTCTGGGGATGGTGGGATGGCTCAGAGGGCAGAAGAAGCACTTAGCGTGCAAGCCTCGAGACCTGAGTTCGATTCCCAGACGCCATGATGGGAGGAGAGAACAAACTCCAGAAACACAATAATAGCAATGATAAAAAGAGAGAGAGAGAGAGAGAGAGAGAGAGAGAGAGAGAGAGAGAGAGAGAGAGAGAGAGAACATAGAGCATACTTCCAAGGGGGAAGAAGCTGGTTGGAGCAATGCAAAAGAATGTAGGAGGAGCTGGAGAGATGTTTGAGCAGTTAAGAGTGCTTGCTGCTCATCAGAGGACCTGAGTTTGGTTCCCAGCACCCACATCAGATGGCTGACAGTTGCCTGTAACTCCAGGCCTAGGAGACTGGAGACCCTCTTCTAGCCTCCAAGGATACTTGCACTCATATGCACATACCCTTACAAATGCATACATTTGGATAAAAATTATTAAAATTAAAATCTGATGGGCTTTGGGGTCATTTGCATAGTGAGGGCTTTCCCTGCTCTAGCTATTACGTGTAGTTCTGTTTATGACTTCATGCATCACATGGGCCATCAGCATCTTAATCGCTCCCCTGGGGGTGTGTTTCGGTATCATCCTGAGCCACAGGTCACCTTCAGAAGCTCTGGTGGGCCTCAGTGCCTTCCCAGGGGACCCAAGCCAGTTCTAACCGGCCTCAGCTGGGACTTTCCAGCCTTCTTCTTTGCCAACTAGTATTTCCTCTATGCCAATTTTGTGGCTGATATATAAGACCTTGCAGACGACGTCACTTGCGGGCCCCACCCTCCCACCTCACTATCAGAAAGGCTCTTGGTAACCTCAACAGCTTCCAGCCACCTCCACAAGAAGCATTAAGAATGATCCTGGAAGAAAGACAGCCTCTCTAGAAAACGGTGTTTGGAAAACTAGATACACACACGTAGATGAGAGAAACCAGATTCCAGTCTCTTACTTGGTGCAAAAATCAATTCAATTAGATCAAAGACCTCAGTATAGGAGCTAAAACTTTGAAACCAAGTATAGGAGCATGGGGACTGGGGGGCGGGGGACAACACTTCAAGGTATAGATGCAACAGAGACTATTAAAACATTGAGACAGAATGAAAATGAGCGTTCTTAAAACAAACAAACAAGCAGCCATGTCTTATGAGGAGGAAACAGTCTCCCTTTGGAGCGCCTTTGCCACGAGCTGCTGCCTTCCTCCACTCAGGTGCCCTCTGACCTTTACAGGTTGTTCTAAATTTAGAAGTTTGACAATCAGTCGTGATGTTTCCTTGTTTCTCTCCCTCCCACTGTTTTTCAGTTGCAACAGCAGCTGGAGAGCTGGCTCAGCATTTAAGAGCGGCTTGCTGTCCTTGAAGAGGACCTGAGTTCATTTCCCAGCACCCATACCCAGCAGCTCACAGCAGCCTGTAACTCCGCGTCTGGGGATCGGATGCCCTCTTCTGGCCTCCAACGTACCTGCACTCAGGTCACAGCATACACATACAATAAAATAAAATTCTCTTTAAAAAGTTGGTGTGTTAAAAGGGACACTGAGGGTGAAGGCCTGAAACTGACTTTCTAGGAAAGCCATAGAAAAAGTTCCCCCATCCATAAATCTGTCAATCAAAGAGCAGGTCCAAGGACAAAGAACTCTGCCAAGCACCAGAATCTTCTACCTATCCCTCCATAACCCACCCTGGGACTTTTCTCCCCTTTCAAAAACGTGGTATGTTTTTCTTTGAGGCAGACAGTCTCTACCAAATTTTCCCAAACCTTGGTTGTGTAGAAACATCTCCTCTACTGAACAATCTCTCCTTCGTGCACAGCCATGTGGGTGCTGGGCCCCTGGTCCTCTGGAAGAGCAGAGTCTTAACCACTGAGTCATCTCTCCAGCCCAGTGTTGGAAGTCTGGATTCTCAGCTGGCTAGAGGCCTCAAAGAGTGTGGAGAGGGATCTTCCTTTCCCTTCCCATGTTCCCATCATTTTCCCTTTCTGTCCTGCCCATTTCCTTCCCAGCACTTAGATCCTGAGACTCACAACCACCTGTAACTCCAGCTCCAGGGGATCTGACACCCTCTTCTGGACTTCATGGGCATTGTATACCCTCGCAGATACTTATATCCAGACACTTATACACACATAATTAAAAATAAAGCTGTTCGGCCCTATGCCTTGCCCCACTGCTGGGTGGGCCAAGGATGCCTGGCAGCCCCTCAGTGGTCAATGTCACTTGGTTCCAGCATGCTCGCTAACCGGTTAGGTCCCTGCCTGCCAGGGTGCCCTGGGTCTGGTCTTCCAGCTGTTCCAGATGTTACCGCTGGGTCCTCTGCGGCCAGTCCTTGAACGCATACTCACTTCATGAGCCCCGTCCTCGCCCTCATCACGCTGCCCTTCAGACTCAAGGCTGCCCTCTTCCGGGCCACAGAGCCAGGGCCCCAAAGCCATCCACTGCCTGCCCGGCTTGGAGGAGGAACTGCCAGCTGCTGCCCCATACCCTCAGGGTTTTGAGGAGCTGGCACACAACAAGCCTGGCTTCGGATGTTGTGTTACTTTTGTCCCGGGTGAAAAGATGCCCTGTGGGGTGCACATCTATACACAACACACTGTTGTGGCTTAGGCATGAGCTACCACCTGCCCCCAGTAGGGGCAGAGGGTTGAAAAACCTCCTGAATGCACTGATGAATGAGCAAGGTGTGGAATTGTCCGAGGTCGAGGCCCCCCGGGAAAGCCTGCAGCCATCTGGCAAGGGTGAGAGTTATCATTCCACCAACAGCTCCAGTCTCTGCGGTCCCCACAACTGTGGTTGCATGCAGAAGCACACACCAAATAAGAGACCCGCCCAGGCAAGATGGAGGCCATGAGTGCCCCAAAGGACACTGGGCCTGTGCCCCAGGGCTCCAAGAGCAAGCTGCGCCAGCCCCCAGAGTGGCTGGTCACCTGGCAGCGCCGCACTGCTGAAGAAGACCAACTTAGAATGCAATGGCAGCTTCCGGATGGACGGACCTCCAGCTGAGAGTGAAGTCAGGGGGTGGGGCTCCCTGTCCCTCTCCTCAGTTTAGCAGTGTGGGAAGACACAGAGTAGGAGGCGCAAGGCTCAGGCCCACCCCAAGATTTGTTGCTCTCTCCTGTTCTCAGGTCCCCGGGTCCTCCAGGAGGAAGAGCTGGGGGCATAGGCCCATCCTTGGGTCTGGGTGTTGGCCCATCTGCTTGGTTGCCCGGCAGCTGAGTCACTGCTGCTGGGGAGAAGTGGAGTCAGAGGAGGGCCTGTAAGATGGGGAGGGCAGGGGACCATCCCTTCGAGCAGTCTGGAGAAAAGAAAGACTGCAAGATTGGGCTGTGTCTGGTAGAGAAGACAGATGTGCTGGGAGCCGAGGAACTGCCTGAGGTCTTGTTCTGGACACTGGTTGTGGTCACAGCATGAGGTCACCAGGATGACCCTATCTTTCCACACGCTCACTTCTTGTGGTTCCGCTTTCCTCCCCATATCTCCCGTGAATACCACCTGCCCCACCCCTCTGAGCCTCCCTGGACATTTCTTGGGTTGACTGGAAGGAGACTTAAAGACCTGCGGATGGGCTGTGACATCTTCCTCCTCCTCACCCCCCACCCCTCCTCTCCTTCTCTAACAAAATAGAATAAGACCAAAAAGCGTCTAGGAAAATATCTGTAAAATTAGTAACGAGGGCGTCCTCTGGAAGGCACCACTGCGGTGGTTTAAATGACAATGGCCCCCATAGGGTCATATATCTGAATACTTGGTCCTCAGTTGGTGGAACCGTTCGGGAGGGATTAGGAGGTGTGGCTTTGTTGGAGGAGGTTTGTCCCTGGGGTGAACTTTGAGGTTTCAAAAGACTTATGGCTTTCCTGGTGTCCCTCTCCCTGCCTGGTGACTGCGTCTTCAGACGTGGGCACTCAGTTACTGCTCTAGTGCCAGCCAGCCTGCCTGCCTAGTGCCAGCCTGCCTGCCTGCCTGCCACCATGCTTCCTGCCCGGCTGGTCACAGACTCCATTATCCTCTGGAACTGTGAGCCCTAGATTAAATGCTTTCTTTTCTAAGTTGCCTTGGTCACAGTGGTTGGCTGCAGCCATAGAACAATGACACAAACAGCTCTCCATAATGACCCTTGTCTCAGTTAGGGTTCCTGACCAACACACATGACTAAAAAAAACTTTGGCGAGGAAATGGATTGTTTCATTTCTAACGCTCAGGTCACACTCCATCACTGAGGGAAGCCAGGGCAGGAACTGAAGCAGAGGCCGTGGAGGAACGCTGCTTGCTGGATTATCCCCCTGGTTTGCTCAGCCTGCTTTCTTTTTTTTTTTTTTTTTTTTTTGGTTTTTTCGAGACAGGGTTTCTCTGTGTGGCTTTGCGCCTTTCCTGGAACTCACTTGGTAGCCCAGGCTGGCCTCGAACTCACAGAGATCCACCTGGCTCTGCCTCCCGAGTGCTGGGATTAAAGGCGTGCGCCACCACCGCCCGGCATCAGCCTGCTTTCTTATATGCCCCACGGCCTTCTGCCTAAGGACCGCACCACCCAGAGTGGGCTGGGCCCTCCCATATCAGTCATTAATTAAGAAAATGCAAAAAAAGGAAAGAAAAGAAAAGAACATGCTCCACAGACTTGCTTATGGGCCTATGGGCCAATTTCCATTCTTTCTTTCTTTCTTTCTTTCTTTCTTTCTTTCTCTCTCTCTCTCTCTCTCTCTCTCTCTCTCTCTCTCTCTCTTTCTTTCTTTCTTTCTTTTTTCAATTCTTTGCGTAATTTGCATCATGTATTCCAGTCCCATCCATCTCCCTGTCCCTTCACATCTGCCCTCTGCCCTTGTAACCCTCCTCCAAAAAATCTCTAGGTGAAACTTGTTAGTGTGGCCCCTGAGGCACACGGTATACCCTTTAATCCATACATCTTTACTGGCAAGTGTTCACGGTAAAGAGTCATTGGTCTGGTTCCATGCCTCTGGTTTCTGCTACACTATCAATCCTGGGCCTTCACTGGGACTCCTCTTGAAGATCCTGTTGTTGCCCTGTGTTGTGGAGATCCTGCAATTGTGGGTCTGCAGGACCGGCCCCTTTACGTGCTCCAGCAGTTCATAGACGTTGGGGTGGACCAACTCCTAGCCATGGTTCTGGGACCATGTGGTTAGCTGGGTTGGTCAACCCGCCAGCTCTCCCTCATCTTCACCACCAGGGTGAGCTCTCCAGCACTGCCCCAGCTAGCTCACCCTGTGCCACAGACGGCAGGGACAGGGAAAGTTCTCCCGCTCTCATGGCCTCGGGGCTGGCTCACTTGCACCCACACCACCAGGGTCAGCTCTACTATATTGCCCAGGAGAGATTCGGGGACCACTCTCCTGAGTACTGCAGCTGATGAGGGGCGGGACCAGCTCTCCCACCTGCCGCAGGTGCCAGAGGCAGAGGCTGGGGGATGGGGGATGGTGAGGTGGGAGGTGAGGATGCATCTCTCTCTGGCCCATGCCACTGCATGGCAGGTGAGGGGTGAGATCAGCTCTTTCCCGCTCTTGTTCTGGGGATGGCTCAGCCACGCCCCTACCAATGGGGTCATTTCTACCGTGTTGCAGCTGATTAGGGGCAGGGCCAGCTCTCCCACTCCCATGACCTCAGGGCCAGCTGTTCCACCTGCCGCAGGCAGCAAGGAGGGGGGGGCATCTTTCCCCTCACCCACGCCACCACATGGCAGATGAGAGGGAACAGGATCAGCTCCCATGTCCTCAAGGCCCACTCACCCGCGCTCCCGCCAACAGGATCAGCTCTACTGTGCTGCCCAGGCGAGGTGCAGGGCCGGTTTCCTGAGTGCTGCAGCCAGTGAGGGGCGGGGCCAGCTCTCTCTCCAGGACCAGCTTTCCCACCCACAGCAGATGGAGGGGGCGGGGCCAGCCCTTTCTATGGGCCAATTTACTAGAAGCATTTCCTCATTTAAATTCCCTCTTCCTAGATGACTCTAGTTTATGTCAAGTTGACAGAAAACTAACCAGTATAGATCTTGTCTCCAAAAAAAAAAAACCAATATCATATCTCAACAGGACAAAACCATACAAAAGACCTTTAGCCAACATTACGCTGAATAGGGAGAAGTTGAAAGCATTTCCTCTAAAATAAGGAGTGAGATAATGATGTCTGCTATCATCACTTTTATTCACTATAGTGCTTGAAATCTTAGCCAGAGCAATAAGGCAAGAGAAAGAAATTGAAAGGAGAGAAATAGGAAAGAAGTCAAGTTACTTTTGCTTTAAGAAGATATGATCCCATACTTGACAAATCTAAAAGTCAGAAGACTCTTGTCTCTGAAAAGCACTTTTCTCCTCTTTCTTTCCTTAGGCAGGACCTTGATATGCAGCTAGGCGGGCCTGGAGCTCCTGTACTTACGTCATGCACTTATGCTAACATGCTCAGCATCCTCAGTCATTGCTAAAGGCTCCTTCCTGCCAATGTATCACCCTGGCATCTCTGCTTAGCATGAGTTCTTTAGAGAAGGGTCTATTGTTCATATTAATGTACTCACTGGCTTCTCGAGTGTGTCTGAAGCACAGTTTGGATTCAAGCTGAGGTCTCCCTCAAGTCACAGTGGATACACACTAATGGTAGCAATTGATCCCTAGCAGAGCCTCCAAAAAGACAGGGGAAGGGCTCCTCTCAGAGGCAAACTAGTTCAAATTAACACCCAGTAGATGACTGGCCATCTGTAAAAGTGATCTTCTGGCGGGGGGTGGGGGGGTGGGGGGGGGAGTGTCACGAAGGGGGAGATGTCGAAGGAGAGGAGCACTCACACACCTTCAGGAGGCAAGTCCAGTTCCCTGCACGTCACCGATGAAGCTCAGAGAACTTCGCAGCTTAGACTTTGATCTCAGGCATTTTGGGCAAACACTGATCTGTTTTCCAGCCTCACAGGCTTGTCTTTTTAAGAATGTCGAATAAATGGATGCACACAGCTGTTGTCTATCTTTTTTCTTTTCTTTTCTTTTTTTTTTTTTTTTTTTTTTTTTTTTTTTTGAGACAGGCTGGCCTTGAACTCACAGAGATCTGCCTATATCTGCTTCCTAAGTGCTGCGATTAAAAGTGTGTGCCACCCCACCCAGCAGCTGTTGCCTTTTTAAGCTCGGGAGGCAGAGCCAGGCGGATCTCTGTGAGTTCGAGGCCAGCCTGGGCTACCAAGTGAGTTCCAGGAAAAGGTGCAAAGCTACACAGAGAAACCCTGTCTCAGAAAAAAAAAAAAAAAGATTTATTTTTATTAATGTTTGATTCCATGTGTATGTGTGCCTGTAGGCACCTGTGGAGGCAAGGGGTGTTGGGTCCCCTGGAGCCGGAGTTACAGGCTCTTTTGAGCCACCTGCAGATGCTGGGGATGGACCCTGGCCCTCTAGAAGAGGAGTTAAATGCCCTTAACCACTGAGCCTCTGCTCCAGCTCCAGCTGTTACCTTGTAAGTCTACCTTTATCCACTGAGCATCCATTTATTTATTTTACTTAGTGTCTAATTTGTTTCGCTCACATCCATTTTGTTGACATTAATAACTAATTATTTAATTAATTAATTATTTTTCTTTTCAGAGACAGAGTCTCACTCAACAGCCCAAGCTGCTTGGAACTCACTATGTAGCCCAGGCTAACCTTCAACTAATGGCAATCCTCCTGGCTCAGATTCCAAAGTGATGGGATTACTAGGCCTCATTTATTTATTTGTTGTTTGTTTACTGGGACAAGGTCTTGCTTTTTAGTCTCAGCATCCTGAGAGCTCTCTTGTTGCCTATACACTGCCATATCTGGCTCCTGATTATTGTTTTTAAAAAAAATTTTTTTGAGACAGGGTCTTGCTCTCTGGCTCAAAACTTAAGGCAATCCTCCTGCCTCAGCTTCCTAAGTGCCAGCTCACATGCCTAGCTCTGTTATATGTATTTTTTTTTTAAAGAGTTATTTATTTGAGGGGCTTGGGAGATGGCTCAGTGGTTAAGAGCACTGGCTGCTCTTCCAGGGAACCAAGGTTCAATTCCCAACAGCTCACAACTGTCTATAACTCCTGTTCCAGGGGATCCGACACCCTCAGACAGACAGACATGTAGGCAAAACATCAATGCACATGAAACTAAAAAAAAATTTTTTTTAAAGATTTATTTATTTATTTTGTGTGTGTGTGTGTGTGTGTGTGTGTGTGTGTGTGTGCGCGTGCCTTGAGTGTATGTACACACACCATATGTATGCAGGTCCTCAGGGGGTCAGAAAAGGTTGCTGGATCCCCTGATGTGGCAACCAAACTTGGGTGCTCTGCCAGAACAGCAAATGTTCTTGACCGTGGAGCCATCTTTCCAGTCATTTTTTTTTTTTTTTTTTTTTTTTTGAGACAAGGCCACGCAGACCAGGCTGGCCTTGAATTCAGGATCTTCCTGTGCCAACCTCCAAAATATTATGACGACATGTATGTATTCCTACATACATTCATATATACATACACATATGTGTGTATATATTCAAACAAGAAGTGTTTCCAAAGTGCTTACTAAACACCAGGCACAATGTAGACTTTGGGGATACTATGGAGAGAAAAACAGACAGGACCTCTGTCTTCACAGATCTCTCAGATCAGCAAGAAAGGCCCATCACTGACCACAGAGGAAATGAGGTAATAGCCACTGGCCTACAGGAGAAGCAAGACGTCTGTCATATCTAAGAGCTTACCCCTCGGGGCTCGTCGGACGTTAGGGAAGGCTTCTGGAGGAAATGGTGATGGTGCCTACAGCAGGAAGACGGAAGGTTCAAGAAGGGAAAGGTGAGGAGACAGGAGAACGAGCCTTCTAGGCATGAGGCAATTTGACTCAGAACAGGCTGCCAAGCTTGCGGAAGAACTAACTGAACGGTGAGTGGGCCGGAGGGCAGGGGCGAGTGGGAGGGGGCCAGGAAGCTCCTGGGGCGCGCATGCGCTGTTCTTGTTTGGAGGTTTTGGCTGAAGTGCTGAAGATTGCCCTACCCATGCCATACCCTCCGCCCTGGGTGATGGCTCTTTACCTTAAGTGCAAGAGAAGGGCTGGCAAGATGGCAGATCTATCTCAATGCAAAAATGTGCCTGCCGCCAAGCCTGCGGACCTGAGTTCTATTCCCGGGGCTCACAACTCCTGAGGCTCCACTCATGCACTGAAACACATGTGCTGTGCCTATATGCTTAAGCACACACACACACACACACACACACACACACACACACACGCGTGAGCTCACACACATTCAAGTATATGCACACGCACACACTTCAGATAAACTATAAATGAGCTTTGATTTTAAAAAAGACCACAGGGAAAACTTTGAAGGTTGGAGCCACCAGTGTGGCCATTCAGTAGATGCGGGCTGTCATAAACACTCAATAAAAGGTTTGCATCTTGAAAAGGCTTGGCGATGTTGCTGCTGAGCGTATAGCTGGTCCACCCTTACACATAGCAACTTCACCACGTCTTTCAAAATTACTAACACGTGTACCTCCTTCCTCAGCAAGTTCCCCTATAGGAACTTCCACGTTATTTGTCTCCACACAAAATGAGATTTCTATGTGGCTGGTTGCTGCTGGGTTGCTTATACAGGCTGGAGAATGAAAATAAACAGGATGTCCCTCAAGCCAGCCTGTGCCATCTCCCTGCAGGAGTCTGATGTGAAGATTAAGGTGAGAATATTGAAGACTTTGTGCACAGTTTTGAAAACGCCAGGGTATTTCACTAGTTTTTTTTTTTTTCCCCAATGGAGCTGGAGAGATGGCTCTGTGGCTAACAGCATCGGCTACTCTTGCAGAGGACCCAGGTCAAGTTCCTAGCACCCACATGGCTGCTCACAACCATCTGTAACTCCAGTTCTAAGGGATCCAGTGCCTTCTGGTCTCCTCAGGTACCAGGCACCCGTGGGTGCACATACATACACACATTCAGGCAAAACACTCAGACAGACAAAAAGAAAATGAGTAAATCTTAAATGCAGGTGCAGACCGTATTTCTAACTGACTGCATTTGTGTGGGCTATACCAAAAAAGGGCACAAGAGAAAAAACATATGTGCCATTTTAGTGTGTATAGTATTGAAAGCAGACGTGAGAAACGACCTGTTGCCTTCCTCTGGAGAAGGAAAGCAGGCAATTAAAGACCGAGTTAGAAGACTTTAACTGAATTTTTTCTTATCTAGTCTCTAACGAAACTTGTTTTTCCAGGGTGGCCTTGAACTCACTATGGAGCTGAAGAAGACCTTGAACACCGGTTTCTCCTGCCCCCACCTCCTGAGCACATTGTAGCCATGTACTATTGTGATGATATATTGTGTATCAATTAAAGCTTGCCTAAGGACCAGAGGACAGAGCCAGTCACTTGATTAAACACAGAGGCCAGGCAATGGTGACACACATCTTTAATCCTAGCACTCGGGAGGCAGAGATCTATCTGGATCTCTGTGAGTTCAAAACCACCCTGGACTACATGAGATTGATTCAGTCTAGGAGAGAAACAGAGCCAGGCAGTGGTGGCACACATCTTTAATCTCAGTACTTGGGAGTCACACATCTTTAATCCCAGTACTTGGGAGTCACACATCTTTAATCCCAGTACTTGGGAGTCACACATCTTTAATCCCAGCACTTGAGATCTCATGCCTTTGCTACCAGTATTGGGGAAGTACACACGCCATTAATCCCAGCACTAGGAAGGAAGTGAAATGGCTGGGCAGAGAAAGGCAGAGAAGGCGTGAGGAGACGGAAAGTACAGCTTTTCAGTTGGAGGAGCTTTCGGCTGAGGAAGACCTTTTGGGTAAAGGCCTTTCTCAGCAGGAGCCTTTTCAGCAGGAGCCCTTTTTTGCCTGGACCCCTTTTGGCTGAGGACTCAGAAACATTCAGTCAGAGGATTCATGGAGACAGGATCTTGCCTCCATTTTGGCAGTGGTGAGAATTCAGTAGTGGTGAGAAGTTTCTCTAGTGGCTTGCTCCTTTGTTTCCTCTGATCTTTTGGCTTTCACTCCCATATCTGGCTCTGGTTTTTACTATAAGACCATTTAGGATTCATGCAGCATACTATCACGCCCCGCATCATGCCATCACGCCCAGCATTGTGACAAAATAAATTTTCATAATAAGTATTCACTGACTAAATGAATTGTAAAATTAATGTGCTTTTAAAATGACTTCCAGACAGCCCTCCCTTCTGCTATTTAAAAAGGGGTTCAGGAAGTTTGGCTCCTAAATCACTCTGGTTCCTGGCAGAGCCCTCAGAGTGAATCAATCCCGTGAACACAGAAGCCTCTGGAGGAGATGGGGTGGGAACAGTTGCCTAGTCACCGGTGAGCAGCCTTTCCTCGAAAAGCCCTCTGTCTTTTAGGTTTATTTGGGGTTTTTATTTGTTTGTTTGTTTTCGAGACAGGATCTCACTCTATAATCCAAGCTGGCTTCAAACTCAAGATTGTCTTCACTGTGCCTGAGAACTCTGGAATTAGAGATGTGTGCCACTGGGCCAGCTGTGGAGTCTTTGCCCAGGCTTATCTGGAGACCCTCAGACTCAGGCTGGGAAAGGCTCCAGAGTTCTTTCATTAGGCTCCCTGCTGAAAAGCCTCTGAGACTCGCTACTGCTGTCAAGGTAACTGGGGCCTTGAGATGAAATCCCCTCTCCGTAGGAATCTGTTATTATGAAATCCGGTGTTCTTGACTGGCATGGTGTTACATACAGGTTTACAATCCCAGCACTTGGGAGGTTGAGGCAGGAGAATCACCATGGGTTTGAGGCCAGCCTGGACTATATACTAAGTTTATGGTCAGCCTAGGCAACATAGGGAGTTCCTGTCTCAGAAGCTGGGGGGCAGGGAGCTTGCTGTGCCTCGTGTTTGTATCTGCCTGCATTATACGATGCATCTGAAAACGCTCAGCCGCAGAAGAGACAGCAGGAAACGGGCCTCGAGTTCTGATTAAATTCCAGTGGGAAGGAATGCTGACAGCCAGGGCCGAGGGTTTCACCACCTTGGTCTGATAAAGAAGATGAAATGGAGACAGAAGCTCACCCCTAAAAGAAGTTCCCTGTTTGTCAGGGCTGAAGGCAGCTCCGTGCACTCAGGAGGCAAAGCCATTGGGAGCTCTGTCCTGGAGTCCCACTGCAGACCTAAGGTGAGGACCCACCAGAAGGGTTCCTGAGGGGCTAAGATGAGCACAGGGCTGAAGGGAGGTGACTCTGGCCTTCAACCTGTGCTTGTGGCTGCTTCTACACTGTGTACCACCCCCTCCCCAACCGGCGCTACTGATGAGTCCTAGCTAGCAAGAACCCAGGTTAGAGCCAAGGCTCCTTTCTCTCGCTTTGGAGCAACTGGAATAAAATCAGAAGTGCCCACTTCTCCTCCCTGGTGGTGTTGGAATGGGCACAGGAACTTTGCAATGTCTGGCAAATACTCTACCACTGAGCCACACCCCAGCCCAGAAGTACCTACTTTTGAGTCGGCAACAAATATTTAACTCTTTAAGTACTTGTTTATTATTATTTTCTTTTTAAATAATGTTTCTATTTATTCTTTAAGAATTTCATAAAATGTTTTTGATCATGTTCATCTCCTTCCCCCAACTCCTCCCAGATCCTTCTCTACCTCCTTAGGCACCCAACTTCATAGTCTCTGTTTCTCTTAAAAAAAAAAATTCATGTCCAGTTTGTATAGGCTGACTACTCCTGAGCATGAGCCCTGCTCTAGACTGTGGTTGATGTACTAGGTATATTTGAATAATGGCCCCATAGCCAGGTGGTAGTGGCCCACGCCTTTAGTCCCAGAATATAGGAGGCAGAGGCAGGTGGATCTCTGTGAGTTGAGGCCAGCCTGGTCTACAGAGCAAGTTCCAGGGCAGCCAAGGCTACGTAGAAAAACCCTGTTTCCAAAAAACAAACAAACAAAAAGAATGGCCCCAGAGGCTCATATATTTAAATGCTTGGTCACCGGAGAGTGGAACTATTTCAGAAGGATTAGGAGGTGTGGCCTTGTTGGAGGGGGTGTATCACTAGAGTGGGCTTTAAGTCCACACCAGGCCCAGTCCCATGTCCCACCCCCCTACCCCCCTGCCTACTGCCTGCTGATCAGGATATAAAGCTCATTTCTCCAGCACTGTGCCTGTCTGCTTCCTGACAAGATGATTATGGACAAACACTCTAAAACTAAAAGCAAGCCTCCAATTAAATTCTTTCTTTTTAACTAACTGCCTTGGTCATGGTGTCTCTTCACAGCAATAGAACAGTGACTAAGGTACAGGCATCACATCGTTGAAGAAGACTGACTTTCCCCCTTCTAGGAGCAATCACACACCACAAGTTTTTTAGCTAGGTGTGGGACTGTATGCACACCTTCTGCTGGGATTTTGTCTTGATTGAGCCTCTGTAGATCTCATGTGTGCTGTTGTTGTTTGTTTTTTGTTCTTTTGGGGGGCCTGCTACCCAGCTCCCAAATAAATGGCTTATTCCTAATTATAAATGTCCAGCCTTAGCTTGGCTTGTTGCTTGCCAGCTTTCCTTAACTTAAATTATCCCAACTATCTTTTGCCTCTGGGCTTTTCCTGTTCTCTTACTTCTGTAAATCTTACTCTTACTCCATGGCTTGCTGTGTAGCTGGGTGACTGGCCCCTGGAGTCCTTCTCCTTCTCTGGCTGCTTGTTTTTCTCCTCCTAGATTTCTCCTCTATATATTCTCCTCTCTCTCTCTCTCTCTCTCTCTCTCTCTCTCTCTCTCTCTCTCTGCCAGCCCCACTTATTTCTCTCTCCTGCCTCGCTATTAGCCGCTCAGTTCTTTATTAGACCATCAGATGCCTTCGACAGGCACATAGCTTTACAGAGTTAAACAAATGCAACATAAACAAAAGTAACACACCTTAAAATAACACCCCCAAGAGTGTGCTGTCACGATCTCTGTGAGTCCATCTGTGTGTCTGCCCTGTTGTATCTGTTTGACAAAAAAAAAAAAAAAAAAAAATCTTCCTAATTTCACCAGTGTTATTCATATTTGGAGGCTCTCTCTTGTGTTTCCTTTTGTCTACAAGGCAGGTTGGTTTTGTGGTTTTGTAGAAGAGTTGCCTTCACTATCCATTCCATTTTGTGAGCTACTTCTCAGGAATGCCACATCATGGGCATTTTCCCTTTCACTAAAAGCTATTTTCAGGCTGAATTTTAACTCACAGAGATCCACCTGCCTCTGCCTCCCTGGCGCTGGGATTAACGACATGAGCCATCACAACTAGTATACATAGCAAGTTCCAGGCTAGCCAAGGCTACATAGTAAGACCCTGTCTCAAAAAAAAAAAACAAACAAACAACAAAAAACAAACAAACCATATTTTCAGGACTGGAGACATAGCTCAGAGGTAAAAGCACTTACCACCAAATCTGATGACCTAAGTTTGATCCCGGGGACCCACATGGTGGAATGAGAGAATCAATTTCTACAAATTGTTCTCTGACATCCTTTTGTGTACTGTGGTATGTGCATGTCCTTCAAAATGTAAAGTGGGGGGGGGGGGGGAATCTCTGCAAACACCACAGTCAGTAGTATGTCAATCCAGGGAGGCAAGAAGGCAGCGCATTTCAACAGGACTCAGTAGCTGGCGTTGGTTCAAACTTTGAGAGTCTGACACTAGGTAGTTTATTTTAGGCATATTTAAGCACAGCACAATTTGGAAAAAAGTTCCCTGGTGATAATTAACTCAATCTCATGTGTACAACAAAGCTTAAGACATGATTACATCTCAATTCTTGTAAAGTACAAGTGACATCTTCCATAAAGATAGGTCCTAGAGATTAACTGAGGAAGCGGGCTCCAGATAAACAATGCTTGGGATAAAGGTCTGGGGGGAGGATAGTGCTGTAGATTGCCTGAGATAAACAGGCTTAAGATAAGGGTTTGGGGGAGCCAATGTGGCCTGGGTATACAGATAGTATATCCAGTGTGACCTGGGTATATGGATAGTGCAAAGATCACCAGGCTATTAATCACCTCCACTTCCAATCTTCTGGGTGGAAAACAGGTGATACATCTCTCCCTTTGCAAAGACAACCCTGTATGTTTAATATTCCTGTTTTTCCCCAGTATTTATCTGTGAACATGCCTCCTACACCAAAATATATAAATAAATGTAATTTTAAAAATTAAGATTATGTTTAGTTAATGGTGGTGGCAAATTCCTGGGATGTCAACATTTCAGAAACTGAGGCAGGAGGGCCTGGAGTTCAAAGCCAGCTGGAACTACACAGTAAGACTGTGTCTCAAAAGACCAAGCACGACAAACTCAAACAGAAGAGCCTCATTGCATTCAATCACATGTTACACCTAAGGCCGCCTGCTCTTGTGTTGCTCAGGCTGTGTGTTGGCCTGCAGCAGGTCCAGGCTTTGGACTCTTGCAGAATCCAATCAGAAAACCCCATTCCAGCACAGCTGTGTGGTGTGAACAAGCTGTTTAATCTGAGTCTCCGTTTTGTTGCATGTAAAATGAAGATAATCACAGTTACCTTGCATGGTTTCTTGATGATCAGGATACCTTACTTGTAAAGCAACCCGATGAAGCCAGTGAGAAATCTACGAGGAAAGGGAAGAGCCCAGAGGTGGAAATCCAAACCTATACCCAGGCTCATAGAGCTGGATATAGCTTCTTTGGTACTGAAAACCCCTAAAAGACCAACAGCCTTCCCTGGGGGGATAATGTAGAGGAGGACACAGGCTTTGGTGCCATAGAGCACCAAGTTCAAACCTCACAGTTCAGAGCTAGTCGAAGCTCTCTGTGCCTCCTCTTTCTCATCAGTGTGCATCTTAAGTCTCCATGGAGACTCGGCCAAGTGATCTGTGTATGGAATCCTCAACTCAGTGCCGTGACAGATGTTTAAGGAGCCACCACTTCCCTTATGTAGCAGTTTTCTCTGAGATTAAAACCTTTCATCTTGGAGGGAAGCTCACAGAAACACACGATGGTCACAGGGAGGTAAAACACCAGAAATTCCTAAGGGAAGTAGAACACTCCATCCTGCAGGGAACCTGTTTAAGACCGGAAATGAACAACTCAAAAGGTTTCAGGAAGTCCCTGAAAGTGACTACATTCACCAGGCTCTTCTCTCCCCAAGAGTCTATTACCAGTAACACCTTCTGAGAGTCTCTCAGATAAGACCAGCTGCCTGGAAGAAACTGGGGCAGCTGAGCAGCCAGGAAGGGGCTCAGACCAGCTGAGTCACCTGGAAAGGACACTCTCCAACCGGATGAGGTGCCTGCAGGCTGTGCAGTGTGCTCCAGGTTTCTAGCCCATAGAGGGAAATGCCAGCAAGGCTGTCTTTATGAAGTTTGGGATGGCCTGCCTGCTTGCTGAGTTGAGTCTGGTGCATGAGTAAGATTATTCCCTTTAAAAAAAAAAAAAGAAGTGTTAAAATTTTAAGACAAATTTTGCTATCTAGGAGAGCAACATGTATGAGACAAGAGTGTCAGCAGGCTGCCACAGAGGCTGTGTGGCCACTGATTTGTATAGTAAAAAAGTTGTCTGTGGCAAGATGGCTGCTTAGTGGTATTTTTGTGTTTGTGTGTCTAAGAGGATGCGACAGAGATGCTATCATGATACTTCTTTTTCTTTTTTCTTTTCTTTTATGTGCATTGGTGTTTTGCCTGCATGTATGTCTGTGTGAGGCATGGAACTGGAGTTATAGACAGGTGTGAGGTACCATGTGGGTGCTGAGAATTGAACCTGGGTCCTCTGCAAAAGCAGCCAGTGCTCTTAACCTCTGAGCCACCTCTCCAGTCCCACTATTTCTTTTTTGTTTGTTCAATTGTTTTTAGATTTATTTTACTTTGTGTGTAGGAATGTTTTGCCTGCATGTATGTCTGTGCAACACAGGCATGCTTGATGCCTTTGGAGGTCAGAAGAGGGCACTGGATCCTCTTTTTTGTTGTTGTTTTGGTTTTGGGGTTTTGGTTTTTTTCGAGACAGGGTTTCTCTGTGTAGCTTTGGAGCCTGTCCTGGAACTCACTCTGTAGCTCAGGCTGGCCTCGAACTCACAGAGATCCTCCTGGCTCTGCCTCCCGAGTGCTGGGATTAAAGGTGTGCGCCACCGCCGCCCAGCATGGATCCTCTTTAACTGGACTTACAATAGTTGTGAGCCACTTTGTGGGTGCTGGAAATCAAACCCAGGTCCTCTGGAAGAGCAGCCAGTACTTTTGACCTCTGAGCCGCCTCTCCAATCTGATCTGCTATTTACAGTTAGCAAGAAACAAGGAAAAGAGGGTACAAGTTAGACCTTTGCTAATGATTTTTGGAACACAGGAAAAGAGTCAGATTTTTTAAAGATGATCTTTGATACCCTGTTTACCAGGCCAGATGTAAAACTCTGTTCATCCAAGAGTGGAGGAAAAGGTCAACTTATCAGAGGCCTTGGGGCTGGGATGGAGTTTTAATGGCTTTGCTGAGTCCCACGGTAGGAAGTGATCTCTGTAAAGCAAGAGAGGTTTTGTCAAACATATGTAACTCAGGCTAGTGTGTGAACCAGATCTGAAGGAGCTAAAATAAGTAAAACAGGAGAAAAGGGAAAAAGCCAAATAAACGGATCTTATGTCACTTGGAGGCAGATATCAGAGGATGGTTTACATCAAGCCAGAGTCCCCCGGGGAAAAGTGGATGGAAACCCAAATTCAGTGTTGGTGAGGCTTTGGAAGGCCTTCTGCCTCACCAACAGTTCACCTCGGGGTGAAAACACAGAAAACAGAAAGGTACCGAGATCTCAGAAGTGGAAACCTGCCAAGTCTCTTCCCTAAAGCAGTAGCCAGGGGCGTCTGTGGGTAAGGACCCTGCAGGCTGACTGAACGCCCCACGAAAGGTGTGTGTTTATCGGTCTTCTGTTAATGCTGAAAATATTTAAGTTTTGGCAGATACTGGGAGCAGGTGTGGCTTGGTTTCCGGTGGCCTCCAGAAGTATCAGAGGCAGTAAGCATCAGTAGCTGAACATGGATATAAAGCAATGTGGGCTAAAGGGATTGGGATTGACTGAAAAGCAGGCAGCTGACTTCTCCCCTCAATGCAGAGATTGTTCACCCAGCCAAGGAGGTGTGTGCAGCCAGAGCCGGGAGGTAGTGACCATTCCTGCATTGGTGCTGGGCTGGAAGAATCAGCTGGAGCCCCCTCCATCAAGTTCATCAGGGGTGTGGGACATGCCCAGAGGCCTTGAGCGAGGGCCCTGGGATGAGGCACCAGGAAATTAATACAAATGGGTAAAATCTTTTCGTGCTGCACCAGACTTTGCTAACAGTTTACTTTACTGTCTCCTCGGATGGAAACTTCTGAGATCACCTGACACTTGCTCAGAACAAAAGGTGGCAGACTTTCAGAGCGCCTCACTAAGGCTGTCCCCATAACCCCACTGTTCATTATGGGTTGGCAATTCAGAACTCTGAATTGTTCTGCCTATCCTCTGTAAAAAGGGTGTGTGTGTGTGTGTGTGTATGGTGTGTGTGTGTGTGTGTGTGGTATGATGTGGTGTACGTGTGGTGTGTTTGTGGGTGGGTGTGTATGTGTGGTGTGTGGTGTACCTGTGGTGTGTTTGTGGGTGTGTGTGGTATGTGTATGGTGTGTGTGTGTGTGTGTGTGTGTGTGTGTGTGTGTGGTGTGCCTGTGTGTGTGGTGTACGTGTGGTGTGTGTGTGTGATGTGTGTGTGTGTGGTGTGTGTATATAGTGTATGTGTCTGTGTTTGTGTGTGTGTGTGTGTGTGTGGTGTGTATGTGTGTGGTATGCATGTGTAGTGTGTGTTTGTGCATGTGGAGTGTGTATGTTTGTGTGTGTGGAGTATATGTTTGTGTGTGTGTGTGTGTGTGTGTGTGTGTGGTGTGTGGGATGGGGAAGGGGTGGGTGGCACAGGGTGTTTGGGTCCCGACTTTATTTTTAATTTAGTGGGTATCAGTTCTTCCCTGCAGCTGTGTATGTTCGGTGCATGTGTGCCTGGTGCCCACAGAGATCAGGAGAGGGCAAAAGTGGAGTTGCAGTCGGTTGTGAGCCACCACATGGTTTCTGGGAACTGACCCTGGTCCTCTGCAAGAACAACAAGGCTCTCGACCGCTCAACCATCTCTCCAGCCCCTGGATACTGACTTTTCATTCAATCCCAGCACCACTAGTCAGTTGCTGTGTGGTCCTAAATAAATTGCTTCACCTCTCTGGGCCTTAATTCTTCGATCTGGAAATCAGGGTTGCTGATGGCACCTACTTCTCAGAGAAGTTTGAAGTAAAGGGCAGAGAGCTGAGCCTCTGGCAGGAGGAAGCGATGAACACAAGTAACTGTAAACTTCATTCTTGAATTTTCCTTTTCCTCTTTTTTTTTCCCTCTCCCATTTCCTCCTCCACCTGCTAACTTTTGTTTTCTTTGCAGAACCTACAAAAGTGATGTTTAAGAGGCTGGAGAGGTGGGTCCTCAGATAAGAGCACTGGTTACTCTGCCAGAGGGCCCAGGTTTGATTCCCAGTACCTACAAGGTGGTTTACGACCATCTATAATTTTAATCCCAGAGAATCCAGCGCCTTCTTCTGGCCTCCACAGGCACTGCATGCATGCAGTGCACAGACTTACATGCAGACAAAACACCCATACACATAAGACAAATATTTTGGTAATGAGCCTAGCCTTGGTTATGAACCATCTCACCAGCCCCATGTAAGACAAATAAATACATAATCTTTTTTAAGTAGCATTTAAAAAAACATCTATGTTCTTAGCAAAGGCTCATGTATCTTCATTTAGTCCCCAGAGATGGAGAAGAAACCAAATGGCCCCTCTCCATGGGCTGTGGGAGAGGCTGAGGCAAAAGGAAGTTCATCTTGATGATAAAAGACAGTAATTGGACAATGAAAAAATCAAACCAGGCATTGTGATGCACACCTTTAAAGACAGCACTCAAAAGGCAGAGGCATGGGGCTGGAGAGATGGCTCAGCCATTAAGAGCACTGACTGCCCTTCCAGAGGACCCAGGTTCAATTCCCAGCACCCACGTGGCAGCTCACAACTGTCTATAACTCCAAGACCTGACACCCTCACACAGACACACATGCAGGCAAAACACTAGTGCAAATAAAAATAATTTTTTTAAAGGCAGAGGCAGATAAATCTCTGTGAATTTGAGGGCAGCCTGGTCTACAGAGTGAGTTACAAGAGTGAGTTCCAGGATATCCAGGGCTAACACCAAGAAACCCTGTCTCAAAAAAAAAAAAAAAAAAAAACAAAAAACCAAACTAGGGTTATAAGGAGAATGAGTAGCCGGGAAGAGGGAAGCCTGTGAGTTGGAGGGAGTTTAGCTTAGGGGAGGAGGTGAGAACAGCTGGGATGTTTGCATGGACTGAGAAATGAGTAATCCGTACTTGTGATACTGAGGGAGCCAGGAAGCCTGGAATCTAGCATGATCTTTGGCATATTAATGGGCACCACAGGAAATAGGCACCACAGGCAGCCATTTGTCCCTTCTTCAAGTGAGAAGGGAAATATCTCCTCTGGTAGAGGGGAACCAGCTTCACAAGTTCCTGGGGAACACTAGAAATCCCCCTACAGTATAGATTGAGCCCATTTCTGGATATCTGGACTGCCTCTTGGGGTTTAGGGGATTGGTGTACTCAGTTCTGGGAAGGACCTCAGGAATGTGCCCTAACAACTTGAACAGATACAGGGCAGTATGCTCCTGTAGACATTCTGTCGATGGTTTATGGCCCTTGAAGATATCTAGATGATCCTGCTGATGATCCTGCTGAAGATATCTAGGTGATCCTTTGGACCTGACATTCCAGCCTTTTGTTGATAGAAAGGACAATGTAATCTCTTCTGCAACTGCTTTTCAGTTGAAATTAGGATGTCATTGTCAGGGCCCAGGACCAAAACCACGTCAAAAACCAGGATTGGGCAAGGAAGTCAGGCAGTGGGGGGTACATCTGGTTCATTGCCCAGGTTCTGCAGGACCACCCGGGGATAGCAAAGTGCAGGCTGCTTTGGAGCAGTCTGGAATGTTGGTCCAAAACAGGGGCTCAAGCAGATGGGCGAAGGTATGAGATCCAAGGAAATTACATCAGCATCATCTGGTTTACCACTGAGTAATTTTGTCCTTTCCCGAAAGCACCTGAATAGACAGGGAGTGATCATTATTATAAGCCGTATGGAAATCAGTGAACCAAGGAGATGTAAGAGCCAGGGACCCAAGGAAGACCAAAGTGAGAGTTCTGCAAAAGAATTGACCCCTGGAGACCGTAGAGTCTTTGCCATCCCATGTAAGTCTTTAATCCTTTCTCCCACCTGACCAGAATGGTTTACATCAGGTTTTTAGCAAGGCCAGGGATGGCTGCAAGACCACCAGGGGCTGGCATGTTGCAGGCTGTTTTGGAGCAGCTTGGATCCTACATGATTCCTGGATGGTGTCTGTCAGCTGAGTAGAAACCTGCTGGGACAAATATAGACTAGGGACAGAAGGTAAAGTGTGAAGGCAACACAGACTCCATCTTGGAGGGGAAGGGCCACCATCTTAGACCACCTGCTGTACTCAGTTCCAGGAAGAACCTCAGGAATGTGCCCTGACAACTTGAACAGATACAGGGCAGTATGCCCCTGTAGACATCCTGTCTGTGCTTTATGGCCCTTGAAGATATCTAGATGATCCTGCTGAGCAGCCCAGATAATCCTACTCAGCAAGTTGTGATTCCCCACCAAAAAGTCCAACCCAATAGTTTCAAATGTGGTTTCGTGCTGAAAGTCTAGACCAATAGTTTCAAAAAATCACCTTGCCCCATGTCCCTTCTACCCAATCCCAAGTTGCCAAAGCATGTAATTTCCAGCTTGCAGTTTTTTCCTATAAAAACTCTCTACCCCTGGGCCTGCAGCTACGGCATTTCCCTCCATCTGCCTGGTGGTGGCCCAGGTTCGAACCTGACAATAAAAAGACCCTTGTGTGCTTGCATTGGAAACCGGCTCCATGGTGGTCTCTGGGAATTTCATGAACCCGTTACTACAAAAGCTTAGGAGTTTAGGGGAAAAATCTTTATCTTGGGTGTGTGATGCTTAAAGAAACTCCATTTTATGCTAGGGATCAATGATGGTACCTAATAGTTGTTTGTCTCTGACCCCAGTCTCTGAAAGATAAGTTCCCAGTAATTCTGACTCAGTAATCCTCACTCAGAAATGGATAGCCAAGACCATCTGTTTTGTTATGATATGACTAACTGATTTTTTTGGGCTTCTGTAACCTGCTTGTGCAGACATTCAAAGACTATTTTGGGGTTGCCTTGACTACCTAATCTCGGTAGAGCATAACAGCTCCTGGCTTGTTTGGGTAGATACTCATGGTCTTCTTGTGGTTTTCGCCTTTAACCTTTCTTCCCTTGCCCACCCTTTATAAGGCAGTCGTGTGTGTGTATGTGTGTGTGTGTGTGTGTGTGTGTGTGTGTGTGTGTGTGTTATGTTTTCAGCACAATTAGAAGCTCTTTTAAGTCTATATTTAGAAAACAACCAAAGGAAATTTAAATTTTTGAGCCTGTTCCTGTTACAGTAGCCAGTACAATCAACCAGTGCTAGACTGACAGCTTGTCAGAACGGTGTTGATTAATGTTAAAACTCTGAACTTTTGAAGTCTAGATATCATGTATTATCTTTAAGTTTCATCTTTCACATACTTTAAATCACTTCCTCAGACCTTTACAACTTGCATTTACACACCTTAAATTACTTCCTTACAACCTCCCAATTTACATAAACTTGAAACCCTTTTTTTTCCCATCCAATTATTTACCATGAGACATAGGTGGTTGATTACTGAGAACAGTCATTAAAACACAAATCCTTTTAAATAATAGTAAATTTTTAATTTTACTAATAGTAAATTATTAATTTTACTAATAGCAAATAGTAAATTTTAAGGAATAGTAAAAAGTAAACTTTTAATTTTTTTCGTTGTTTTCTTCCTTCCTTTCCTTTTCTTTTCTTTCTTGAAACAGGGTTTCTCTGTGTAGCCCTGGCTGTCCTAGAACTCACTCTGTAGACCAGGCTGGCCTCAAACTCACAGAGACCCACTTGCCTTTGCCTCCCAAGTGCTGAATTAAAGGCATGTGCCACGACCGCAAATTTTTATTGTTAATAGTAGCACGATAGCTTGAGTTTGTTTTTTACATCGAAACCTGTTCTGTGAGTTTGTCTCTTTCGGTGTGAAGCCTGTTAGCAAGATAAACCTACCTGTGAGTCCACCTTTCTCAGCAGGAGACCTAGCAGCTCCAGAAAAGCAAGGCCTGATTTTTTTTACATATGAAATGGACTGATCAGGCAGTTGCAGCCTTGGAGGAGGAGCTGGCCAAGGTCTGCTTGCTGCTGCTAGACTGACAAAGCCAGCCATCAACACCATCAGAGATCTGAGAAGGATAAACTTGAGGGGCAAGTATACTCCACATGGCCTATGTATCAGCTAAAATGACAGGGATTTACCCACTACCTGGACAGCCATCCTGGGCTCTGCTATGGTGATCGCCACTGGGGACAGGGGTCATTGGTCTTCAGCTGCCACACAGGGCAGCATCAGCCTATGGCCACCAGACCCAGAAGGTCTGAGAGAGTTTTTCTGGAGGAGGAACTTTGGAAAACTGACCTACCTTGGTGAGGCAGAGCAGGGCAATCACCCCAACAGTGTCCACAGTTTGGTCGGGGCCCCTGGTGGTAGGCAAGGCATGAGATAGCTCTTTACCCAGTGGTCAACATTAACAATCCAGGCAGAGTCCATTGCTGCCTGTCTTCTTTGGAGACAGCCTCATCTGTCACCACCAGGAGCTGGTATTCTGTCTCTCAGGATCCTCTTCACTAAACACCTTCAATGCCATATTCAGCAATCTCTCTGAGGAGCTTTAGAGTCATCATCTAATCTATTAAGCATACCTGATTTTAAACAAATTTTCCTTATTTTTAGTTACTTGCTTCAGGCTTACCTGTAATAGTATATAAAGAAGGCTAAATAAGCCGGGCGGTGGTAGCGCACACCTTTAATCCCAGCACTCGGGAGGCAGAGCCAGGCGGATCTTTGTGAATTCGAGGCCAGCCTGGTCTACAGAGCAAGATCCAGGAAAGGCGCAAAGCTACACAGAGAAACCCTGTCTCTGAAAAACCAAAAAAAAAAAAAAAAAAAAAAAAAAAAAAAAAAAAAAAAAAAGCCTAAATAGACCTTGTTACTGTAAATAAATTACATTTGTACGTAGCATGACTACAAGCATAGTTCTGAACATATCAAAGCATTTGATCATTTATAAGGTGACTGACCATTAACTTGCATATCCTAATTATCTTCAACAGTTTACAATGAGTTAGTAGCTTTTATAAGATTATTATTTTATAGGTTTATCCCTGTTAAGCCTGAGCCTTAAAATTTTGAATTGAAGATCCTTTATCATCAGAATAAAATTTTAAACCATAAATACAGTCCATGAAAAGACTGAGAGCCTTACATTTCTGATCCTTCCATAATGTACCTTTACAAATTTTCAGTTTCTTTTATAACTCAGTTTATCCACACAGCTACAGCTGTGTAAATTGACAGAGGGGAACCAGCTTCACAAGTTCCTGAGGAATCTGGCTTTTCTCTAACTGCCAGCAATCCTCCTATAGTCCAGCTTGAGCCCATTTCTGGATATCTAACTGCCTTGGAGTTTGGAGAGTTGGAGTCTCCTTTGGATCTAACAGTTGTAAGCTGCCATATGTAGATCCTAGTCCTGGGTCCTCTGCAAGAACAGTAGGCACTCTTAACTGCTGAGCCATCTCTCCGGCCTCATGCTGAGCATTTAGAATCACACCTTCCCTCCAGCCTGAACCCTGGCAACCGTCATCTCCATCATCGTAGTTCTGTCTTCTCAAGATGGTCACAGAAGTGGGAACACTGCAGATGTAACCCTCTGAGAATGTCTCCTTTCACTCAGCATAATGCCTTGGGGGTTCATCTATTGCCTGTAGCAATGACTCCTTTTGATTGCAGAGCAGTATTCCACCGTTTGCACTCCCTGAGGAGAATATTCTGATACCCTTGGATGTTTCCCAGGGAAATCTGAAGCAACTGGTTCAAAATCACAAGATATATATATATTAAGGATTTTATTTATTTATTATGTATACAGTATTCTGCCTCCACGTATCCTTGCAGGCTAGAAGAGGGCACCAGATCTCATTACAGATGGTTGTGAGCCACCATGTGGGTGCTGGGAATTGAACTCAGGACCTCTGGAAGAGCAGCCAGTGCTCTTAACCTCTGAGCCATCTCTCCAGCCCCCCACAAAGTATATTTTTAAAGAATTTCCGTGCTCTAAAATATTTGCTCAAGAGAGTGATTCCCCCCAATAGCCTACCAACTAAACATACTGTTCTTCCCCACGTGGGACTCAGTGGTGGGAGGACTCGGGCAGTCAGTTGGCACTGGCATCCAGTTCCTGTCATTCTGCTTGTCCCAGGAAAATTCAGGACTCCATTTTCAGCCCAATGTCAAAGCCACCTCCATGCTGCCACCTGGTGGCCACGGTCACAGCTGCTAATGATGGAGCTGCTGCTCCCCTTAAAAAAAGCGCCACCGACATCCCCAGGTTCACCACCAGAGCACATCATACCCCTCATCTGACTGGTGTAGCCCCAGTGGACACAAAACATGGTTCTCATCTCAAGGGGAATAAAAGATAGTTTATCCTTGAGCCAAATATAAGTGGCCATGGCCCAGGAACACAGGTCAAATACCAAATACCATGTTCCAACATAGATGTGGTGTTAGGAAATTTTTACAGTTATAGAACAAAAGAAAGTCATGAATCAAGGCATATTCCAAATACGTAGAACAAAAAATCAAGCAGGCAGGTGACACCAGAGATGTCAATTCATGATCCTATCTGATGACACTCTTAGCTTTGCGGGTTGGTGGAAGTTAATACAAAGAACACATTCCAGAAGTCTTACCTGATAGTGGTGAGGACATCCGATCAGGCACAGAGCTGGGCAATGAATAGCTATTAAGAGTCATTAAGAGAGATAAAATAATTATCCTGGATCTTTAATACCCCAGTCTCCATAAATTCTAATCACTCAATCAGCCTGGTTGGAGAATCTTTAACACAGGTGTGGCTTTTCTTTCCTGGAAACATCAGTTCATAGTTCCCCCTGTTGGCTAAGCATCATGTTTTGTTCATGCACAAGCCAAATGTTTTATGTCCCCATGTGCTAGGAAGGCTCATTCCTAGGATCTCGTGTAGCTAAGGCAGCAGGAAGATCATCCTTGGCTACATAGAAAGGTTGTGATAAGTCTGGATACATGAGATTCCGTCTCAATAATACTGGTGATGATAATCATAATAAATAATTTGATTTATCCTGTTTTCTTGGTTTTACAAAAGATTCCAGTTTGGAGAAGTGAATGGATTATCACTTTATAAAAGAAACCAAATGAACATATAGCATCTAATTTTAAATTTCTTTCTAACAAAATCGTTGTTCTCTTTTGTACCAGGTCTTGCTGTGACAGGGGTAAAAAGTAGGAACCAGATTTATGAGAAATCAAGATTTCTAAGTTTTTGTAATTTTATTTATTTTGATTTTGTGTATATGAGTGTTTTTGTCTGCATCTATGTGTACCACTTGCATGCAGTGCCCACAGAGGCCATAAGAGGGCATCATATGCCTTGAGATTGGAATTACAGAAAGTTGTGAGCCACCATGTGGGTGCTGGGAACTGAACCCAGGTCCTCTACAAGAGCAGCAAACTCTCTTAACCACTGAGCCATCTCTCCAGCTCCAGGGCTTCACAGGTTTTGTGGACACAGACGAATCAATCTCAGATTCTTCTATTTTTGAACATTCATCCTTTTTCAGTTTAGCATGTATTATTTTATTTCATTTATTTTGAGATAGCCTTGGCCAGCCTGGAAATCCCTATGCAGTTTGTTTCTTGTTTTTAACAGATCCGTTCTTCTCTAGAATTGCTAGCCAAGTAGCTACACCTCCAGAGAGGTCTCTTTTGGCTCTAACAAAAATTTGCTCAATTCTGACTATGAAAAAAACACAGCATCGTGAGTGCTGTTGCCTCTGGAGACTGATGGCTTTTGTACGGTTTGGAGAAAAAGAGCTGGCCTAAAGCTTTAGGTACCCTTAGCAAGGATCAAGAATCAAGGTTACTCTAAGGTAGGCAGAAGTCGAGTAAGCCATAGGGCTTCCCAGAACTTTCCATTTGTTACATCTTAACTTTCTGTTTGTTTCTTTGTTTTTCAAGACAGGGTTTCTCTGTGTAGCCTTTTCACGACAGGGTTTCTCTGTGTAGCCTCGGCTGTCCTGGAACTCACTCTGTAGACCAGGATAGCCTCGAAGTTACAGAGATCCACCTGCCTCTGCTTCCTGAGTGCTGGGATTAAAGGCATGTGCCGCCACCACCTGGCTTAACTTTTTATTTTTTGAGACAGGGTCTCACTATGTCAACCTGAACTCAATATGTAGACCAAGTTGGCTTCCAACTCATAGGGATATGTCCAGAGCAAAATAGTAATCCAAGTGGTTGAACTCAGTTAACAGTGAAAACGGCTGTTGGGTCATTCAGAGAGGTGGACAGTAAATGGCTATTTTGGTGTCACTACTTCCGTTTTTGGTTTTTGAGACAGGCTCTCATCGAATAGCTCAAGCTGGCCTCAAATCACTTTGAAGTTGAGAATGTCCTTGACATTCTGATCCTCCAGCCTCTGCCTCTCAAGTGCTGGGAAAGCAAGCCTGTGTCACCCTGAGATAAAGAATGGCTATTATGGGAACTAAAGACAGCCCAAGATAATTTGGCTCTGAATCTGCAACATTGCAACTCTCCACAATCCCAATTCTAGTCAGTCAATGAACCTTGTAGAATCCTTGACGTAGGTGTGACATTGCCTCACCTCCCCACCCCACCCCAACCCCAGGAATTCAGGTCACAGCCTCTTGCCAGCTGAGGAGCAAGAACAGATCCAGCCATTGCTGTGCATGCTACCGACACGAGATCTCCTCCTCCCCTACCTATATAGTTTATGTTAAATAGTATAAGCCCTGATTGTGTATGACCTGTGTGGGGCCCCATTCCTTCCCGGACATTATCTGAAATTGCACAGACAAGAATAATTAACTTCTCCTTTGTTTACAGGGAAGCCGGTCTGCCTTGGTAGCGCCCACCTTACCAACTGCAATTCTGTCACGTGCTCTTAGGAAGCACCAGTGAGTTCATTTGGGTTTCTTAGCAACTCAAGATAACAGCCTGAAAACCCACCACTGTAAGGTCCCTGTCTACCTGTGACACTGTAAGGTCCCTGTCTACCTGTGACACTGTAAGGTCCCTGACTATGACACTGTAAGGTCCCTCCCGTCTGTGACACTGTAAGGCCTCTGTCTGTGACACTGTAAGGCCTCTGTCTGTGACACTATAAGATCCCTGTCTGTGACACTGTAAGGTCCCCGTCTGTGACACTGTAAGGCCCCCCCATCTGTGACACTGTAAGGTCCCTGTCTACCTGTGACACTGTAAGGTCCCCGTCTGTGACACTGTAAGGTCCCTGTCTACCTGTGACACTGTAAGGTCCCCGTCTGTGACACTGTAAGGGCCCTGTCTGTGACACTGTAAGGTCCCCTTCTGTGACACTGTAAGGTCCCTGTCTACCTGTGACACTGTAAGATCCCCGTCTGTGACACTGTAAGGCCCCCGTCTGTGACACTGTAAGGTCCCTGTCTGTGACACTGTAAGGTCCCTGTCTACCTGTGACACTGTAAGGTCCCCGTCTGTGACACTGTAAGGTCCCTGTCTACCTGTGACACTGTAAGGTCCCCGTCTGTGACATTGTAAGGTCCCCGTCTGTGACACTGTAAGGTCCCTGTCTACCTGTGACACTGTAAGGTCCCCGTTTGTGACACTGTAAGGTCCCCGTCTGAGACACTGTAAGGTCCCTGTCTGAGACACTGTAAGGTCCCTGTCTGTGACACTGTAAGGTCCCTGTCTGAGACACTGTAAGGTCCCTGTCTGTGACACTGTAAGGCTCCCATCTGTGACACTGTAAGGTCCCGGTCTGTGACACTGTAAGGTCACACGGGGGACCCCAAGAGGGGAGCAGCAGGTAAGAGCACTTAGAGCCCTTCCGGAGGACCCGAGTTCACAGCACCCACAACAGGCAGTTCACACCATGTATAACGCCCGCTTCAAGGGTGCCCTCTCCCAGTTTCTGTGGACATCTGCACAGACTTGGTGCACATACGGAAATGCGCACACACACACATACACATGAGTAAAAATGAACATTAAGGTCTGGAAAGGTGGCTTGCTGGTAAGAGCATTGGCTGCTCCTCCAGACAACCAAGTTTCCCAGCATCCACATGGTGGGTCACAACTACCTATAACTCCAGTTCCAGGGGCTATGATGCCCTCTTTGGCCTCTGTGGGCTCCTACATGCATGGGGTACCCATACACACATGCAGGCACACACACATACACATAAATAAATACAATTTTTAAAATTGATCTTTTTTAAAAAGGACAGGAAAACAAAAATTCCAGCTCTCACTCTCTCTGAAGAAGTCAGGCAGGTGCTAGATAAATGTGGGGCGCCTTCTGAAGGGCAGACCATGTAAGGAGACCAAGGTGCCTTACGTTCTACTCCTCGGTGATCTATCCCAAAACAAACAGTAAAAAGACAGACATATGCCAGACTGGTTTATTCAGGCATGGGCTAGAGAAAAGTCCATCTTTTGGGAGGCAGCACCTAGATTTTCAGACGTTTATAGAAGAACGGGTAGGAGATCCTATGCATGCTCCCTGGGAGACATTCTTTCCATAGCTCAACCTTGCCCCTTTCTGTGAGCATCTACTGGATTACATCCTTTTCAGTCTTATCTTTTTTTTTTTTTCTGAGACAGGGTTTCTCTGTGTAGTTTTGGTGCCTGTCCTGGATCTTGCTCTGTAGACCAGGCCAGCTTTAAACTCACAGAGATCTGCCTGGAGTGTTGGGATTAAAGGCATGTGCCATCGCCGCCCAGCTATCTTCTCCTTTGAAAGTCAGGTTCAAGCTGGATATGGGGGTACATTCCTGTAATCCCAACAGCTGGGAGGCAGAGAAAGGATGATCTTGGAAGTTTGAGGGCAGCCTGGTCTATGTAGTGAGTTACAGGAGGGCCAAGGTACATAGCAAGACTCTGAATCCAAAAGGGGAGGGGTGGGGTGGAGAAATAGCTCAGCAGGAAAGAGGTGTGCAAGCGAGCTGTGCGCTTGAGGACCACAGCTCAGGTCCCAGCATCCACTTACTTAAGAAGCCCTGTGGTTCTGTGCAGGCCTCATCTCCAGCACTCGGGGATGGACAGGAGGAGAGCTGGGCCTTCCTGCTGCCAGCCTAGCAAAAGCATGTGAGCTGCAGGTTCAGGGAGGACTTGTCTCAAAGGAATAGGGCAGAGCGGTAGAGGGGAACCTGACACCAGTGCCTGCTGGCCTCCTTTGTATGTGCGCACACACATGCACACACACACCACATACACACCACACACACCACACCATACACACACATACATACACGACATACACCACAACACACACACACAACACACACACCACACCATACACACACATACACACACGACATACACCACACCACACACACACACACACCACACACACACAAACCACATATACACCACACACATACACACACACAAACCACATATACAACACACACACACACCACACACACACACACCACACACACCACACACACCGCACACCACACCACACACACACACCAGAAGGAAACAGATGAGGAGAGAAGAAAATCAGGTTCAGGTTCAAACTGGGCTTTCTAGGTCAAAGCGAAATGTTTGACTCTTGGCCAGTCTGCCGGGGTTAGCATCATTGTGTAGAGGAGAGTGTCACAAACGCCTCTCTCTAGAATTTCTAAGGGAGGAGGGCGGACTTCCTTCTTTCTTTTCCACTTTCCATCACACATCAAAGCCTATGGGCGGGAAGTAAAACCATGTGTTCCTTGAAGCAAAGCACTGCGTAGAAGACTTTATTTCTCGTGCCGCCTCTAAGCACTAGGTAAACACCACAAGCCATAGTTCCGTTTGCTGTTACCCACCCAGACCAGCCACCATCTAAGCATGGCAGATGGAGTGGTAGAACCTCTCCCAGCCACCTCAGCCCAGACTCCTGACCTGCAGGACTGTGAGCATTCATAACACCTCGCTGGGTTGACCGCCACATTTGAATTTGTTTTTGTTTTTATTAAATCCAGAAATGGACCATGGGAACCCTGGGAGACAAGGCTCCCATTTCCAGGAGGAAGCTTTTGCCCTGTTTCTTCTTCAGTGTCTCAGTCAAGGGCTGACCATCGGCTTCAACTTGTCTCCACATCTCCCAGAAAACCTCAGGACTCTGCATGCAAACAGAATTCCTGGTCGCCTCCTCCTCCTCCTGTGCCTGGCATGTAACCCTCACATGTGACTCGAGGACACTACCTCTTCTCCCCTCACATTTCTTTTTGTAACTTTTGTTTGGGGTCGTGTGTGTGATGGGGAGCGTGCCACAGTACACACGTGGAAGTCAGAGGACACCTTTGAAAGTCAGTTCTTCCCTTCCATCGTGGGATCTGGAGACTGAAAATCGGTCATCAGACTGAGCAGCAAGTGCCTCTCTCTGTGGGCTGAGCCACCTCGCGGACCCCTTTTCAGACATTTTCCCTCAGAATGGCAGGCTTTAGGGAGACATCAAAGTGAGTTTGTTCTCTCTAGTAGTGATGATCAGGGAGTAGTCACCCTAGGAGCACACTGACCCCAGACAGCCGCCTGTAAAAGGTGGCCATGTGTGATGCATGTAGCCCAGGCTAGCCTTAAACTCACTATATAATTGAGGATAACCTTGAACTTCCGTTCCTCCTGCCTCTACCTCCCAAGGCCCAGCAGCAACAACAGTTATTTTATATTATTACTGAAATGGAACTTAAAAACAATAAATAGGGGCTGGAGAAAGGACTCGGCAGTTAAGAGCACTTGTCGCTCTTGCAGAGGCCACAGGTTCCCACTGTCTCTAACTCTAGTTCTAGGATGCTGTCTTCTGGCCGTGGCAGGTGCTGCACAAACACGGCACACTTAACATGTAAGCAAAACACTCACACATTTCAAATAAAAAATAAATAAATCTTGCCAGGTGGTGGTGGTGGCGGCAGCGGTGGCGGTGCACACTTTCAATCCCAGCACTCAGGAGGCAGAGGCAGGTGGATCTCTGTGAGTTCGAGGCCAGCCTGGTCTCCAGAGTGAGTTCCAGGATATCCAGGGCTACGCAGAGAAACCCTGTTTCGAAAAACCAAATAAATAAATAAATAAACAATAAATGTCTAAAAATAGGAGGGGAAAGTACATATTAGCTTATTTTATAGAAAACAACTGTAATCTAGGTTGGTCTTGAAGTCATCCTCCTGCCTCAGCTTTCGGGTAGTCGTCTTGATGTTATATCAAACTTTCTAAGTAATGATAAAATGGCAACCTCTTGCAGGGACAAGAGGTGAAGTTCTCACACCCTTCATCTACCAAGCACAGTAACCATTGAATTTCTCTCCTCTTTAGCAAACAATGTGTGGGACACATCTGCCCCTCATTTCCCCATATCTTATTAAAGGGAAAACCCAACCAGGTACAGGACATTGATCTGTCTTACATGGAAAAGTCCCACCATGAGGAAGAGAGGTCGCTTATCTCTGCCCCGTCAGGCCACCGGGAACACACCTGCTGTGGCCAGCAGCCTGGGTTTCTCCAGCCCCAAGCTGTTCCTTCTTCCTCAGCCTCGTTTCTAATTAAGCCTTTGCTTGGCAGTTCACACTGTAGCCTCCGTTTTTATTTCTGGGATCTCTGGGACAAGTTCTCTGGCATTCCACACCATCTGGTGGCTCTGGTGGGTGTGGGAGGTGATGCCAGGGCAGGTGCCACGCACTGGACCTGGGGCCTCGGCCACCACCTCCTCCAACAGCTAGGCGACCTCCCTGATTTGCCCTCCCCTGGAGTAGGGCTGTCATGTCCCCTGCAGGAGAGGAGGCATTAATGTTCCTCCCTTCATCCGTTAGAATATTTGGACAGTGGGCCCCAAAGAAATTCCCCCAGGAGTCCCACGCTGGAAGAGAGGCAAAGGCAGGTGCTCCATCTCAACGTGCCCCCCACCTTTCTTCATCCTTCCGCCCCACCGCTCCCTTTCCTGGTTTCCAAACACCAAAGTGCATAAGCCACACTCCCTTTCTTGTCTTTCTTGGTGGCTGGGGAATTCCCAGAATGCTGGGACAGCTGGCTGGCGGCTGACACCATCGCTTATGGCCCTGGAGCCTCATAGGAAGAATGTACCCCACTCTTTCCTAGAATTCTTTTCTCTCTTAATTCCCATTCAAGTTAGGACACAAGATGCTGACCCATCATGCTTGACGTGGGGCCCAGGGCTTTGGACCCATTTGAATCTTGGTATCACATGTGCTAAGGATGTATTATGTAAAGATGGTATAATCTACTGCATTGGGGCGGGGGGAGCAGCAGGAGGCAGACTTCCCTAGGACTGGCCATCCTGGGCTAAAAAAATCATTGCAGGTGACTGAGGTGGCGTGTGAAAATCCCCTGCTGTGGATTTCAATTTTTTTCCTTTCTCCTTCCCCATCTTCCTTTCCACCCCGGCTCCCATTTCTTCCATGACCTCGACAAACCTGACTTCTCTCGTAACCTCTGAACAGCCTTTGAGGAAAAGAATTCTTGATTGCCGTCAGGACCAAAGTGACACCCCAAAGTGGTGGTGCTAGTGACAATGTCCTAAATGGTCTTTGGCTGGGAAAACACAAGCCAAAGCCAAAAGGCAGGTTTCTGTTTACCAGGAACCTCCCTTAATCCATTATCTGCTGGGAATTCCCTTAATCTACTCCAAAGGTCAGCTACCTCAGGCAAGGGCATCTAGTTCCGGGTCAGTCATGCCCGGATCAGCTCAAAGCCCCTCCCTCCATTTGCTGACTGCCAACTACAATCTGCTTGCTTTTCCCACCATTTTGCTCTTCCCTGCCACCCCCCCCACCCCCACCCCATGACAGCCTTGGCAGTTTGATCCCCAGTGAGCCTGTCTTTCTACCCACAGAGAGGTCTGGTCTGGTGGTTTCACTGCGGTCCTTGAACAATCCAGCTAGGTCTCACCAGTGTGAGATCCCCTTTCCCGATCCAGAGTCCAATCTCTGTAAGCCAAGGATCTCCACTTACTGGTTCTGCTTCTTCTAAAACACTTTATACTGGGGCTGGAGAGATGGCTCAGAGGTTAAGAGCACTGGCTGCTCTTACAGGAACCAGGGTTCAGTTCCCAGCACCCACATAATGGCTCACAATGGTCTGTAACTCCAGTTCCAGTGAATGTGACAACCTCTTCTGGCTTCTGTGGGCACAGGCACGCACGTGGTGCAGAGGCACACACACAAACACTCACATACACAAGACAGAAATGAGTAAGTCTTCACAACGCCTCATACTACCTAGTTTGGTTGTTTCTTTTTGCTGTTGGTTCATTGTTTGTTTTTAAGACAGGGTCTCATGTAGCCCAGGCTAGCCTTGAACTCCTTGATCTTCCTGCCTTAGCCTCCCAAGAGCTGAGCTTCCAGGCATGGACCACCACACTGAGCTCACTTTTACTTTCTGAGACCATCCAAATACCCTAGACTGGACCACGTTCAGGCTTGCAGGGAAGACATGGGACTTTTCCTCGTGGTGTAACCAGGTAAAAAGAAAATCATAATTAAATCAGTAAATCATGGAAGACAGCATCCAAGTGGTCACTCAGGAACGAGACAAGAACCCAGCTGTACTCTCCTTTTCAAAGATTTGTTTCTATTGTTTTTAATTGTGTGTGTGTGTGTGTGTGTGTGTGTGTGTGTGTGTGTGTGTACAGGTATTCACAGAGGCCGGAAGAACTGTTATTACAGTTGGTTGTCAACTAGCTACCTGATGTGGTTGTTGGAACCAAACTCGGGTCCCCTGGAAGAGCAGCAAGCACTCTTAACCATGGAGACAGCTCTCCAGTCCCTATCCTTTTTCTGATTTTTGCTATGAATTGGCTGTTTAAATCGGCTTCTGGAGACTAGGTGGCCGAACCTGGCTTCCTGAGGTAGAGCCTATGACCTCAAGTTTACTAACAAAAGTCTGGCATCTCTGCTTTCATTTCGTGTATGGACTTTGGAGGCAGAAATGTCACTGTCTTTAACTGTTCCTCTTGAATCATCTTTCATTCCAGGAAGGGCAAACTTCTTAAGACAGACCTTGCTCCCAGATGAGGAAGTGACTGCGGGATCAACAATGAACAGATGATTGACAGATTAACAGCAGCCTATTGGATCACCTCGTTAAATCCGTGATGGGCTGGACCACACCTTGACTGGGACTGCTTAGCTATGCATGCCTCTTATCCACTGAAAGGTAAACCTCATGTCAGCATCCTGAAGATGGACTTGATGTCACTGGGAGGCAGGACAGGAAGACAGGAAAAACACGGGAGGGTGGGCATAACAAGAGTCTGGCTTACCCGTCCTGCTGATGGAGTTGAAAATTTTCAGCCATCACTGGTAAAGCCAAAACTGCTAACAGAGACAACCTGTATTTTCCTGAAGACATCTTGTCAAGGACAGTAAAAAGCCCTTCTCCCCGCCCCCGCCCCCAGCCTGAACAACATCCTCACATTCATCTCACAACTTTGTTTACAGAAAGTCATTCTCTTTTTTTTCTTTTCATGTTGTCGCTCCTGCTGTCTTGGAACTCACTATGTGGGTCTGGCTGGCCTCGAACTCACAGAGATCTATCTGCCTGCCTCCTGAGTGTTGGGATTAGGTGTGCACCACACCCAGCTGAAATTCTTTATTAAATTGTAGCCATGTTGAAGCTACACTCTTTGAGCAATGTTAAAAGAGAGGGCTTCCTAATAGTTTTAAAGATGTGACTTCAGAGCCACTAAAGTCTTGTCTATCCCCTCTGTGGAGAAATGTCCCTGGAGAAATGTCCTGCTAGGTTCTTTCCTTCTCCCCTGCTTTTAATAAATCTGACTTTGTTTCACGTTTGGCTCACCCTGACATTCATTTCTCTGTCAAAGCCACAAGTTTTGTGCGAGTGGAGGTCTCCAGAATGAACCCCTCAGGCAGGGGTCAGTGAGGCGTGGAGACGTGTCTCTTTGGCTGGTGATAACTAGGCCTTTTATTTGTCCTCTTCCCACCATGGCCACGCTGCACAAACCTTCCTCTGCTCTCACCAGGACTTGCCTCTGTAATCGGCTTATTGGGGGAGGTGACTAAGACTAACTGGTTGGGACTGCAGGAGTCCTGTCTTCTACCTGAAACACTCCAGTGACAAAGGAGCAAGGCAAGTCAAGACAATGGCTCATTTTCCCAAACAACTACACTCAATGACCCAGGGCCGGGGTGGGGGATGGGGGGGTGGGCACGGCCGCGACCCTGTTCAAGAGCAGGGGCTGGAATTGTTCCGCTAGTACAATGATGGTGTTTCTTCCCCCAGCGTGAACACACCCATCACCATTCTGAAACAGATATTGATGAGGAGCCCCGCTAGATCGGTGGTTCTCAACCTGTGGGTCACAACCCCACAGGGGTCCCATATCAGATATTTATTTTACAGTTCATAACAGCGCAAAATTACTGTTATGAAGTAGCAACGAAACAATTTTATGGTTGGGGGGGGGGGCCACCACCACAGGAGGAGCTGTATTAAAGGGTTGCAGCACTAGGAAGGTTGAGGACCACAGCACGAGACCATCACAAGACGGCGCTTATCAATATTCCATCATGGAATGACGGGGAAAGTCACAACGGAGCCCCTGAGATTCCAATCACAGCCGCGGGGGCCTCTCAGTGGTGACTCACCTGCCCACACCCTCTTAGGCTGATGCCCCTGACTCGCTCCTGGCTTTCGTCCGCATTTCCGCGCCCCAGCTGTCTGCCGGGACTGACAGTTTACTTCATCATCGTCCACTCAAGCTTCCTTCGGACTCCATGTTGAAATTCTTTTATCCACGAGACTAAGAACCAGCAAGAGGGAGCCCACCTCCCCGGTAACGTGTGTCTTACTCCATTCTTTGGCTGAGATACAAAGGGACATCACATCATGGGACACCCTGAGGCCCTCTCTGGTAATACTCCTGTAAGTAACCCGAATAAATTCATTGGCTCACCAAGCTGGACTTACTCAGGGTCTTTGATCAGTCCGCATCCTCTTTCTTTGGGATAAATAGATGTTTCCCCAAGAAAAGTCACACAACTGTTAGTTATTGAGATTTTTCAGACTAACCTTGGGACAACATACAGAGACTCAGAGACCAAGTCCAGACGGTTTAGAGGTGAAGGGGCATCGCTGGCTTACTGGGGAGAGACTGATAAGTGCCAGCCCTCCTGTTGCATGTTCCCAGCATCACGACGTAGGTGTGTCTAACTGGAAATCCAGATAGTGTTCCCAACCTCTGCAGAACTCTATAGACACCAATGTGTAGAGATCACTGAGCAAACCCACTCCAGATGACCAGAATTCAGCTACCCATTTTCATTACCCGAGGCTAGACGGTTTACAGGGACTAGCAGATTTATTGTAAAGGCATTGGAAAGTCCAGGTATACAGTAAGTACTTAGTTGCCACCATGCCACAGAGGCAATACCCACCCTCCTTCCATCCCTGCCCCCAAAGTGAGGTCACTGCCTTTATTTATTTGAGTCCTACAATTAGAAGGCTGACCGTCAACATTCACAGGCTCCCGGGCTGGGTTCCTGGCACTCCCGGCCACCCTGCTGTCTGGGGGAAGGGCAATGCTGAAGTTCCCTCCAATAAAGCATTAAGATCTGCCAGACGGTGGTGGCGTACACCTTTAATCCCAGCACTGGGGAGGCAGAGGCAGGCGGATCTCTGTGAGTTCGAGGCCAGCCTGGTCTACAAAGCAAGTTCCAGGAAAGGCGCAAAGCTACACAGAGAAACCCTGTCTCGAAAAACCAAAAAAAAAAAAAGAAAAAGAAAAAAAAAGCATTACGATCTAATCCTACTACACTCCATGTAGTGTAAACCCCTAAACAGGTGGCGATACTCACTTCAAGGGACATCAGTGGGATGGATCTTCAGTCAGTCAAGGGGAAGATGTGAAAGGCTCCGGCCAATGACATGACTGAGTGGGTAAAGGCACTTGCCACCAAGCCTGACGACCTGAGCACTTTGGCACATAAACACAAACACTCAATAATAAATAAATAAATAAATAAATAAATAAATAAATAAATAAATAAATAAATAAATAAATAAATAAAATGTTTCGCAAAAAAAAAGCTTTAGAATTTGGAACAATTCAAAACTTAAAAAAAAAAATTGCAAAGTTTATAGTCAAAGCCTGGGGTAGCCACATAAATTTGTGACCCTAGCCCCAGATCCTCCTGACTTAGTCAAAATACCCAACGCTCCTCCTCAGGAGTGTGTATCCATTTCTCCCTGCTGAGGAAACGTTTCAACAACACCCACCTTTCTCTTTTGTGGTCCTTGTTCCTAAGACTCAGCATCCTCCAGAGCTTCAACTCTGTCCAGGCTCCCCAGCAGCCTTCCCAGGGCTGCAGCTCTGGCCGAGTTCCTCCAAGACTTGAGATCGTCTCTCTAAGTCTTGGGGACATTGGTAACCAACATGACATAGGAGACTGCTCTGGGGGACACATTGTACCTGGGCTGGTCATTTACAACAGAATTAGGGGCATTGGGACACACCAGCATAAGTGTGCTATAGAACTAATTCCTAGCCAGGCAGTGACACCTTTAATCCCAGCACTCAGGAGGCAGAGGCAGGCGGATCTCTGTGAGTTCGAGGCCAGCCTGGTCTACAGATTGAGATCCAGGACAGGCACCAAAGCTACACAGAGAAACCCTGTCTCGAAAAGGTGAGCAATAGAGGAGACATTCAACATCACCCCCTGCCTTCCTTGTGCACAAGCACGCACGCACGCACACATACACACACACACACACACACACACACACACACACACACACACACCTGGAGAAGACATCTTGGGGGGATAAAATAATAGGGACACATTCATGGAGACTCAGTTTTTCATCCTCACTATCAATAAGTAAAATGTGCCTGTCCCTTGTTCCTTATCAAAAGGGGCACCCCACCAGATAGAGGATGACGCCATAAGTCTCAGGGATAACCTGGACACTGATCTGTATCTTACATGAGAAAGTCCTCTTAAATAACCCTCATAACTAAGGGACCCCCACATCCCTCAAGCAATCCCTGTGAGTGGCAGCCCCAGATCCCCAAATCAGTGCTATTCCCCTTTTCTAAGTCCAGTTCTTTCTAACGAAAACCTCTACCTAAGCTGGGAGGTGGTGGCGCACACCTTTAATCCCAGCACTCAGGAGGCAGAAGCAGGTGGATCTCTGTGAGTTCGAGGCCAGCCTGATCCATAAAGCTAGTTCCAGGACAGCCAGGGCTATACAGAGAAACCCTGTCTCAAAAATACCAAAACAGAAACAAAAAATCAACAGAAACCCTCTACCTCTGGTCAGGCATGGTGGCGCACATGGCCACCCTGCTCCCATGGTCACCAAGGACGATTGGTCCTTGGGCCCAGACAACAGCAGTGTGGACAGAGGTGACTCAGCTTTGCCCAGACCCCTTCGCCTTGCCCTCCCCTGAGGGCAAAGCTGGCCTTGGCCACTGTTGTCCAGCAGTGGGGCGGCACCTGGTCATCTCTGAGGAATGATCCCCGCTGGCGAGTGGAGTCTGACTCACCCCATCCTTAGCATTGTCTGGCGGCGGCAGGGAAACGATCCACATTCGGAGAATAATGGTCAAGAAGAATCAACCCGGCTAGAGCGAGCTCAGCAGGGAGCGCGCCAACTGCTCCCGCAGAGACCCAGGTCTGCTTCCCAGCAGCCACACCAGGCAGCTCACAACCGCCTGCCACTCCAGGGAGCCCAAGTCCTCTGCCTCCAAGGCACCTCACACACACGGGACACAAAAACGTGTGCAGGCACTCACACACACATAAATAAAATAAATTAATCTTTAAAAAGAAGAAAAAGAAGAAGAAGGAGGAGGAGGAGGAGAAAGAAGAAGAAGAAGAAGAAGAAGAAGAAGAAGAAGAAGAAGAAGAAGAAGAAGAAGAAGAAGAAGAAGAAGAAGAAGAAGAAGACGACGAAGAGCATCCATCATTCTGGGACCCACACAGCAGAAGTGAACTGACTCCTGCAAATTGTCCTCTGACTTCCACGTGTATCATGGATGTTGCCATATGTACACACATGCGCATGCATGCACACACGTGCACACACACACACATACAAATAAATAATGTAAAAGGCTAATAATAATAATAAGCTGGGTGTTGGGGCACACCTATAATCTAAGCAGCTTGAGAGGCAGAGGCAGGAGGATTGCTGAAAGCTCAAGAGATCAAGGCTTGTCAGGGCTACACAGTGAGATCCTGTCTAAAATAAATAAACAAGAGAGCTTCCACAAACTGACACACGTGCCTCAGTACCGTCAACCTCTTCTGCACGGACAGAGGTCACTCCAACTCACAAAACTGCAAGGACACATGCAGGCCCTAGCTTTTCCGGCCGCCTGAGTGCCCCGGGAACATTCAGCTCCAGGGTGGCTTCTCTGTGTCTTCCAGCTACTTCACCCACATGGGCCGCTCCTCCCTGACCTCTCTCTCCTCTCCTTTCCTCTCATCCTCCCCTGAGGGTCAAGGCCCAGGAGAGCCACGAGGACACACTGTGGCGTCCCAGAAGCCTGGACCTCTGGTGCCTACTCTGGCTGCTTGCATCTTCCCAGTCTCATGTGGTATACGTTTCACCACCTCTAGGGCCAGGACCTCTGCTTGGAGCATGCTGGGGGGACAGTGTCAGGAGCCGCACCTTAGCAGATTGAGGGCACAGCACAGTTGGGGCGGGGGGGGGGGGGAGCTGAGACAGCACAGGACGAACTCACACACGAGTCACTGAGAGAGGATGCGGTGTATGGGAGGACAGAGCTGGAGCCAGGGAAAGGCACCACAGCAGCTTCCCCGAAAGGTCCCCATGCCAGAAGCCGGTGTGCCCGCACATCATCGCACCTCACCCAGGCTCACCCGGGCAGCACCTGAAGCTGTGGATGCTGGCTGGGATTCAGATCCACAGCTGCCTGCTTCTCAAGCCTGTTCTCTTTTTTGTGTACAGGTGGTCGTCTGAGGGGACCTCAGCTCTGGGGCTCGGAGAATGGTAAAGGGACCTCCAGAATAAACTAATTGCCTTCAGAGCAAAGAAAAAGAACAGATAGACAAAAATGAGAAACACAGAGAAGAAGCAAAAAAACACCAAGTTCTCCCCAAACTGCATATCATTCCGGGATGGGAGAGCAGACATAACAGATGCTGGAAACATGGCTTCGGTGACAAGAGCCACTTGACCGAATGTCAGCTATGATTTCTTGCTTTCGGCCAACAAGGTCAGAGAATATTCCAGAACTGCTGGTGCTGAGCTCCAAAAGCAGAGAGGCTTCTCAGTTCCAATGTCTCCAGGACAGTCATGCTGCCAGCTCTGGATTCTCAGTTTTGTTTTTTATACTGCAAGACAGAGAAAGAGATTTTTATACTGCAAGATGGTGGAGGAGGACTCTGGTCATGTCTCACAGGTGTCCCCACCCCCCACACACAGGGGTTTCCGGGGGTGAGACTCCATGGGGACGCCCTCCACTGTCACATCTCTAGTTGGTACCTAGCTCTTCTTCTTTACTGGAAAAGCTGAGGGGCTCAGGGAGGGAGACAGGGAGGCTGGAGGTGTTGGGACCAAGTAACAAGCACTCACCAGGGCTTGTCCTTAAGCTGAGTCTTGTTTGTGGGAGCAAAGTCCCTGGCAGAGGAGGCCCCCCAAAGCCTCTTCAAAGCCAATCACTGAAATGTTTCTTTTTCTGCTTTTTTTTTTCCTTGTCAGGGATATGCCCCAGGGGCTTATGCACTAGGCAAGCAATCTACCACTCAGCTAAATGCCCTGTCAAAATCTGAGTTTCACAAAATGGACTTTAAACTCCACATCTGGAGCATCTGAGTTAGGAGGACAAGAATCTGGGGGTACACTCCAGTTCTCCACAGGGTCCAGATGGAGGTCCTAGACAGCAGCCTAGTTTTTGTCAAGGTCACACAAACTAGAGTCACTTGGGACAAGACAACCGCAATTTAGGAATTGCTTCCATCAGATCGGCCTGTGTCCGTGCCTGTGGGCAGTGCCAGCGCTGGGCAGGTGGTCCTGGGGCGCATAAGAAAGGTAGCCGAGAGAGTTGTGGGAAGCGAGCCAGTTAGCAGCCTTCCTCTGTGATGTCTGCTTCCGTTCCTGCCTCGGCTTCCCTTGGTGATGGACTACGGGACCGTAAGCCAAATAAACCCTTTCCTGCCCCCAGGCGGCTTCTGCCAGTGTTTTATCACAGTAGCAGAGAGCAGACTAAGACAGCTTCCCCCAGGCCAGATACAGCTATGCGGTGACACACAGCAGAGCTGTCCTTCCAGAGACACAGCAGCTGTTCCTGGGCCCAATGTCAGCTCACTTGGCACTGCTAGGCAGTGGTATGGCCTTTCAGGATTAAGGGTGCTGCTGGAAAAGAATGCAACCATAAGAGATCACCCTGGGAGAACGGATGGCATGGGCAGCCTGTTTTCAACCGTGACTCGCAGGCGTCCCCTAGTGGCCGAGGAGGTTAGCGCATCCCCGGAGCCAAGCAAGCACTTTACCTTGTTCATGATCCAGTCAGCATCTTCAATGGCTCTTTTAATAATCTGCAGGATTCTCTCGGGGTTATCTTCATCTGAGTGAACCCGGAAACCCTGTAAGTTTCAGCATAAAAGAAAATCATGGCCAAGCGAAATTCACAAGGTCCGCAACTTCAGCGCACAGTCCCGAGAGGCTGCGGGGCGCTGGTCACCTCTTAGCCCTGCTGAGGTGCGCTCATCCTGCCCACTTGGAGATGAGGCTTGGAGGGGCGACCCTGCTGCTCTCAGGTAGCAGCGTTTGAGTCCTAGTCTATCTGACAGCCAGCGGGGAGGATGAGAAGGAGGCCGGGCTCTGGGCCCGCAGGTGATCTGGCAGGTGATCATCCAGCAGGTGATAATGGCCGACGGGAGTCCTCATTCCCTGGGTCTGATTTGCTCAGCAAAGGAATCTGCTTCAATCAAAGTGTGCTGGAGAGGGTGCACGCGCACGCACGCGCACGCACGCGCGCGCACACACACACCAGGTGCTGGTGCTGGAGGAGCAACCGGGAAAGGTGGGAAAGCAGAGGGGCAGGAGAGCCTGGGAAATCCAGCCAGGCTTGTGACCTGTGACCTACGACTTAGGTTCACTGGTGTGCTTCTTCCAGAACAATGGACTCCCCCGTCCCTTACCTGTGTTCCCAACCTCACATTCACCTACTTACCAGGAGCCCACCTTGTGCCACCTCCAGGAAGTCTTCCCTGACTCCCCCAAAGCTAATTCCTCCCTTCTATTTCCCACAGCCTTCTATTGCTACCACTCTTTCTCTTTTTAAGACAGGGTCTCACTATGTAGCCCTGGCTAGCCTGGAACTCACTATGTAGACCAGGCTGGCCTTGAACTCAGGGAGATCCATCTGCCTCTGCTTCTTGAGTGCTGGGATTAAAGATGTGTGCCACCACCACATCCCAGTTGTTTTTCTTTTCCACATCTGTATGAAGTTTGGCTTTGAGCTCTTTGTTTGGAAATGATTTCTTATAACTTTTTTAAATGTTGTATTATGTTTGTCTGTGGTATGGGTGTTTTGCCTTGTATATACGTCTATGCACCACACGCATGCAGTACCTGCACAGACCAGGAGAGGGCACTGGATCCCCAGAAGCTGCCAGAGAGGTGCAAAGAATAGACCCTGAGTCCTCTGGAAGAGTTGCCCATGCTCTTAACCTCTTAGCCACTGACCAAGTCCTGGAAGTGATTTTTTTTGTTTGTTTGTTTGTTTGTTTGTTTGTTTTTCGAGACAGGGTTTCTCTGTGTAACCGAGTCCTGGCTGTCCTGGAACTTGCTTTGTAGACCAGGCTGGCCTCAAACTCACAGAGATCCTCCTGCCTCTGCCTCCCAAGTGCTGGGATTAAAGGTGTGCGCCACCGCCGCCTGGCCCGGAAGTGATTTCTTATAGAAAGGTAGTGTGATGTGCAAAGAACTCCAAACCAGACTTCCCAGTTAACATTTTCCCACGCTAGCTTTACCACCCTTTTTATATAGAAGCATCTTAAAGTAAGTTACAGGCACTGTGCCCTTATCCCTTACAAAACTCTGTGTGTTTCCTAACAAAGGCACCCTCTGACAGACCACAGCAATCAAACTCCGAAAAATTAACATCGATACAACCATTACCTAATCCACTGCCAGTATTCTAATTCCCATCTGCCACATGTTTCTCTGGCCTAGGATCTGGCGTCATGCCTTCCATTTACTTGGGACATTGCTTTCGTCACGGTTAACCTAGAGCTGCTTGCCTTTCCTGGCGCTCCACAAAACTTTGTCCTGCTTTTTTTTATTTATAGTTCTTTAAGACAGGTCCTCTTAGTGGGACCTGGGGCTCGCAATCCTCCTGTTCCTGCCTCTCCGACGCTGAGATTGCAAGTGCAGGCCACCACCCCACCTTCTCTGGGTGTTGAACTCTGGTCCTCACGGTAGCGCGGCAAGCACTTTCTCCACGGCAGCGTTATCTCACCCGCCTCTCCCCAGTCTGTGTTGCTTTCCTCTGAGCTGTCTCATTCAGGCCCCAGCACAGCGCCGAGACGCCAGCCGATGCAGCCACGGTGCCACGGACGGAAGCCAGAGGCCAGCTGCCCACTTTCACAGTGCTTCTCATAAAACCTCTAGGCCCACTCCCGGGCACGTGTGCCTCTGGCCCCCGGCAGACACCTCCCCCAGACGTGCTCCCACCTGCCGGACGGCATGCTTGTAGTGCTCCTGGGCGCCCTTGGTTGGCAGCTGCCGGCAACAGCGCAGCAGGTAACGGTAGAGCTGCAGCGGAGTCTGGACCAGCTCTGCCCCGGGCAGTGGGGCCATCTGTGAGCCCCGGCCCTGGAAAACACAGAACGCCGCTTTCTGAGATATCAGGCCAGTTCCACAGTGGCCCTGGCCTCCAATCCCAGCCCTCTGTGAACCATCTGCACAGGGGCCCGGCCCCCTAGTGGCCCAATCCCAGCCGCCTACACCCTGGGCTGGGGCTAGCCTTAGCATAGAGCAGGCCCACAGGGACCCAATGCAAGTGCAGAGGGAGATGTGCCAGCTCAACCTAGGGTCTGCTAAGGCTCAGCTTCAGGCGGGAGGTGAGGGAGGTAATGAGCAGAAAACCCCAGGGAGCCAACAAGGCTGCCCACAGCCACATACATCCTAGTCGGGGCATCAGGCAGGAAGGCGCAGAGTTCCAAAGCTGCTAATCTAAGCGTTGTCCCAAAGCCAGAGCAGTCTTGGTCCCTAGCCAGATAGATGCATGTTAATGCACAGAGTGGCTCCATGAAGAAGCAGCTATACACAGAGTGACCGAGGGGAAGCCAGAACTAGGTTCGTGACTTCATTTTACTGAGACGTTAATAACAGTGAGCACGGTATACATTTGACACATAAACGGATGCAGGCTTAAGAAAAACTAAGCACAGAGGGGTCAGGTAACGTGCCCAAGCTCACACAGCTGACAAGAGGTCGATCTGAGATTTGAACCTTGGCAGTCTGGCTCCAGGGTCTGGTTAAAAAAAAGGGGGGACATGGAGATGTGGAAGATGACTGGGTAGGTAAGGGTGCTTGTAACTGAGACTGAAGACCTGAGTTTGGTCCCCACGACCCACACACTGGAAGGAGTGAGCCGACTCCCTCAGGCTGTCCCTTCCTCCATAAAAGTGTCACAGCACACACGTGTCCACACATGTCCACACACAAGATGGATGCAACTTTAATTTTCTTTTTTAAAAATAGGGCTGGGTGTGGTAGCACAAGCTTTTAATTCCAGGCCAGCAAAGGCTATGTAGTGAGATACTGCCTCAAAAGTAATTGTTGTTGTTGTTGTTGTTGTAGGGGCTGGAGAGATGGTTCAGCAGTTATGAGCACTGGCTGCTCTTGCAGAGGACTGGGGTTCAGTTCCCAGAACCCATAAGTGGCTCACAACTGTCTGTAACTCCAAGTACATCCAGGGTCCAATGCCTCTTCTGCTCTCCAGAGACACTGAGCATGTTCATGGTACATATATACATGAAGGCAAATGCATGTGCCCATAAAATAAAATAAACAATAATTTTAAATCATTTAGATATTAGGAAAAAGGTGCTGTTAACGTACAATTGACACATGTATTTACAGTGAGCCACTTGGTAACTTTTCACACGTCCACCCCTGCAGAAACCACCACCACGACGAAGAGCACGCACATCCACTCCAAACGACGTCTCAGCGCTCCCTTGAGCTCCACACTTCCCATCATGCTCCAGGAGCTGCTGACTGGCTTCCCCATCTCGGGTTCCTTCACGTGTCCCCAAGGTTTGCGTAAGCAGATCGGTCTGCTATGCTTTCTTTTGTCTATGGACTCCGTGTTTTCAAAATAAAATTTGAATCTGTTTTTCAGCTATTACATGAATCTTAAGAATTATGCACGTTTATGGCATATCATAGGATATTTCAAAAATGTTTATATTGCCTGATTTTTTAAAGATTTATCATTTGTTAATTATAACATGAATGTGTCTGTGGGAGGGTATGCACACGTGAGGCATCAGATTTCTTGGAGCTGGAGTTACAGGCAATTTTGAGCTGCCTGAGGAGGATTCCAGAAACTGAACTCAGGTCCTCTGGAAAAGTAGTATGGGCGCTAAACCACTCTATCATATGTGTTCTTCCCAAAGATCCCGCAACTCAATATGAACTTTTTCTTTATATATATATGTGTGTGTGTGTGTGTGTGTGTGTGTGTGTGTGTGTGTGTGCGCGCGCGCGCGCGCACACGTGTGCGTGTGTGTCATACGTGACACTCCACTGTCACTCCATTCTCTTCCACACTTGATACCAAGCGAGCTCTTCCCAGAATCTCCAAACTATCAAGGACGTCAGCTCTCTCCAGCTCTGCATGGCGGGGCTCCCTTCCCTGACCCTCAGTGGAACCCTTTCCCTCTGAAGCCCTTTCTGACTGTCCCTCCCCGGGTGGGAGCAAAATCTCTCTGCCGCCATGCAGGAGGCTCCCACAGCTCACGCGGGAGGCTCCCACAGCTGAGCTGCGCCCAAGCCTCCGCACTGTGCCTGGCCCTCAGCAGGCTTCGCACTGGATGAACTGATCCAATCGACCGACCCATTATCTCCTCAGTACAGGCTTGGGGTGGGGTGGGGGGGCTCCCTGTGTGCCAGATGAAGAGTCAAAGGTGGAGAGACTGAATGACTGGTGTTTGTTTAAAAGAAGCAAGGCGCGGGAGAACGGCCAAAAAGAACCAGACTAGCTCTGTCGGACACCCAGCACTAAGGGAACAGCGACAGTCTGGGTTCAGGGAAACCTGCATTCATCCTATTTCAAGCACATCTTCCCGAGCGAATTGGCCATTTCCTCATGGTTCTTTCGGCTCGTGCTCTGACACTAGAGCTGACCGGCAACTGTCCACCCCCGCCATCCATTCTCCCTCCTCGTAAACGCCAGCTTTGCAGAACTCAGGGTGCACACAGGCCCAACCTGCCTGACCAACCAGAGCCCAGGATTCATACACGTACAGGGATTGGCTCACAGATGAGAAGCTGGGGCCGGACAAGACTCCCTCCCCAGCTAGACTCAGGAAGTCTTCAAGGGATGCCATCTTGCCTCCTCTTGGCTCCAAGCAGAAAGCAGAGCTGGGACTTGCCAGAACAAAGTCCAAGGACCTCATTTAGGCCCCCCAACACTTCACCCATTGGAAACCCAGACCCCAGAACCCCAGAATAGCCTGACCATTCACTCCGACTACCAAACCAGCCTGGAGTGATGGTTCTGTCACCTTCAACCCAAAGAATTCCGACAGATCTTGACTCCCCACTTCTACTTCCAGGGGCTGGCGGCGGTGTGGCTCAGTAGGTAGAGCACCTGCCTAGCATGCAGGAAGTTCTGGGCTCAATCTCCAACACTGCAAACAGAAAGCGTGACGGTACAGGCCTTGTCATCCCAGCACTAGGGAGACAGAGGTCACAAGATCAAAAGTCAAGGGCATCCTCGGTCACTTAGTGAATTTAAGGACAGCCTGGCCTACAGGTCTCAAAACAACAACAAAAAAAACAAAAACAAACAACAACAACAAAAAATCCTATGACCCACCTCGATGGTTCCAGCTGCAAGGACGTCTAAAAAGGACACAGGGTTCTTCAAGTCCTCGCTGCCACCGTTCTGACTAGCCCTGCTTTGGCCTGGCCCACAGAGGGGAACCCATAAACTGTCATGGGCAGGCCCCTGAAGGGCAACCACAGAGGACACACTACAGCCCCAACATGACAGGCAGCTCCTCTGGCAGGCTTCCCCAGACTATATAAAGTGCTAATCAAATATTGTAAAATGCTAGTCCAGAACAGATGGTTCCCATCTGCAGCCCTCAGACTCGACATTTGGAAAGAGCACAACTGTGCTTCGCTGCCTTAAAACCCAAGCAATACTTAGTAACCAACCCAGCAAGTATGGGCGGAAGATTATTTTCAGCCCAATTATATTACTTAGTCATCCTCAGTAATAACAAGTGGAGAATGCATGTGTGGGTCCACTGAGAGGAGCTGAACTAAAAATGTTTTAATTTAATTTAAAGTGTGGGTTTACTATTATTAAGGGGGCCGTGAACCTCCCAGCACCAGCACCAAAACCAGAGTCAACCTCTGACCCTGGGAATGCTCACTTCTCTCCCTGTGCCCTTTGCACCTGACCTAAGCCTCACACCCCAGACCCCTGGGATAACTCCATCTCCCAGGCAACCAGGCTAAGATGGCCACCTGCAAGACAACTACTCCTTCTCCTTCGATCCCTGAGCCCCTGGCTTTGAAGTCCTATCAAATTCTACCTCTCTGTGGCACTTAGATTTATGCTCCTTCTTGTCCAGATTCCTTCTGTCTCAGCTGCCACCGTCCGGAGCTGGAGTCCTTGCCTTTCAACCCATCTCCCTATCTGTCCTCCACCCAAGAGCCTGACTGAACCTGAAACATAAATGTTAGGGTACCCAGTCCCCTCCAAATCACCTTAGTGTTCATCCCCATACCTTGTTACTCTGGCAACTTTTCTCAAAATGTGGAACTAGCTACTTGAGTTTATTTTAAGCAGTCTATGAATGGACATCTTTTCATCACAATGATGTAATATTTACCTACATAAGTAAGAAAAAAATCCCAATTTCATAGGTATTATGTTTAAAACAGTTTTGGTTTTGTTGTTGTTTTTAAAGAATGGGTACAGAAATATACCAGGCAGACAGAGACACAGTCAAAACGAGGGGCAGGCAGAAACGGTGACACTGAGCAGGGATGGTGCCAGCCTACAGAACACACCCAGGTTCCTTTGCACGGCCCAGGGAGTCCTGTGCCTGTGTCACCCACCCCTCAGGCCAAGTCCAGGCAAACTGAGTCCTGGGCGGGGCAGTCTGTGGCAGCTGTGAGTAGGGATGGTCTCCACACTGTGACAGGTAACAGAAGGCTGGACACAAAACAGGTGTGTTAGCCAGGGTCCTCAAAGACGCAAAACCGGTAAAAGGTGTGTGGGTGTGTGTGTGTGTGTGTGTGAGAGAATATCTGTGAGTGTGGGGGATGGGGGTATGTGAGTCATGGTGGGGGGGAAGGAATGTCTCAGTGAGGGTGTCTATTGCTGTGAAGAGACACCATGGCCATGCCAATTCTTATAAAGGAAAACATTTAATTGGGTGGCTTACAGTTTCAGAGGTTTAGTCCATTATTATCATGGCTGGACACCGCGTCATGCAGGCAGACATGGTGCTGGAGAAGGAGCTGAGAGTTCCACATCTTGATTCCCCAGTCAACAGGAAGGGAATTCTCACTAGGCATAGCTCGAGTACAGGAGACCTCAAAGCCCACCCCCACAGTGACACACTTCCTCCAACAAGGCCATACCTCCTAATAGTGTCACTTCCTATGAGCTTATGCAGGCCAATTACATTCAAACTACCACACTGAGTGAGTGAGTGAGTGAGTGTGTGTGTGTGTGTGTGTGTGTGTGTGTGTGTGTGTGTGTGTGTGTTACAAGGAATGTGTCGTGTAATTCTGGGAGCTGGCAAGTCCAAAATCTGCAAAGCTAATGTCCTGACTCTAACCCTATGAGAGAAAGTTGCCAGGAAACTAGGAAGAGTCTCTGTCCCAAAGGGCTTCTAGAGAATTCTTTCTTATGTCAGAAAGGCTCAGACTGTTCATTCTATAACAGTGTGACTTGTAAACATCTAACACCATCCAGATAGTACAGACCAAGTACCACCCCTGCCCACCCCCCAGGACTGTTATACTGTGTGTCAGGTAACTCTCCACATCTGGTTTACATCTCTAACTAAGATCGCCAGAGGCACAGGTAGAGACCAGATAGATAGAAAGTGGGTTCAACTGTAAACATCCATTTTCTTTACCAATGTCTGTTTTAAAATACAGCAAGCTGGTGACGGGTTGTGACTTTGATATCCTGTAGCAGTCAGGCCTTTAGTGGACTGAATGAGGCTGGAGATGTGGCTTACCAGGATGACCTGGAATTCACAGAGATTCACTGGCTTCTGCCTCCTGACACTGGGATTTAAAGATGCGCTCCACCATGCCCAGTCTAAATATGTGCTTTTAAAAAGATTGAATGAGGCCCATTTATATTAATGAAGACAGTTTGCTTGACTCAGTCTACTAATTTAAGTCTAAAAACACTCTCATGGAGACACCCAGAATGATACCTGCATCCCATTCAAGCGGACATATAACGCGAACTCTCCTGGTTGAAGTCCAAGCCACTTATTGACAATCCTCTCCCATCTACCTTTAAGGCCCCTGTGGCTTCCAACAGCTGGCCTTACTTCCACACTCAGCTCTGGGTCTGGCACCTCCTGGACACCCTCAATAACACAGGACACCCCATGCCGCCATGCACCATGCTCAGGAGGGAGCCTGTGGTGACCCCAAAAGAGCCTTATCAGCCCATTTCACTCTAGCCCTGACTTCCAGCTCAGCTCTCACCCGAATTATGGGAAGGCCCTCACCTGTGTGCAAGGACGGCCCTGCCAGCCATTCTCCAGGGGTGGTTACAGTGTTTTATCAACCTCTCAAGCAAAACCTTCTGCAGCGGGGCACCAGCTGACACTGTCCAGCTGGTATAAGACTCTTCCAACGTTACTGGGAATTGCCTAACATTGTGGTTATGCAGTTTGCTCTTGTCCTCAGATGATGCAGGTACAAGCATTAAGAAGTATGTTACAGGCTCTACAACTATTTCCAAAGAGTTCAACAAAAGCCAAGCCACAGAGAGAAGGGACAGACTAAGAAACACAAATGTTAAGAGTGTTTCTACTCGAGGTCTGAGCTCTGTCCTGACGCACCACCCGCTGCCAACTCTCAAGGTCCCCCTCATCTTCTGCCAGCACAGGGGTGGAAGACATTATCACCTCCCCGCCCCACTCTGTACCTCTGATGTTTCCCCATCCTCCCCACTCTCACCCCTCCACTCTCAAGCACACTGCCAGTGTGAGAAACAGCAGGTTGATTGTGCCCTGACCGGTTCCATGAGCAATGACCCTGTCGACTCCCTATGACCTGAGAATTCAAGGAATGCAGCCCAGACTGCATTCCCTGCTCAGACCCTGAGGACCCTGGCATCCACTTCAAAGTACCTCTTTCCACGAACTATTAGTGAGTCTGTTTCTCCATCTTGTACTGTCTAATACAGTCACAGTCGGCTGCACAATCGTTGGGGTGCCTGACTGTTATTTAAGTCACCCGTATACAATGAAAGCACTGAAACCAGCACACACCAGGACAAAGAGAAGCAGTCTGGTCTGCCATGAGCATAGCTCACCCATTGAACATCTCTCCGAACGGCTGAGCTTGCAGGCTCGGGGAAGTCACTGAAAAGACCAATACCAGCTCATCCAGGATCTTCTGAAAAGCTAATGTCATCTTTGATCACGTTCGCACGAAGAGGCAATTACGACAGCTTTTCACATATGACCTCATTAAACACAGCAATGTTAGAGGGTAGGTATTGTTAGTCCCATTTTATAGATAAGAAAGCCACGGCTCGGAGAAACTATGCTTTGTCAGTGGCCGCATAGCCGTGCACAGTCAGAACGGGAACTAACCCTAAGTCTATTTGATTCTGAAGCCACAATCTTACTTGCCTCCTTGACGACTGCTAAATATGTAAGCCCAAGAACGCTGACTAAGGCTGGGGTAACCCAGCATCAAGAGAACTACCTAGCATGCGCCAAGCCCTAAATTCAGTCCCCAGAACTTAAAAAAAAAAAAAAAGTGCTGCCCAGATCATGACTAAGGACCCCATCCATAAAGAACTCCCCTGGGGCTTATGCAAGAGCAGGCTCGGTCACTGATAGACATACTTCACCGGATTGTTATTCACAACTTAGCCAGAAATCCTTGCTCTCCATGCCTTTCTGAAATACAAGGACATTACAGCACCCTCTCACACAGAAATGGAAAAAAAAAAAAATCAGACTAATGTCAATTACACAAGAGGAAAAAAAAAGAAATGCTCTTTTAAAAAAAAATCTTAAGCCAGGCAGTGGTGGCTCACACCTTTAGCCCCAGCACTGGGAGGCAGAGACAGGTAGATCTCTGTGAGTTCAAGGCCAGCCTGGTCTACCGAGAGAGTTCCAGAAGAGTCTGGGCTACATAGAAAAAAAAAAAACCTTACTGAGTGGTAGGATGACTTAGACACAGGCCTCACAGCCTGAGTTCCAACCCTGGATCCCACAAGGTGGCAGGAGAGAACCAGTTCCCAAAGGCAGCCCTCTGACCTCCACACACAGCACACACAGTTTACAAAATCAAATGGGTCTGGTGGCATATCTCCCATAATCCAGCACTCGGGAGGTCAAGGTCCAGCCTAGGCCACGTAGCAAAGCCTAGGTTATCCAAGACCCTGTTTCAAAACACAACAAAACCAACTTACAAAACTCAAAAAAGAATGATCTATTAAAGGGAGGGGCACAAAGGGAACTTCCTGGGTGCCAGGTATCATTGCTGGCACAGGTGCCAGGAAGAAAGGCCCGGCCCCATGAGAGCTCACTGCCCTTTTCCCTAACCTGTGTCCTAGCAGAGGGCACCTAAAAATAACTGGAAAAAGAGTCATACATTTCAAAAGATAATGGAACGGCAGAAAAAATAACCCAAAATTATGCCCGATTGGGCACTGATAAAAGCTAAATTAAGCCTGCATCAGCCATTTTTTAAAATATGCAATTAATCTTCTTGATGGAGAAAAGTTGAAAAATAGGATTGGTGTGCTCCCTGCCCCCCGCCCACCCCAGGGCTCCATCTGGCATATTTATGTTCTCCCAGCAAGCCTGCGTCCCCTAGTCCCTCTCCCACAGAACCAAGGTCAGCCAAGCCTCCTTCCATTCCCCCTGGCACAATCTTCAGTCCCAGCTCTGTGCCCATCCCTGTGGGAGGTGGTGATGCTGGAGACGAATCCTGGGGTTGGACCGCGCCAGGCAACCTTTTACCACTGAGCTGCTGCTCCTAGCTCCTGATTAGCAGGTGACTAATCGGTCTCTTTCTTCGGAATTCCCATGTGCCACCCAAGGATATTTCACACTTTATCCTTCCCTTTCTTTGGCCCCCACTACCTCATACCCAGAGGACAGGTATGTGATAGTAAGGACTTCAAATGAGTCCCAGGAGCCATCACAGGGAGAATGGAGAGATAAAACCTGATCCAGGCAGACCATGGAAAATCATTCTGTAATAAAAAGAACAAAGTGCCGGCTTATGCTACCACGCGTGAACCTGGAGGAAGGCGTGCAAGACGCAAGAAACCAGTAACAGGGAGCTACATAACGTATGATTGATTCCGTCTCTATGAAATGTTCAGAATTGGCAAATCTACCGAAAGCAGTGAACTGGTTGCATAGCGCAGAGAAAAGGGAATGGACTGGGGAGGGGCGTTGCCTGCTAACGGAGATTTTTTTTTTAAGGCACGGTAAATATTCTAAAATAGACAGTGGTGGTAGATGTACAACTGCGCACATTCTAAAGGTTATTAAACGTGTGCACTTTAAATGGGCACTGGCCGGTAATCCCAGTACACGTAGGAAGCTGAGGCAGAAGGATTACGAATTCAAGGTCAGCCTGGGTCACATATTGCAGAAACCAAAGTGATCTCAGTTACTCCTGGTCACAGGGTGTTCTCATAGACCGACTGAGAGCAGAGGGGCACGTCTGCTCTTGGAAAACCACAGAACCCAGGGCTGCCCCAGCCGAGTGCGGATGCCAGCAGCACATGGCGGAGACCTTGGCTCCCTGCATCCTCCTAGCCCGCATCTCGGCCTCCCACGCTCCTCCGCCGCGCCGGGACTATGCCTGCGACAGGTGCCGCCGGCTCTCGGGGGAAGCCCGGAGCACCCACAGATCGCCCCCAGGGCTTCCACAGATCCCGGCCCTGCTGGCAGCCTCGGTAATCCCCAGCCCGCCCCCGCCGCCCGAGTCCCCGCCCTGGGCCCACGCAGCAGGGCTCACCCGCCTTCCGGGCGGACGCCAACTCGAGGCACCGCGAGCGACGAGTGCGCCTGCGCAGCGGAAGCCAGCGCAGCCCCCGCCCCCGCCCGGTGCCTGAGCGCCCTCTGCCGGCCGCCGGCGGGACTCGGGGTCCTACTGGGTGCCGGCATCCTGCTCCGACCCCACCCAGTTGGCTTTACCCACAGCCTTCTTTCCCTTGTCTTCCTTACTACCCTGGAGACAAGCCCTGGAGGCAAGCTCTTCCTCGTATTCCCAAGAATGGATTGTGCTAGAATATTAGGGGTGCTCAAGATCTTTGCAAAGACTTCTTGGAGGACTTGTCCTAAACCTCCCGTGTTGATGACAGGAATTATGTTTGGAAGGGAGTCTGCATTATGAGTCGCTTCATCAAATTACAGTCCCACAACACCTGTCAGAAGAATACATATGACAGTAATAGGCATGCTTCTTTTCAGACTCAGCTATAATTATAATCGAGAGAAAGAATACGGAATCTTAACTCACAGCCACTGCCAGGATCAGTCTTTGAAAACGAAATAATGCTGTTTCATTAAATGGGCTCTCCCTACTCACGCGTGTTGAAAGTCAGAATGCTTCTCTGAATTGATTTAAATACAAGTTTTATATCCTGAAAGAAATAAAGATGAGTCTTTATCGAGAGACAAACGCCCTGTTCAATGAAGCTGCAAGCTTCTCCGGGCTGCTGTCTGAAAGGCAGTGAGGAGACCAGTGGATAACGTTGCTTCTCTTCGTGCGTCTCTCTTCTCTGGGGCTTTTTTAACCTGTCTGTAATGAAAAGCCCGATTTCCTTACACACGCTCCTTGTGTGGTTGCTTTAACAAGACAATTTCTTATAATGTCTTTTTTTCTTCATTTTTTTAAAAAAGAAAACACTGCTGTCTAGCAGAACCCAGAAATTATTTTTCTTCTTCTTAGGAAGCAGGGGCTATTTCTTAAGAGAATTTTTTCTTTTCCCTGTTTCTTCTTCAGTTCTTTAGACTCCCGCTCCATCTCCTCCAGCACCCCCTTTTCTTCCTCTTTACCTAACTACCACACTGTCTCAAACCAGTGTGGGAAGATTCCTCCCCTGGAATATCCAGCTAATTACCTTCATTTGTTTTCAATATGTAGGCTTAGACCAAATATATCTGAAAAATCCAATCGCACCCTCATAAATCAGCCCTCTTATTTACCCATGCATAATCAGGGCACATCATTAGCGCAGATCCAATCAATAAATCGTTATACTTTTAGAGTCCTGACTAGGAACACTCTGCCGTGACACCATTCCACTCTGGAGTTCAACCATAAGACCCTTTCATATTTTTAAGAAATGTCACAGTCTGTTCTCTCATCCCTGCTCTTTTGTTCCTAGATCTCTGTGTTCCTGCTTCAGAAGCATCGTTCTGATACCTAGAGCTCATAAAATATTCAAGAAGCAAGCTGTTAGCTCTACCTCCGAAAGCTCCACCTTCACGGCTCTTGTGTTACTTCTGGCTTTATAGAGATACAACATTTATCTTTCTCAAAAATTCCTGGTGGACAGCTAGGCAGCAAGAATGAGGAGGAGGAAGAGGAGGAGGAGAGGAAAAAGAAGAAGAGGAAGAAGAAGAAGAAGAAGAGGAAGAGGAAGAGGAAGAAGAAGAGGAAGAGGAAGAGGAAGAGAAAGAAGGAGATTACCACAAGGAGAGACGTGGGCAACATGTCCTGTCTTTTATCAAGTCACAGTGGGATCTTGGATTTAGGAATAGGCCAGTTGTGATTCTTCTTAACTTGACAGGAACTTTAGATTTCTTTTCATTTCAGTAGTAAAACTAAAAAATTCTTACCAGTCCAAACAGTCACTAAAAATGACACCAAGTCCATGATCTAATGGAAACCCAACTGTTCTTATCATGTCATTTTCTTCTGCACTGAAATTCCAGAATTTCATGAGGGCGCCCTCATGTCAGGCTGCACGATATTTAAAGGTAAACAGAACTTTAAAGACCTTTTGCTTAAGAAATCTATCGCTCAAGGGTTGGCTGTGCCGGAGATTCCTTCTAACCGGGGAATTTATCACACTTCCCTAAGAAATACATGGTCACCTTCTCTTGCTTTCTGAAATGTCATTTAGCCTGACAGTGGCAAGTTTGTAACCACTCTGTAGAGAAAGAGGCAAGAAGTCTTTCAGTTTAAACTGACCTCCAGATTTTTAAAATTACGTTTAATTGCTTATTATTATGTGTGTACTTCTGTGGTGTGTGCGCAGGTCAGAGGAGAGCCTGAGGAAGTCTGTTCTCTTCCACCATGTGGGTCCAGGAAATCAAACTCAGGTCATCAGGCTTGACAGCAAGGGCCTTACCCACTGAGCCATCTCCCTAGCCCCATTTCCAGATTTCAAAGAGAAATGATACATTTGCACGCTTTGATTAAATCGGGTTATTGTCTCAAAGGTTGGCCATGTAAATAATTCAAATTAATTCATAAACATACAATGGATTTAATAAGCATGATAAAGACTTTGAAGAAAATACTTAGGACCTTCGATCTGCCCTTAGTCTCAGTCCCCTCAGCTCAGATTTCTCAGAGCACACAGGATGAACACTACCTTGGTGTTCTCTTCTATTCAAAATATGCAAAGTTGCGGCCGGGCGGTGGTGGCGCACGCCTTTAATCCCAGCACTCGGGAGGCAGAGGCAGGCGGATCTCTGTGAGTTCGAGGCCAGCCTGGGCTACCAAGTGAGTTCCAGGAAAAGCGCAAAGCTACACAAGAGAAACCCTGTCTCGAAAAAATCAAAAAAAAAAAAAAAAAAAATATGCAAAGTTGCTATTTACTAGTTTGCAATTTGCATGACTCAAATTCTGCGAGAACACAGGGTGAGGGGCACAGGGTGACAGGTGAATGTGCCAAAAGAGATTACCAAGGCAGAAAATGGAAAAATCCAGTATACAGAACTTTGCCACCCTGGGTGTTAACAAAACACAGCCCTGGCTGACTCCCAGAGAGGTTTGTTAGTAAGACAATGAAAATATCGGGTGTAAAAGGTTATGTGAGATCTCAGACATCTAGTGTCTTTTCTTCTGTAATTACTGGGTGGGAGAAGGGGATGAGCAGAGATTCAAGACTGTATAAAAAGGAGTATGAGAGGGGAAGGCACGGCCGTGACTATTCACAGCACACACGCTACAGGATGGGGTCTAGTCTTTCAGGGCTTTGGTCTTGTGTTACTTTCTGTAGCACCATAAATGCACCCTGCCTGGCTGGTACATACCATTTTACACTTCTGGTGTGTTCTGTAGTTGCATGTTGACAGTAGTGGCATGTGAAGCCACATAGAAAATTGGGCATATGCCATCTCTGAATTTGAGTCTCCACTTTTTTGTCTGTTGAAAACATGTCTCATGATTTAAGACTAATTAACATATACACCCATACCCACAGTTTTTGTGTAAACTACATTTGAAATGGAAATTTTCATAAAAAAAAGATTAAGTGTAGCCAGGCATGGTGACGCATGACTGTAATGTCAGCACTAGGGGGCGCTAAAACAGAATCATAAGTTTGAGACACCGCCCGGCTCAGATCTACTTTCAAATGACCTGCTTCAAAATATCACTCTGTTTCTACTAGTGACATGAAGAATCTTAAGATGACCACAAATAAGAATTCAATGCCAAGCCGGGCAGCAGTGGCACACACCTTTAATCCCAGCACTGGGGAGGCAGAACCAGGCGGATCTCTGTGAGTTCAAGGCCAGACTGGTCTACAGAGTGAGATCCAGGACAGATACCAAAGCTACACAGAGAAACCCTGTCTCAAAAAAACAAAACAAAAACAAAAAAGAATTCAATGCCAGGGGCTGGAGAGATGGCTCAGCAGTTAGGAGCACTGGTTGCTCTTCCAAAGGACCTAGGGTTCAATTCTCAGCACCCACAGGGCCACTCAGAACTGTCTATAACTCCAGTTCCAGGGAATCTGGCACCCTCACACAGACACACATGCAGGCAAAACACCAATGTACATTAAAAAAATAAAAATAAACGAATCATTAAAAAAGAACAAAAAGAGTTCAATTCCACAGGTCACCAAAATGGAGGAAATAATTATTAAATAGAATTAGTTGGAGAAAGAAGAAAGAGGAAGACAGGAAGGAGAAGGAATGAAGCAGAGACAGGAGGGGAGGAAAAAGGGAGTTAACCTTGTCGACACTATCCCAAAGAAAAAGGCTGGTAAAGTTAAGTGAAGCCGCCAAGGGAAAGAGGGGCAGGGGACATTAGTGAGGGGCAACCGTTCTTTGGTATAGCCAGGAAATAGGGTGTTCTGGTCAATCAAGATGCAGTTAATAGTTAACTGTCCACTTTAGCAAACGTATGCTGATACCCTTCCCAGGCAAACTATCAAGAGTTCCCCAAGTCATTACAGAGACAGCTGCGTCCCTTTCGTCTGGACGCTCTTCCCTGCCCCCCCCCCACCCCCATCTTATCCGAGGCAGGTCAAATCGTGTCTTTGCGCTATGATAGACCCTTTACTGGCTCCTCGGAGTTCTCTGCATACAGAGGTCAAACTCCTGACTGCATCCTACAAGGCCCTGTAGGGTTTGGACTTTCAAGTTTCACTTCCTCTTTCCAACCGCCCGCCACAGCCCTGTGAGTTTTCAGACTTTCAAATGTGCCCTGTCTCTTCTGCTCTCCTCCTCTACATCCCACCTCACACACACACATCCTCCTCCCCTTCCCTGACACCCACACTCCTACACTTACTGCTCCCAGACAGTAAGTAGCCTGTACCTGCCTCCATGGCAGGCATCAGAGTTCATGACAATACATAGGTCAGTTTGGAATCCCCCGGAAGAGGCTGGGGCCAGGATTTGAGAGCACATAGTTTATCTGGACAGGGATCTAGAAAACACCCAGCAAAGCAATGGAGACATGAGGCTAGGCAGAGACAGTCCACACAGAGCCCTGCCGAGACACCAGGCTAGGCAGAGACTGTCCACACAGAGTCCTGCCAAGCAAGGTAGTACCACCTCAGACTCCCTGCCTCCCTCTGGGAGCCAATGTGGCTAGTGCCCTGGAGCATTTATAGGGCCATTCCTTTTAGTTACTGGTTGAATGATGCTCTCAGGGCACTGACTCCCTGGGAGGGCTAGCCTGCCATGTTCTCAAGCAGACTCATAGTTGCTTGGGGCAGTGGGAAATGAGTCAAATATGGCAGAAGGGAAGGCTCAGGGGATGGGGGCAAGGTCACTGGTGATTCTGCGAATCATGATAGTCATACATGTACATTTATGTAAATGTACAGATTTAGTACGTGCATGTGTGTCCAGGTGTGTTTGTGTGATTATATCAAGTCACAGCCCCCTCCGGACTGCAGCTCCCTGAAAGCCAAGCTGAGCAGCAGGGTCCCAGCCGGCGTCGGTGTCGTGCCACACTAAAAGCTCCCTCCCCACTTCCTCAGCTCTCTGCCTCGCTCCCATTGAATCTATCGTCCTCCTCCAATCTGCCCCCAAGCAGATTAATGTTGAGAAAATTACACAACAGAGCTGATGGATCTGACTTTAAATGCATCCTGGATCCTTCCTGGGAAGAAAATGACTGCTTTTCAGAGCTCTCACACTCCACCTCCCCACCCTCACTCTCAGCTAACTGCCCGTGGGAAAGGTCAACAGCACCAGATGAGAACATCCCTCAGAGTTCTCAGCCTGTCTCCTTTGCCGCGTGCCTTTGACAACTCATCCCCCTGTGGTTCTCTTGGCTCTCTCCCTTGAGAGTTGTGAAAGTCTCTGCCGCTAGTTACTTCTGCTTCATCCCTAATTAATCTCCACATCGCCACTTGCTCATTCTAAGCAACATCCTGAAGAGGGCTAGCGCTTTACTTCTCAAAAAGTGATCTGTGGACCGGTGGCGTGAGCCTTGCCTGGAAGCCTGGTAGGAATGCAGAATCTTCACGCAGACAGCAGAATCAGAGTCTGCCTTTCAACAAGATCCCCCCTCCGATGGTTACCAGGCATGTGAAAGTTTGATAAGCACTAAACTAGGGGTTCCCATTCAAAAACAAATGAACCAAATGTCAGACAGCTTTCTGAGTCCCCCGTCTCCATCACATGGATTCCTCTCTCTACATTCTATTGGAGCCATCCACATGTAGACAGAGGCCCTGGCAGATGTCAACCCATCTCCTGGGTTCTGAGGAGACAGAATAAATAAAGCATATATGCGGGCTGGAGAGATGGCTCAGTGATTAAGAGCACCTGCTGCTCTTACCAACAACCAGAGTTCGGTACCCAGAACCCACTTTGGGCAGCTTACAACTGCCTGGAACTCCTGCTCCAGGGGACCTGATGCCCTATTCTGGCTTTCAAGACAAATGCACCCACCAAGCACATACTCCAACACAGACACAGACACAGACACACACAGACACACACACACACACACAACTAAAAATAAGAATAAAATCTTAAAAAATGAAAAAATAGGGGCTAAGGAGTTGACCTGGCAGTTAAGAGCACTTATTGCTCTTGCAAAGGGCCCGGGCTTTATTCTGAGCACCCACATGGCAGCTCTCCACCATCTGTAACTCCAGTCCCAGGGATCCGATACCCTCTTCCGACCCCCACAGGTACCAGGCATGCACATGGTACATCTGCATGCATGAAGGCCAAACACTCAAATATAAAAGAATAAAGTAAAATTAAAAAATAAAATTAATAAATAAAGCATATGACCATTGTGCGTGTTGTGTTGCAGGGGCTGGGAAAATGGGAGTAAGAAAGAATATGAATGATAAACAGCTGATCTACAGTCAAAAAGAAGGTGACAATGTGGGTCAGAGAGATGGCTCCGAGGGTAAAGGCACTTGTTACCAAGCTGCGTTCAAGCCCTCGGGCCCACATAGTGCAGAAGAACCAACTGCTGTAAGCTGTCTTCTAACCTGCGTGCACACACACACACACACACACACACACACACACACACACACACACACACGCATGCACGCACGCACGCACGCGCGCACACGGTTTTTAGCAAAGGTAGTTAGCACCCAATGGTTACTGTGTTGCTCCGGGTATATGACATTTAGACGGAGATCTAAATGACTCTACCCAGGGATGAAGAGCTGGCTCAGGGGGTACAGAGCATGAGGATCTGAGCTTGATCCCAAACACCCACATTAAACCTGGAAAAGGCAGCCCAAGCCCAAGCAGGCAGAGACAGGGTGTTCCCTGGGGCTTGCTGGTTAACCAGTCTAATCAAACTGGTGAGCTCTAGGTTCAATGACAGAGCCTGATTAAAAAAGCAGGGTGAAAAGGGATTGAAGAAGATACCCAACACTAACCTCTAGCTTTGACAGCACACATGTGTGTGTACATATGTGCACGCGTGCGCGCGCACACTCGCAAGCACACACACACACACTTTTTTTTTGGTTTTTCGAGACAGGGTTTCTCTGTGTAGCTTTGCACCTTTCCTGGAACTCACTCTGTAGACCAGGCTGGCCTCCAACTCACAGAGATCTGCCTGGCTCTGCCTCCTGAGTGCTGAGATTAAAAGTGAACGCCACCACCGCCCGGCTCTCCTCCGCTCCAAACAAGACTTTCAGTGGCTTCTGTGCCGTCATAGGTCAGGGCCCCCTTTCTGCCCTTAACTTCCTAGACTTTTCAGAAGACCTGAGACATCTGACCCGACCTTCCTTCCCCAGACACTGGAAACTAAGTCAGTCTTAACTTGTAATTCTCTGAGTAAAATAAACTTTGAAAGACTTTTGTGGATTAAAAAAAAAAAAAAAAGGAGAAAGCAGAGAAGATGGGGGTAGGGAATTTATGCAAGCATAAAAAGGCCTTTCCATTTTCTTAAAAATATCTTTTATTTTATGTCTTTTGGGGTTTTGTTGGTCTGTTTCAGTTTGAGTTAGTTTGTTTTTTGAGACAGGGTCTCATATAGTCCAGGGTGGTCCTAAACTCGCTGTACACTCCTGATCCTCCTGCTTCCACCTCCCTGGTGCTGGGATGGTAGACATGTGTCACCATGCCTGGCTTTTATCTTTTTTTTTTTTTTTTAAATCCCTGTATTGTGGCTCTGGTGTATCTGGAAGTGGGAGACAGTTCTCTGATCCAGCCACAAAGGGCAAAGGTGGTCCCTCCCACCTTTTCACCTCTGCTCAGCTAGGCTCCCCAAGCTGAGACTCAGAGTAGCTGAGCAGGAGGGGGAGTCGGAGGGGAGCTAGCGGGGCCTCCCACAGCTCAGCCGTCTAAACCCACTCTCGCTTTCCCATTTCCTGAAGGGCAGGCTGTGCAGGAGGGCTGTGGGGTGTGGAGAGAGCAAAATGACATTTGCTGGAAACCGCAGAACCTTCTCAGGGAGAAGGATGGATGGAGGCTATTATTAGCCAGCTAGTGCTCAAAATTCCCAATTCAGACCAGGGAAGGTGGTTTCAAGATATCAGTGTATAATCCTACCACAGTGTGAGCTTCACGGCTTCCTTAGTGCAGAACTGACTGTACGCCCCTTCTGCCTATGAGACGCGTCAGAACTCTTCACTTAGGCACTCCTTTTTCATTATTAAATACTATTAGGGTTCATCAAGAGCATGTACCCCTCCCACCCATGGATGCCTTCTGGGTACACACTGAAGCTTGATTCCAGGCATACCGCAGTGATGGAGCCATGACGACCAGCACCCATACACACCATCCTAACCACTTGACGCATGGACTATGACGCTCTCTGGCCCCTTGGGTTCACTCCCAGTCAGCTCCCTGGGTTCACCCCCAGTCAGCCCCTGGCAGTCTGCGCCCACTGCCTATTTCCCTAGCGAAAGACAATAGAAACATCAGGAGGTCTTTGTGACGTGTGAAAACCACGTGAACTTCCCATCTCAGTGGTCAGGAAGTTTCATGGGGACACAGCCATGCCCGTTCACTTCCGTATGGCCTAGAGCTGCCTTTGTGCTACCAGGGCAGAGATGAGTTGACAAAGAGACGATGCAGCCTGCAAAGCCCTTTGCTTAAGATCTGGCCCTTTCCTATCCAGTCATCAATCCTTAGCCTACAGAAAGTGCTACAATGTTTTAGCCTCGCTGTCTAGGCTCAGCAAAGACCAAGGTGGAGCCCTGCCCCACCCTCACAGCCCACTCACCTAACACCCCAGCAAACATCTTGTTCCCCCATTTAAATTTCCTTCCGTCCCACCTCCGTGCCTTCTTCCCATGTTCCTCTCATCTGTAAACCACTCCAGTGGTCTCCGTACACTTTTACGACAATTTCCCCCAACCTTCAAGCAGGCTGTCCTGAATCTCTCAGCTGTAATTTATTTACCCACTCTTTTTTTTTTTTGCTATAATTCTCTCTGTACTGTCTCAGGACACACCAGTTTCCTACTTTGCATTCTAATTATTTATGCACATGTTTTATTCCCCCTCTAGACTATAAACTCCTTGAAAAATGCATTGGCTCATTACAAAATTAGCATTCTGAGAACCCTTATTTGCATCACACATAAGATCTCTTGTCTTCAGCAAAAAGGAGTATACTTATGACACGTATAATTGTCACTTATCACACAAATCAATGATAATGGGGAGCTGGGGCAGGATGGCTAATTAAAACCCACAGCAAATTCTTCAAAAATTCATCTTTGTCTCCCTTGCATCTCCACCAATACAATACGACTGGTTTACACGAAATGCATTCGCCTTTTTTACTGGCTTTGTAGGTGTGCAACTGCAGTGATCATCCTGCACTCTGTCGGAACAAAAAGACGGAGAAAGAGTAATCCAAAAACTGAAGCCATCACCAGTGGAATGAAGGGTAGGGAACTATTGGAGCACTCTTCCCAAAGAAGACTGATGTGGACGCCATCTGGGTTTTTTTATTGGCTTGTTTGTTTTCCCCAATACTGAGATTGGAACCCAGAGCCTTCGGCCTGCCAGCCCTCTACCACCAAGCAACACTTTCAGTCCTCTGCACGCATCTGGAACTCAGACAGAAGACAATAAATCTTTAATATGTCCCTGATAGTCTGAATAATAAGTGAATTTAAAGTAATTTTCCCCCAGTTCTCTGCACGTATGCTTCATTAGACAGGTCCTATAGTCTCCGGCCAACATTAATGCCTTAAAAAAAAAAAAGGATAAGGAAATAAAGTAAATATAAAGAAGAACCTGGCTTGCCAAAGCAACATATGCGTTTGGGATGAGCCTTTGCACCCATGACTAGTGCACACAAATATCGTGTTAAGCCCCTTCTCTTAATAGCCTCGTTTCTCACATGCTCTTCAGAGGGAAAAATGTGACGCTAATTTAAGATGACTTATCCTGCTAAGCGCATAAATAAAAAACAGTTCAGAATCCAGAACACGACAGAACTCCCCTTTCATGTCTAATTAAGTACTTTTAATTGGCAATTCAATTGGCAGACTGCATATTTGGGGCTGGAGAGATGAAGGCAGACTAGACCCCTAGTAAGATACAAATGAGGAGATGTGGGGCGTATCCAATCGCCTTATCGCACGTGATGCAGAAATGCCATGTGAGGCAGGGGGAGAAAACCAACTACATCTGGGGAAGAATCAGCAGTGAGCAGGGCCAGTGCTAGAGGGTCTGATGGTGATTATAAAATGTCATTTAGAAAGATATTTACATTGTTAATTAGGCAATGAAGCTGATAACTGCTACTCTGTAAATTGTGCTAATTATCCCAGTGCCTTGGAAGGCTTTCTAATCAGCCAGATCAATAGGCTCCAGGTTTTATGCTAACAATGCGGTGTCACCTTCCTCTGGAAGGGCTTCCTTGCAGCCCACAGTCTGAGCGTCGTACACCCCCCACCCACCATCCTGTGCAGCAGTCCTTTATCTGTCCAGTGGTAAAGCTGACTCCCATCCACCCTCAAGGCCCACAGCCAAGGAACTAGGTTTCACCAGGTACTTCACCTCCATCAGTCATTCAGGAAAGAGACCCAAGCCTTGGTGTTGCATGAAATCCTACTGTAGCCACAGACCTCTTGCTTCTGACAGAAAAGATCACCAATTCCTGAGGGCCATGGACCATGAGGGATACCTGATCCACATCTCTGTCATCGACTTGGAGAAAGACACACCATTTGTTGTGGTGGGCAGGTATGCGGATCAAGACAGAATATCAGTTTGGCTCATTGAAAGAACTTTTGGATTGGTTTTCAGTTAATCATCAGTCTTTTCTGTCAAGAGAAACACATTTTTGTCTCCAAGCCCTTGGTCAGCCTCACTGGTGCTGGACATTATGGAAAAGGGTCTGGGGCCAGGGAGATGGCTTGATAGGCAAATTGCTTCCCTGGAAAGCATGGGGTCCTGAGCTGGGCCCCCAGCATCCACCTAAAAACCTGGGTATGGTGCTGAGTGTTTATAATCTCAGTATGGACAGAAAAAAACATGTGAATTTGGATCTTGGGGCTCATTGGCCAGCCAGTATAGGCTAATTGTTGAGTTTGGGGCCAGTGAGTGAACCAGTCTCAAAAAACAAGTGGTGGTGATACACACCTTTAATCCCAGCACTTGGGAGGCAGAGGCAGGCGGATCTCTGTGAGTTTAAGGCTAGCCTGGTCTGTAGAGTAGAAAAACAAACAAACAAACAAACAAAAAACAAGGTGGATGGCTTATGAAGAACAACACCTAAGATAAACATCTGGCCTCTATGCACATACACGCGCATGCACACACACGCACACACACACCATGCCCATGCACACACATGCCCACGCATCCTGACAATAAGGGCTCTGATGTAAGAAAGCATAAAGACAGTCTAGTGGAGAGTTCCGCTGCCTCTTGGTCCGCCACAGGACCGAGAAGCATAGTGCAGGGGAAACCCAGCAGTAGTTCATCTTTGCGGGGAACGGGGTTTGTTTTTCTTTGGTTTTGGTTTGAGAGTATCTCAATGTGTAGCCCCAGGTTGGGCTCAAATTTACAACCCTCCTGCCTCCACCTTCCAAGTGCTAGGATAACGCGGATACACCACCACACCTGGCACAACCTATAACTCCTATCTTCTTCCTCATCAAACAACAAAGAAGTCATCAGCTGGTAGCCACGTGACCTTCCACCACTCTTTTCATTCGCCTTTCTCACCCCCTGATAGGTGTCCTGAAACAGGAAAGCTCTCACTTGGAAGGTAAAAAAGGGTTGTCAAAAAAAGAAAGGACCTGGGTGACAGGCAGAGTGTAGAATCAAGTCTACAAGTAACGGAGAGCTGACTACAGGCAGAGGTCAATCCGTGGCTCGAGGCAGGCTTGAAGTGAAAAGCCACAGTGGGCACGGGGGTGGGTGGTGGGTGGGGGGAGGTGGGGGGGCAGTTAGCGCTGAAAGCCGCTGGGCTCCACTTCTGAGCGGCAGAGTGCCTTCAGTGCTGGCTGCCCAGCCCCAGCAGGCAGAGTCTGTGAGTTCAAGGCCAGCTCCTAGGGGGCTGGGGGGGGGGGCTTTGGGATGGGGCCAATTTGTTGGGCTGTTTCAGTGCTTTGATGTGTAAACTAATCATCCTTCATTGTGCTCCAATTAAACCTAAGTGGTGCAATGGATTTACTGTCTCAGTGGCCAGGGCCCCTCTTGGATGGGGGAGGGGGACAGCATCTGTTGAGAGCCATGAAGCCCCAGGAGCACGGAAAGGGAGGAAATGCCAGGCATGAATAGGAAATGAAAGGAGTCGGAAACCCTGTCCAGGTCCAGGATGCTGGAGAAAATAGGACAATCCAGCAGTCTGGGGAGTCGGAGAACCTCTTCCAGGGTGCGGTCATCCCCCAGCATGGAAGTCTAGACATAACAAGCTTGGGTCAAGCGAGCAACCACGAAGTGACCTTACTGTTTGCCATGGCAACATACCTCTCAGGCCAGCTGGCCTGTCACCAACAAAATGTAACCCAGTTTCATAAGGCAGAATGCAGGATTTTCATCCCCACATCCAAACCAAATGACCAGAATGTACAAGAGGACAGTATCCAGAATCCAAACACTGTTGATCTTTGAGATTGCTTCCTTCTGCCTCTGCCGGCTGTCAGTCTCTTTAAACTACATTTTGTCTAGAACCATCCACAGAGGAGTGGTCCTCACTGAAGCAAAGTCAGGGAAAGAGCAGAGGATCACAGTGGTGGTGAACCCGACATTGTGACATGTGTTCTGGGCAGAGTCTCTGGCCTCAGGTCCTACACTTTCCTGGCTACAAAGCCTAGGGTTGAAAATATCTATGTCCTACACTGTGCCATCTTTGGGGACCTCAACCTGAGAATGAAGATTGATTTATCTGCCTCAAGGTCATCGATACAACCCACCCCATCTATACAAAGAAGTTCAGAGTCTAATGAACAAGAAAGGCTCGCCTCTTCTCCACCCATGTGTTTACTCAGCAACTGCAGGTGGAAGACCAGGTGAGGGGCATGCCAGGAGAGCAAGGTTGCGTGAGTTACAGCCTCTGCCACGAAAGAACTCATAGCGCCAGAGGAAAGAGAAAAATGAATGTGTGTGATTTTCTAATTTCACACACAGCTTTGTGATCACAGATGCCAAAAACCTGTGGATGCTCCAATCCTTTATATAAAATGCCATGGCATTTCCATATAACCCGCACATATCCTCTAGAATTCCTTAAATCATCTCTAGATTACCTGTAATACCCAATACAATGTAAATGCTATGTAAATTCTTATTATTATTAGGTAATAGTGCCAAGAGAAATGTGCCTGTTCAATCTGCACTTGGTTGGATCCTGGGATGTGAGCCTGCAGATATAGAGGGACCAACTATAATTCAATAATGAATGTACCTCAGAAAGAAAAAAATAGGTCAAGCGTGTCATGAGGAACTGTCTAGACACTTACCATGTGGCGGTATAGCAAAAGGACACCAACGTTTATTAACAGTCTTTCTAAAGGCCAGGCATGATGTACAGACATTATCTTGGTCAATACTCACAACCACCCCATAAAGTGAACATTATTATGCCTCTTTTTTATAAATGAGCAAGATGAGATCAAAGTGTCTCTAATAAATGACATATGAAAGTGTGGCAGACACTCCACTTCTGTCTCTGCCCTCCCCATGCCCCTTTGTCTTCACCTTCTTTCTCTGGTCACAGAAAATTGAGCCTTGAATGGTTGCCTAGACAGACAGCAGCTTCCCCAACTTTGCAGCTTATGGGGCCCCATGCCTAGGGCTTGGCGATGGACTGCCAAAGATGTGATGGGGCGGGGGGGGGGGGGGGGCAACTTCCAAACACACGCATGCACACACACACAAAATATGTATATATATTGGTATAATATATATATTGGTTTTTTGAGACAGGGTTTCTCTTTGTAGCCCTGGCTGTCCTGGAACTCACTCTATAGACCAGGCTGGCCTCGAACTCACAGAGATCTGCCTGCCTCTGCTTCCAGAGTGCTGGGATTAAAGGTGTGCGCCACCACCATCACCAGGCTCCACCTTGTTTTTTGAGACTGGGTCACTCACTGGCCCCGAACTCAACAATTAGCCTATACTGGCTGGCCAGTGAGCCCCAAGATTCAGATCCACCCATTTTTGTCTCCCTATACTGAGACTATAAACAGGAAGCACCACACCCAACTTTTTATACGGATGCTGGGGGCCCAGCTCAGGACCCCATGCTTTCCAGGAAAGCAATTTGCCTATCAAGCTATCTCCCTGACCCCAGATCCTTTTCCATGATGTCCAGCACCAGTGAGGTTGACCAAGGGCTTGGAGACAAAAATGTGTTTCTCTTGACAGAAAAGACTAGTCTAGATCTCTGCGGCCCTTACATATGACCCACAATTCCTTTTTCTTTCTCTCTCCTCCAGCTGAGCAAAATGCCCAAGGGATTGAAGGCCAAGAGGAAGAAGGTGGCCCCAGGCCCGCCATCATGAAGAAACAGGAGACCAAAAAGGTGGTGAATCCTTTGTTTGAGAAAGGGCCTAAGAACTTCGGCATTGGGCAGGACATCCAGCACAAAAGAGATCTCACAGCCTTCCTCAAATGGCCCCGCTACATTAGGCTGCAGCGGCAAAGAGCCATCCTCTATAAGCGGCTCAAGGTACCTCCTGCCATTCACCAGTTCCCCCAGGCCCTGGACCGGCAAACAGCTACCCAGCTGCTTAAGCTTGCCCACAAGTACAGGCCAGGGACAAAGCAGGAGAAGAAGCAAAGGCTGCTGGCCCGAGCTGAGAAGAAAGCTGCTGGCAAAGGGGACGTCCCGACTAAGAGACCACCTGTCCTCCGAGCAGGGGTCAATACAGTCACCACCTTGGTGGAGAACAAGAAGGCTCAGCTGGTGGTGATTTCCCACCATGTAGACCCCATTGAGCTGGTGGTCTTCCTGCCTGCCCTGTGCTGAAAGATGGGGATCCCCTACTGCATCATCAAGGGAAAGGCCAGCTGGGGCGGCTGGTCCACAGGAAGACATGCACCACTGTTGTCTTCACACAGGTTAACTCGGAGGACAAGGGTGCTCTGGCTAAGCTGGTGGAAGCAGTTAGGACCAATTACAACGACAGATATGATGAGATCCGCCGCCACTGGGGAGGCAACGTCCTGGGTCCTAAATCTGTGGCTCGGATTGCCAAGCTGGAAAAGGCAAAGGCCAAAAAACTCGCCACTAAATCGGATTAGATGTACACCGCTAAGTTTTCTGTACATAAATATAATTACAAACTTATCTTCCATCTTAAAAAAAAAAAAAAAAGGTTAGTCTATATGGATGCTTGAACTCGGAGATCCACCTGCCTCCTGAATGCTGGGGTTAAAGGCATGTGCCTCCTCCACCCAGCCCATTTTATATCTTAACTAAAGGCAACAATAACCTGCCTTCTCTTTCTTCTGCCCTTCCTCCTGGCTCTAATACCACTTCAGCTATACGAATGACAGGAGAGATGACCAGCAACTAGCCCGCAGGACCCTGGATAAATCGCACCAGGAACTCAGTTGGAATCACTCTTAGTAATTTTTTATTTTAAATTACACGTATTTATTTATTTGTGTGTGTGCGCATGTGTGCCTATGCCACAGCTCTTTGGGAAGACCAGAGGGGCAGCTTGTGGTGGTCGGTTCTCCCCTTCCATCACCGGGGTACCAGGGATTGGACTCGGGTCATGAAGGGGGCAGCAAGCATCTTCACCTACTGAACCACACCGCCAGCACTCCCACCCCTTTCGAGACAGGGTCCCATGGAGCCCAGTGTGTCCTCAGACTGGTTACACTGTGTGGCCAAGGATAATTCTGAACTCCAGATCCTCCTGCCTCCCCTCTCCTGGGTCTGGATTACAGGAATGTACTGTCGTATCCTGCTTACTTTCTGGTGGAGGCAATGCACTATTTGGTTCAATCACTGAAACAGTGACTTTGGGTGTGTTAGGCATAAGAGTCAACCAATGTAGAGGGCACAAGCCAAATAACAGAAGGGTGCTTAGGGATGAGGGTGGGAGATCTTGGTGGGCCTGGAAAACCAGTTCAGAGTTTGTATTTATTTATTTATTTATTTATTTATTTATTTATTTATTTATTTATTTATTTATTTATTTATTTTTGGTATTTTGAGTCAGGGTTTCTCCATGTAGTTTTGGTGCCTGTCCTGGATCTCGCTCCATAGACCAGGCTGGCCTCGAACTCACAGAGATCCACCTGGCTCTGCCTCCCGAGCGCTGGGATTAAAGGTGTGCACCACCACCGCCCGGCACCAGTTCAAATTTTAAAGGTGTAGAGGGAGGTGAGGAGAGGCTATGTCTTTACCTGACTGGAGCTAGTTTTGCAACCAGGCTCCCTCTCCTCTTCAAGTCCCAGTCATTCTTAATTATGTATGTATGTACGTATGTATGTATGTATGTATTATGTATGTGTTTATTCATTAATGCATGTGTTTGTTTGTTTGTTTATTTGTTTATTTATTTATTTATTTATTTATTTATTTATTTATTTATTTATTTATGCATTTACCTGTGCAGCCACACAAAGGTCAGAATCAGGCATTGGGTTCTCTTCTCCACTCTTCTAGTCCTTTGAGTCAAGGTCTCTCCCTGAACCTGGAGTTTGATTTTTTTTAGGCTAGGCTGGGAGCCAGCGAGTCCCAGGGATCTTTCTGTCTCTACTGACGTTGATCCAGGAGATGAAGCTGAGTGTGCGAGACGCAGGGGGAAAGAACTTACTGGTCATTTCTGGACCTCATTTACAGAACTGGCTATTTAGGATGCCAGTTAGACTCACCAGATTTGGCCTTTCCAGGAAAGATTGCTGTCAGCACTTCAAACTGAGAAAACAGACCACCAGCAACATGCCAACTTCAAACTGAAAAAACAGACCACCAGCAGCATGCCGAGAGCCTCCCAATCATACTTGACTGGCCTGGCCATGTTCCTCTTCTTTAAAATTTGTTTTTAGCCAGGTGGTGGTGGCACACGCCTTTAATCCCAGCACTCAGGAGGTAGAGACAGGAGGATCTCTGTGAGTTCAAGGCCAGCCTGGGCTAGAGAGTGAGTTCCAGGAAAGGTGCAAAGCTATACAGAGAAACCCTCTCTTGAAAAACAATAAATAAATATAAATAAATAAATAAATAAATAAAATTTGTTTTTAGTTAGTGCACAAAATAATGAGTTCCATTCTAACATTGCCATGCATCCATATCTTTCTCTGTGCCTTGCTCAGATCTGCCCTCCACTACCCTCTCAAGTCCCTTCTGTGTCCCTCACTGGTCCCCCTCCTCAGCTCTTAACAATCTTCCTTCTGTCTTCATGTCACACACATACACACCCTCACTTACACACACACCCTCACTTACACACACACCCTCACTTACACATACACCTCACACATTTTCACACACACACATCTTCACACACACACCCTCGCTTACACACACCCTCACACATTTTCACACTCACACACTCATTCACATTCTCCCACTCACTCGCAAGTGGTCCTTCCTTTCCCCCCAAAGCATGTTGCCCTTGTCCTCCCTGCGGTGGTAAAGGCACCCCACCGTACAGAACTGCAGTTTTACTTGCTTTGAGATTCATTTTTCCCACAAGACAAAGAGACCACTTGTTCCTCCAAGAGTTGGTAAAGGAGAATATTCTGGGCTGCTTCACTGGACATGAGAGATCCTTTTCGGGGTCCTGCATGGGGAAAAGGACCTCTGTCCCCAAACCCCCTTTCAAGTAGGCTCAAGCCCTGTGCCCCAGACAGTCATGAAAACACCGGGCCAGGCCAAGACTGTGTTCTGGAAAAGCCTCTTGAGTCTGCTCAGCAACAGAACCCACGAGGCCTTGGTCCTATTCACTTTTCTATCAAACTCAGACACATAGTTCAGTTCAATCTAGTTTTGTTAAGCTTTCTGGTTTTAATACGAAAGTCATTTCGATGTTTGTAGTAGAGTGGGGATATGAAAAAGCGAAGGAGCCCCACTGGATCCATTTTCCTTGTTTCTAGACGTTTTTAAAAACTGAAAGTAGGGCTGAAATGTAATTCAGCTGCGAGGGCTTGTCTAACATGCTCTAGGTCTTGGGTTGGGTTCCAGCACAGCAAAACCAAACAAGGGCCCTAAGATTCTATCACAACCTCCTCTGCTTAAAAAGGCATCCCCCTCCTCCTTCACATTTGGGACAAACTCCCAAACCCTGAGAGTCCCTGTGGCCCCAACTCCTTAGCTCAAAGGGCCAAAGCCTCCGGCCTGCATCATCTGCGGCCTGTTTTTAAGGCTAGGCCTCTTTCTTCCCAGAGTTAGTTCCTTTGGTCCCTCACAGTCCGGCTCAGATGTCTCCTCACACTGACCCCCTTCCAAGTGCCCTCAAGCCACTCTGTCACCTGGTTTATTTTGGGTTTATCCCACCTGGAATGATCTTGTTTATTGGTCCTATCGTGTTCTCCTTCCTTAAATGCAGACCCCATGGTGTAATAAATATCAAATGAGCCGTTTTTTATCAAATACTGTAAAACTTGTTTTTAGGACTAGGGGTTAAAAATCTTTCATGTTTGAATTCTCCACACCCAGTAAAACCTCTGTTTACACAAAAGCTCACAGCACTAGTCTAGGAATTTGATGGTCTGGAGCAGTGACCCTTTTCCTCTTCCTGCTTAAGTGCCAGTTCTCTTCAGATTAGCCAATCAAATAATATTATGAGGTTGACTCCCAGCCAATGGGGAAAAGGACAGAACTGCCATGGGAGTTACAATAAAACCCAAATCACTCCCCATCTCAGAAGAGTGAGCACACTAAAGTTTGCCTTGTCTGTACACTTCAGTTGGAGTGGTGGTCTCTTTCTTTTCAACCCTTTTATTTTATTTTTTTGAGACAGGGTTTCTCTGTGTAGTCCTGGCTGTCCTGGATCTCTCTATGTAGACCAGGCTGGCCTTGAATTCAGAGATCCACCTGCCTCTGCCTCCCAAGTGCTGGGATTAAAGGTGTGTGCCAGTTTACCCCATACTTATTTCTTTTTTTAAAAAATTATATTATTTTATTTTACAATACTATTCAGTTCTACATAACAGCCACAGATTCCCTTGTTCTCCCCCTTCCTGCCCCCCTTCCCTTCCCCCCAGCACACCCCCTATTCCCACCTCCTCCAGAGCAAGGCCTCCCCAGAGGACTGAGATCGACCTGATAGACTCAGTCCAGGCAGGTCCAGTCCCCTCCTCCCAGATTGAGCCAAGCGTCCCTGCATAAGTCCCAGGTTTCAAACAGCCAACTCATGCAATGAGCACAGGACCTGGTACCACTGCCTAGGTGCCTCCCAAACAGATCAAACCAATCAACTGTCTCACCTATTCAGAGGGCCTGATCCAGTTGGGGGCCCCTCAGCCTTTGGTTCACCCCATACTTATTTCTAACGGTAGCACAGACCCTGGGACCTCAGGAGTCTTCTTATTTGAGTAATGCAGTCATTGAAAGAGTTACACCTATGGCCACACTGTCCAGGAGGCAGGCGCTAGCCATCTAAAGTTCATCGTTAACTTGCCGAGTGTGACTAGTTCAAACTCAGCTTCCAGCTCAGAGGAAAATGTATTCTGGATTTCAAGGACTCAGTAGGAAAAAACATAAGATGCTATGTCACTTACTGTCGTAACTCTGCATTAAAGTATCTAACGAGCAGCTTAAGGGAGGATCCACCCCGGCTCCCAGCTCGAGGGTGCCGTCCATCATGGTGGGGGAGACATGGCAGCAGGCGCAGGAGGCATGCGATGTTCTGCCACTGCAGGCAGGAAGCAGAGATCTGAACGCTCGGCTGCCTTTCTCCTCCCTACACAACCACGAAATGGTACTGCCCACGTTTAGGGTGCGTCTTTCTACACCAACTAACCTAAACTAGATAATCCCTCATGGGCAAGCCCAAAGACTTGTTTCTAGGATGATTCTAAATTTTGAAGATTAACCATCACAGTGCCTCACTAACAAATTTTTTTTTAACCATTTGCATATTGAAGTGATAGCATTTTGTATTATCATATCAAGATTATACTTAAAATTAACTTTGCCTTTTGAAAAAAAAAATGGCAGCCGGGGAATTTTAAATGACCTGAGCGGCTCATATTTGTTCTTGCTTTTCTATTTTGAAGCAGGGTCCCAGGTATCTCAGGCTGGCCTGGAATTCAGGGTGACTTCTGATGGCCCCACCTCCACCTCTCAAGTGCTAGGTGGTAGGCACTCACGACTATACCTGATTTTTTTTTTTTTATTTATTTTTCCATTACAGGCAATTTATTTTGTTCTATTCATTCAGTTAATACAGAAAATACTTGGAAACATTTCCATATAATGTTTGACACAGAAATCATCAAATAGAAGTATACAATGTTGACAGGAGGCAGTACATCTATAATTTATAATCCCAAATGTATTTATAAATTAGAAATGGAAAGATCTACAAATGAAATTATGAAGGTTCACCAAAGTCATTTAATCTGTCAGTTTCTCATTCATTTTTATGTCTTAATAATATTCTATTGGACTATACCTGATTTAAGCAGTGCTGGGATTGAACCAGCGCTTTGTGCTTGCTGGTCCTTCTATCCACCAAGGCACAGACTCAGCCCGCAAGTTCTGTTTCTATGAGAAACTGCCTGGAAGCTAAAGCAACAGTAGGCATTCCTTGGACTCTTTTCCGTTTGCTCTGGGAAGCCCGGTGATCTGGGAAGTGATTCATTCAGCACTGAGTGACATCTGGGCTCATTCCTGGCTGTGTTGAGGGCTGGGTGATCTCACTGGGGAAAAACAAACAGCCCAGATCTGGCTTTGTTCTTAATGCTATTCCTAAATGCTGATGACTCCCCTGCTGGTCCAGCCTCAGGGGAAACAGTGGGGAGCTGATTGACAGCCATTAAGAAAATGGAGCTGAGTGCCACACGTCAGACATCAAGGCAGAATCTATAGCAGAGTGCCAGTCCCCAGGAGCCATGGGGCGCTGAGAGTCTTCCATCCTCTTCAGGACTCCAGGACGCAGATGGTAAATGCACTATTGTGGACTGGTTGTCGATAAGCTCTACATTCCTCAGTTTCCTCGTATGTAAGGCAAGGGTAATAACCATTCCTGCCCCAGCAGGCTGTTGCAAAGGGGAGATATGCATGTATAAAGCACTTAGAACAGTGGCTAGCCTGCAGCATTGGATGGAGACCCGTGATTATTACCAACTGCCATTGACATTTCATACAGGAACATTCGTATAAAAACAGCCTTTCGGCCAGGGGGTGGTGGCTCATGTCTTTAATCTCAACACTTGGCAGAGTCAGGAGGCTCTCTGTGAGTTCAAGGCTAATCTGGTCTACAGAGCAAGTTCCAGAACAGCCAGAGCTGCACAGTGAAACCCTGTCTCAAAAAACAAAATAAACAAATAAATAAAATAAAATAAATTCAGCCTTTCCCTACAGCCAAGAAATCTTAAGCTGAAAGATGCACTTGGAAACAATCCTAAGGGCCATTTGTGGGTACTGGCTATGAGTCCATTCTAAATCACTTTCAGAATGAGATCCCATCTAAGAATCCTTTCCTGCTGCCTACAATGGTCATTTGTTACTTTGGCTATCAAGCATCCATTTCTCTTCTCAAACACCCCACCTTCTTTTTGGAAATAAAGCCACCATCATCTTATTGACAGTCCTCGGAGCCCTGTCCTCTGTGGGCTGCCCAGCCTCGGCAATAACCCCCCCATCCTTACCTTGGTGTGTAACCTCTGTGGTTAGTAAAACCAAAACTACATGAATAGAATCTTCACCTCTCTCTCTTCTCCCCTGCACCCCACTCCCGTCTTTCCTCCAAACGCCAGCAGTAGACAGAGCAGACCTCAAGACTGAGGGATCTCACTTCTCTGAGTCCTTGAAAATTAGAAAGCAAACTGGCCGTAGTGGTGGCGCACGCCTTTAATCCAGGCACTTGAGAGGGAGGCAGAGGCAGGAGGATCTCTGCGACACCAGGCACTCTACATAATGAGACCCTGACTCAATAGGAGTTGCTTCAGCTGCAGCTGGTGTCAGGATCAGAGACAGCCTCCTACAGTGGGATTCTGCAGTGAGAGAGTTCAGATCCTGCCGAATTCTGCTGAGGGACCTGTAGAATTCCTCAGTTTCCCTGACCTTTAGTTTCTTCATATACATACATACACACACACACACACACACACACACACACACACACACACACACACACACATATATATAAAATTTTCTAAGTCAGGGCCTCACTCTGTAAACCAGGCTAGCCTTAACACTCACAATCCTCCTGCCTCAGCCTCCTAGGTAGCAAGACTTACAGATATGTATCAATATACTATACTCACTTATGTGTGTGTGTCTGTGTCTGTGTGTGTCTATGTATTTCTGTGTATGTGTGTGTAGGAGGTGTGTCTCTGTGTGTGTGTGTGTGTGTGTGTGTGTATACTTAAAGACACTTAAGGAATCAGTATACACAATGATGGGGCTGGTAAATCTGAAAACTTTTACTTAACTTACCCACAAAATATTTGGACACTCACCCCTGGATTAGTGTGTGATTACAGAACTGGACACAAGTAGACTCGGCCATTGGAGGTGTTGGGGTGGGAGCTTGAGGGAACAAGCAGGACTTCACATCCTCAGGGTTGATGATTTCAACATGTCCAAACTATGTACATGCCTGGCACCTAGTAGGAGCTGGGTGGACTCTATTAGGGAGGCAGGGAAGGATAGAGTCACGGGTGCAAAGCCTGGGCACTGGGCTCTATTCTAGACACTTGGTAAATGCTAAATGGTGTCATTTAGTCCCTCAGCAGTCCTGAGAATGAGGTAATATGATTTACATGAGGAACTAGAGAGATTACATAATTGCACACTATAATGGTTTGAATATGAAATGCCCACACCTCACCCCACGCCCAACCCCCTCAGGCTCCTGTGCTGAACTCCTGGGCTCCAGCTGGTGGTACTATTTTGAGGGTTGTGAGGCAAGGCCAAGCTGGAGGAAGTAGGTCCTAGTGGGCGGGCCTTTGAACGCTACCTGGATTCCTGGGTCTCTTCCTTGTTCTCGGCTCCCAGCCTGCTTTGCAACAACAGCCTATTCCCCGACCCACTCACACTCTGTGGACCGAAAACACTAGGGAAAGAAATCCTCCCTCCGTTCAGTTGTTTAGTCAAGGGACGGGAAAAGTAACTATCACAACCGAGGTCACAGAGCAAGCACATGGCGAGCTAGGCTACGCTAGCCTTCCCCTTCTTCGTCGGATGGCACCTGAGAGGTCTCCACAGGACACCTTCTTCCAGTACCCTTGACAGCTAGCGCCTTAGATACAATGTGCCCTGTTTTGTCACTTTAAGGAAAATTCCACCCGATTGCACAAACACAGCCAGATTTAGCTACTGGCATATTTCAGAAAAAATATTTTAGGGTAGAATATCACACCCCCTCCACACTCCGCCCTCCTCTACCACTGTCTCCCCAGGGTGACAAAAAGCCAGCACCTTTCCATCTAAGAAAACTTGGCAGAGGTCCCCTCCCTCTATCAGAACGGCTTTGTTCTGCCCACTGCCACCAGGAGCACCACAGCCACCAGTGAACTTTCCAAAAAAAGGAATGAAGTCACTCGTCATCGGCTGTGGTTTTCCTGCAGTGGATGGTTGTGCAATGTCTTAATCAAAAAGGTAGAACCCAATTTCTACTTAAATAAAGACGTGTTAGAAAAAGGAGATTAGGGGTTGGAGGGATGGCTCAGCAGTTAAGAGCACTGATTTCTCTTCCAGAGGACCCAGGTTCAATTCCCCGCACCCATGTGGCCACACACAACTGTCTGTAACTTCAGTTCCAGGGGACTCAACAACCTCACAAAGACACACATGCAGGCAAAATACCAATGCACATAAAATAAAAATAAATCATTTATTTTTGAAAACAGATCCGAGGGCTGGGAGTGTTTGACTAGCACACACAAAGCCCTGATTTGGTCCCCAGAGTTCCATAGCAGACCATGGTGGTGCAAAGCTGGAATGTTCCGCATTTGAGATAGAGACAGGAGGACCAGAAATTCAAGGTCATCCTCAGAGACATGAGACCCTTCAATGGGGGCAGACTTGGGGTCGAGGAAGAGATAATACATAAGTGAAGACTCTGAGGCCCTGGGTACTTCTCCTGTCTGGAGGTTCCTCCCTTCTGGGTGATTCTCTCCAGGCCCCATCACTACAGACAAGAGCGAGCATCCAGCATGTCACCAGTGGCCATACTTTGGTCAGGGAAGGCTCTAAAGAGCCCTCCAAAGCTCTCTTGGTGTCTGGGGGGGCGGGTGTCGCAGTAAGGGCTGCGCGAATATGAAGGGTGGTGGCGGGGAACCTGCCTCCACTGGGAACCGAGGAGCTCAGGTGGCTTCCAGACCCATTTGCAGTTTGCTGGAGTTCTCTTTCATAGTGGGTATTGTTTTCTTTTTCAGGAGTGTGTTGGAAATCAGGAGCGGGAGGTGTAGCTCAGCAGCAGAAGAACACTTGCTGACACATAGGCTCCAGACCCTGGGTTGAAGCCCTAACAGAAAGAGGAAGAAGAAGGGAGACCACAGGGTAAGGGGAGATGGCTGAAAAATCAAAGGCTAAAGAGTCTGAATTGTGATTGCTTCCATTTGGGTCAAAGACAAGGCTAATGCAGCACGTGTTTCCAGGCCTTTCTCCTTGGGATTAAGGAGCATCTCCCCACCCCTCCCAGGCCATAAACCACGGGCCACGCAAGGGGAAATTAAGCAGAACTCTTATCTTGGTGTAGCATCACACTTTCCTATCTTTTCTTTTTAAAATTCATTTTTTAAAAAAGATTTGCCTCATTTTATATGTATGAGCATTTTGCTTGTATGTATGTACAGATGTGTAACTTGTGTGTGACTGCTGCCCTCAGAGGTCAGAAGAAGAGGACATCGGATCCCCTGGAGTTATAGAGGGTTGTGAGTTACCATGTAGGTGCCGGGAACTGAACTCAGGTCCTCTGCAAGAGCAACAAGTGCTCTTAACCACTGAGCCATCTCTCCAGCTTCTTCTCTGTGTTTTCTTGCTCCTCCATGACATCAGTTTGTTTCCTCTTTTCCTCAGACACAGAACTCTGGAAGCCACAGGCCTGATGTTCAGGATCTTCTGGATGAACAAACGGCTTCTCCACGTCAAGATTGCTAAAGCCAGGGTCCACTTCCGGATCAGGGTGTGGTGGTTCTCGTTCAAGGCAAGCGTGAGCCCAGCTCCAGAGGGTTTGCTTGCTAGGATGTGAATGGCACCTTCTGGTCCCCACCCTGGGGCTTGGCTGCCTCTCCTGTCGTTATCTGTCAATGTCAGCATCAAATCAGGGCGAGGAACAAAAGAGGGCAAGCCAAGGGTAAGCTTTCCGGGAGCCGTGCCAGGCTGGGGAGAAGCGGCAGCCAGTGCCACGTGCCGGCTGGAGGTCACGACTGGGACAAGTGACAGAAGAGAGTGTGGGCAGTGACGGAGATGACACTGTGAGTCCAAGGACAGAGGTCAGCTGCAGGTGGAGGTCAGAGTTGACGAGGTAAGTTGGGGCCCAGAGAGAGGTATGTGAGCTGTGCAGGTAGGCTGGTCACGGGAGAGGCGGAACCTGTGCTGAACTTCCGCGGGGAGCCAGGGGAGCAAGGGTGGGCGGGGTTACCAAACTTCCCTCCTCTTCATCCCTGGTAACTCCTTCAGAGGCCCCTGCATCCTCTTGCTTGCCTGTGACAAGCTAGGAACCTCCTGCTCTGTCTTCACTACGTTTCTATTGCTGTGATAGGACACAGTGACCAAAGCCACTTAGAAAGTGTTTACTTGGGGCTTACAGTTGCAAAGGGCTAGAGTCCATGACCATCAGGGGTGGGAAGGGTGACAGCTGGCTGTCCCCCATGGCACTGGAGCTGTAGCTGAGAGCTTACAACCTGATCCACAGGCAGAAGGTGGGGGGTGAGGGGTGGGGGGATGGGGGGATGGGGGTGGGGTGGGGGAGGGAGACTGAGCCTGGCATGGTCTTTGAAAACTCAAAGCTTACCCCCAGTGACACACCTCCTCCAATGAGGCCACACCTCCTAATCCTTCCCAAACAGTTCCACCAAGTGGGAAGCATTCAAATATATGAGTCCACTGGAGAGTGGGACATTCTCATTCAAACCACTACATAGCCTGTCTTCCTGACATCCTTCTCAAAACCCTGATAACACTGATCAAGGTAGATCAGTGGCATCCCATGACACCTCATTATAGACAATGCTCATATGACTGTCATAAACCGCCCCTGGTCCTTCCTCTCCAATCACTTCTCCAGCCCCAGTGGCCACCTGGTTCTCTTTAGTCTCCTGCACCTGCTTCCTATGTGTCTGCACCCCTTCCTCAGGGTGGCTTATTCCTTGTCTGTTCCTCAGGCTTCGCCTCCAAAAGCACCTTTTTAAGATGTCTCCCTTGATCGTGCACTCTCCAGTAGCCCTGCCGTCAGCCCTGGGGAGGTCTTCAACACTGACCCTTAACCTGCCTCTCTTGGAATCCCTGCTCAGCTGTCCATTTTACGTCTCCTCCTAACTCCTGTGCACAGAACAGTGCTCAATGCCCTGTAGGTACTTGGTGAAGATGTGTGCAATGAGGGAAGGGAAAAGGAAGGAAAACGGAAAAGGAAGAGAAGGAAAGAATTTAGGTGCGTGAAGTAGCCGGACCATTGCCTTCTGGTGACTGCGGTGGGAAATGAAGGGAAGATGTCCCCTGTCTTGGGCCAGCAAGATGGCTCTCAAGTAAAGGTACTTGCCATAACACTGGTGATCTGAGTTTAATCCTCTGAGCCCATACGGTAGAAGGAGAGAACTGACTTCAGCAAGTTGTCCTCCGACCTACACTTAAGGGCCACGGTGCACGTGCATGCGCATATACATATAAATAAGTGATATAAAGAAGTAACAGTAGTAAAAAGGGTGTCCCCTACCTAAAGATATCCGCATCAAACACTGTCCAAACACTGCGGCACCGAGCTAAGCTGAGCCAGTCTTGTATGGGCCGCTCATTGGAGACAGCGAATGACGAATGAGGAATTCCTCCTGCTGCCCACCCCCAGAACACCACCATCCAAGGGGCACCAGCAGAGTGGAGAGTCTGTACAGGAGACTGGGGGGTCGGGGAAAGGCAGGAGGAAACCAGGAGAAAGTGGGGTACAGAAGAGCAAGGAGAAAGGTCAGCGTCAAATGCTGTTGTCACTGTAGGTCGAGTGCTGGGACTCCAAAGGGCCCAGGGGGGTCCCCACTGATGGCCTGAGTAGAGCCACTTCAGCGGGAAGCGGGCAAGGGCAGAAGCAAACGATGGATGGGAGATGGTGGAGGAGGAGGGCGTGGCAACAGTAGGAGGTGGTCATCTTTCCAGGAAGCTCATGCGTGAAGGCCAGAAGATACCGAGTACTGGCAATTTTACAGCCTGAGCACCCAAAAGAAGTCAGTGTCGATGTGCATTCTTGTGCTTATGCATAAAAAGCATACAAAACTGTTTATCAGAAATGATCCACAGTAGCTGAGACTCAAAACTACCCTGCACAGTCAGTAGGGTAGATAAATCAATTGTGGACAGTCACAAAATGGTATACACATTAGATTCTTTTTATTTATCTGTGTATTTATTTATTTTGGCTTTTTGAGACAGGGTTTCTCTGTGTAGTCCTGGCTGTTCCGGAACTCACTCTGTAGACCCGGCTAGCCTTGAACTCAGAGATCCGCCTGCCTCTGCCTCTCGAGTGCTGGGATTAAAGGTGTGCGCCACCACCGCCTGGCTGTTACACTGGATTCTTTCGCCACACGAAGTTCAAGAAAGGCAAGATTCATCTGTAGTTACAGAGTTCAAAGTGATGGTGGCCGAAAGAACTGAGAAGAAGCGCAAGGAACTCAGTGAGGGAGCCCAAGAGAGTCTAAACCTTGGCCTTAGCTGGTGGCTCTGTGGGCTTAGAAAATCCTTGTGTGTGTGTGTGTGTGTGTGTGAGAGAGAGAGAGAGAGAGAGAGAGAGAGAGAGAGAGAGAGAGAGAGAGAGAGAGAGAGAGAGAGAGAGAGAATTCTTTAAGCTGGGCTGGTATGTAACTTGTTAGTCCTGTACACACTTATTACATTCAAGGCCCTGGGCTTAATCCCTAGCACCACAAAAATAGAAAAATTCTAAGTTGTGTGTGTAGGATTTGTATATAGAGATGTGTATAAATTACAGATCAGAGTGGGAGAGGCTGGGGATGGAAGCCACTGCAAGGGTGCTCGCTTGGCGTGCATGAGGCTGCATTCTGTGCCAGCACTGCCCAAACAAAACCCAAACAAACAATATGGTCAAATGGCTCCATTGTTGGCCGACAGCCACCCAGCTAACAGAACCTGAGTCTGCTCTGCAGTCAGGGCCACTGAGCTTGGCTCAAAGACAGAGTCTGAGCAGTGCTGAGGGTCCAGCCAAGCGTCCTCTTCTGTTGCCCTTCATTGGGTCCAGACTGGAGATTGTGACCAAAAGTTCCCCAAAGCTCCACCTTCCACCAAGCCTTCTGTGAGACTAACTGCTTAGAATGCCAATGATGGCGGAGAGTTTAGAATGTTACAAGTCCAGAGCCAAATTATCTTAGGCCATCTTTAGTCTTCTTAACAGACACTTATTGGGGCTGGAGAGATGGCTCAGAGGTTAAGAGCATTCTCTGCTCTTCCAGAGGTCTGAGTTCAATTCTCAGCACTTGGGAAGCAGAGGCAGGCAGATCTCTGTGAGTTTGAGGCCAGCCTGGTCTACAAAGTGAGTTCCAGGACAGACTCCAAAGCTACACAGAGAAAACCTGTCTCAATATATATATATTAAACAGCCATTTATAGCATAAACCTGTGTTCCTGGCCTGTGGTCACTCATACCTGTGGTCACTCATACCTGTGGTCACTCATACCTGTGGTCACTCATATTTGGCTCAGGAATGAACTATCTCTTATCCCCTTTGGAATGAGAGTTGATTCAACAGAATCAAGTGAATTCCAGGGCCAATGAGGCTACAATTACTCTGAATGGTTACCAACAAAACCATTGCCTAAGTAAGATACTCCAGCCTGGGTACAAGCTGAGACCACAGCTAGCACGGACTCCCAGATAGGCCCGGATGCTTCAGGAAGCAATGTTCCTGACACAGAAGCAATGGCTTTTAACCGCGGGCCCTGGCAGCCGTGGTGTGGATGTGATGGGTGCCCGTGGTCGTTTGTTTTCCACTCGCATCAGTAGGAAACAGTGGTGACGAGTATAGAAGTCTAGGGCAGGAGTATAGAGGTGGCAACAAGGACCCAGTTAGACTCAGGGATCATCACCAGAATTTACCATCGCAATGTAAGACAGGAAGATCCAGGGGCTGGACCTCTGGGGGTGGGGAAGAGGGCACAAAGGGAAGTAGTGTTGGTAGAGGACTTGTATTTGACCCACTAGTTAAGGAGACAGGAGGACACTAAAAGATTTGATGCACACAAGATGTGAGACAGACAGTAGACCAGAACCAGGCCCCTTATCCTGTGGCTTCTTGCTCTAAGAAAGGCTAGGGTTGTGTTTATTTCATAACAGTCTCCAGTGAGGTCTTTGCAGATGGCCTGGCATGGAGAATGTCCCTGTGCATTGGGAAACAGCAGCCTCACTGTATGACCCATGCAGTGAACTTCAGATGCACTTGGCCTCTGCCATGCCCTCAGATACAGAAAATGCACCTGTCCAGACAATCCTCATGCTCCTGTTTCCTGCTGGTGGGTGTGTTTGTTCATTTGTTAGAACTGGTTATGCAGCAGATGAGGACCTTGAACTTCTGCTCTTCCTGCCTCTATCTCCTGAGCGCTGGGATTACAGACATGTACCACCACACCTGGTTTAAAGGATGCTTGGGGCCGAAGTCAAGGCTTGACACATCCCTACCTCTGGTTAATTTTACTGGTTGGGTGGTCATGAGGCAGTAATGTGAATAAGGAGTATTAGCCAGGAAGGAGGCACAGATCCAAGCATTCCCCAAGACCTTGGTATATTCATTTTCCTGGGCTTTTATTTACTTACCCACAAGAATACAAGGGCTTAGGGCAGGCGAGATGGCTCAGTCAATCACTAGAAGCTTTTCCCATGTGATTCTGAACTTAGAATCCCAGCATCCATAATGGGTAGCCCACAACTGCTGGTAACTTCAGCTCCAAGGTATCCAAAGCCCTTTTCTGGCCTCTGTGGGAGCCCATAGATACGGAACACACACACACACACACACACACACACACACACACACACACACACACACACACACACAAATCTTTTAAAAGAAAGGACCAAGTCTATGACAAGACCCAAGCCAGGTCTGAAATCTTAGCTCTGTGCATCCACCTCAGCCATCCCCAGGAGCCTGAGATCCTGTTTAACCTCACACACCTCCCTGGGTTCCTACCATTTTCTGTCCACTATTGAAGTCCTACCAAAAGCTCTCTGTAAGTCCTTCTTATGTTCTTCAAGATTTAAAAAGAAACAATCATATTAGTCATTAAGGCTCAAGTTAGGGAAGAAAATGATGTTATAAAACATGAGGAAGTAAGTCCACATGTCCAGCTACATGTCATCAGGGTGGGCAGGACAGTCAGTGTCTCTCTTTTCATAGTCCATCTGCAGGTGCTCCATGTTTCCAGAAAAAAGACTTGCCAGTGAGTGACACCACCTTGCACCAGGCTGTGTCCATGCATCTGGTAGAAGAAACATTCTAGATTATTCTTGTATGTGTGTACGTGTTCATGTGTGGACATATGTGCATGTACAAGCAGAGGCCAAAGTTCTCGGGGTTTTTATTTATAATTTTTAATTTATTATTGGTGTTGGAGAGAAGGCTCAGCAAGGATTTCAGTTGCCCAATGCACCTCTATATCTTTTTTTTTTTTTTGTCTCCCACAGTAACAGAACTTTTAGCTTAGGTACATGGGCCTTTCAGAATAAAGACGACATTTCCCAGGCTTCCTTGCACCTCAGAGTAACCATGTTTAGGCTGTAAAGAATGACAGATGTTTGGTTCTGGAAAATTCCTATCCAAGATACCTTATCACTTCTATTTGCCTTTTTCCTTTATCTTTCCTCTCTCCTACACTCTGGAATGTAGAAGTTGCCTTGAACCACAAGGGTGAGGACTATCCCCAAGGCATTTGTAGGACAGTTAGTTGAAGAAGGCCTTGGCAATTGAGGAGATAGCTCAGCACAAAAAGTGATTGCAGGGCAAGTGTGAGAAACTGAGTTCAAATCCCCAGAATCCATGAAAGCCTGGTCCATGGTATGCACTGGGAGATGGAGGTAGACCCTTCAGGGGGAGACAGACAGAGCCTGTGGACTTGCTGGCTAGACATCTAGCCAATTGACAAGCCTGTCTTAAAAAATAAGGTGGAAGCTGATCATAGTGGCACACATCTCTAATCTCCACACTCAGAAGGCAGAGGCAGGAGGATCTCTGTAAGTTCAATGCCAGCCAGGTCTACAGAGTGAGTTCCAGGCCAGCCAGGGCTGTTACACAGAGAAACTCTGTCGCAAACAAACAAACAAAGCAGAGAGAGCGATAGAGAGTTAGAGACAAGATCCGGGTCACAAATCAACAGACCACCACTCAAAAGTAGGTGTCTCTGTTTGCAGAGAGGTTCACAGTGGCAAAAAGTGGGGGAGCAGGCACACGTGGCCACAGCGGCCTCTGTCTCTGATCCCTAAGGAAGAGTTGTCTGTTCCTCATTGGCTGAGTGATTCCTGCCTGACACAGGTGTGAACTGTGTCTCCCACCATGGCGGAGACACTGCTGACACAGAGCCCTCAGTGAGGGATGGCGCTGGGGGAAATGTCAAAAGGGAAAGAGCCTTTTACATGCAAAGCCTAGTGGCCAACAGTTGGCTTGTCTGTTTTGTTTGAGGCAGAGTCTCATGTAGCCCAGGCTGGCCTCCAACTCACTGTGTAGTGGAGGATGAACACCTGATCCTTCTGCCTCCATCTCCTAAGTGCTAGAATTACAGGCACAGACCTGCTGTGGCTTGGCTCTTAAAGGCTGAGCTCCAAGCTAGTGACGAGCCAAACGCCTGGCTTTGATATCATCCCAAAGGGAGACACCAGCTGAGCTCCAGCTCGGAGCGCTCAGCGCTCAGGTAAACCAGGGGCGGGTGCTACAGTTTGCATGTGAAACGTACCCCGCAGGATCGTGTGTTTGAACACACGTGTGTTTGAGCCGAGATGGCGGCACTGTCTTCAGAGCCGTGGAACCTTTCTTTAGGCGGGGACCCAGAAAACAAGTTCTGGCAGGCAATGAACACCCTCTCACAGTCACACCAGGAGGACCTCCGTGTGTCTGAGGTGTGAAGACCTACTGCAGGGTGCCAGGGGGCCCGAGAATTCACAGCCTAGAAGTGTGCGTCACACTCTGCACCTTGCTGGCATGGGCGTCCTCCCCCTTCACCAATCTCCCTGTCACTTTCAACAAGCCTCCAGCTTAAAGAAGCCTTCTGCTGTTTCACACACCCTGGGCCAGGGCCCCATGTCTGTCAGAGGCAAGATACTGGTGACAAAAGATGGCTGAGCGGGAAAGTACCTGCCAAGCAAGCACGACAGCCTGAGTTCAAATCCCCAGAAGCCATGTGAAGACCCAGGTGTAGTGGTGAAAGCCTGTAATTCTCCTGCTGGGGAGCAGGGTAAAGGGGGCTCCTTGGAGCTTGACGGCCAGCTAGTATTGCTAAATGGGTGAACTCCAGGTTCAGTGGAGAGTGATAGGGGAAGGCATCCAGCATCCACCTCCTGCCTCCACACCCATACACGTGTGCACTCACTCACCTCACACGGATTTACATACAGAAATCTGTACACATGCATACATCACATTGCTTGTACCCATACACACACACAAAGGCAAAAGGTCTGAGGGCCATCCCCCCACCCCACACCCCACACCCCATCCCCGCCAACCACCTCCAGAAGTGAATTCCTCAAAGAACAGGATGCCAGGCAGGGGATGGGTAAGTGAATGTGGGAGAAGCAAGTAACAAAGTCAGCATCCCATCGGTTCAGACACACACACACACACACACACACACACACACACACACACACACACACACTTCGTGCAGGAGCCCCAAAGTGACCAAAACCACAGGGGGAGCCAGCTTGGCTGCCTTTGGATCCTATGTGTACCAAGATTTGATAAGCCCTGTGACTTCATGAACTTGCTTAATCTCTCTGTGCTATGGTGCTCATATTTGGTGGTGTGGCAAGTGTGATCAAGCCAGGAGCAAGCTTTCATCCTTGGCATTCCATCTTCCAGGGCTGGTCCTCCCTTAGGCCTGTTGTTTAGTGGCTGTTTTCCCAGGGAGCTGGCAACTAAGCAAAGGTGGTTCCCAATGCCTCCATACCTACCAGGGCAGGAGGCATGGTGAGCGCCGCCATCTCTTCCTATATGCTCAGCTGAGGGTTCTGGGGCCAGTGAGGTGCTGAGGAGTTCACGAGCCACAGGTGCCACCCTGGTCTGTGCTGATTTAGGACCGTGCTATCCGAGCTGGTGACTTTTCACGCTTCTCAAACTGTATAAAAATGAACCGTCATTGGCGATCTATACATAGAAAGTTCCCGTTTCCGAGCTTGTGCAAAGAGGGTGGGTGTGCTGAGACATTTGCATAAAGCTGATGGATGTGGAGAGGCTGTGGGGCTTGAGGGGTGGGGGAGCTGGTTTGCTTGTTGTCTGAGGGGCTACTGTGTCCTCCCAGAAGTAGAGCTCGGAAAGACGCGAGAATAAGAATAAAGGAGATAAACTAGGAAAGAATCACAGCTTTTCCGAATGAAGAAGGAGGCAATCACTCCAAAATAGCAATGCTCAGTCTGAAAGAACGGCCAGGTTTTAAGAAAAAAAAAAAAAAAAAAAAAAAAAAACAGCACAATAAAGCTGGCCTCCAGGTGGGCTTCGAAGACCAGAGACAGGCATGAGGGATCCAGCTTTCCTCTCTGCCCCCATCAATGCCCTTTCCCTGGATTGGAAATATAAGAAGACTAACGAGCTGTGTTCTATGTACAGGGATATTTAGACATGCAAATGAGTACAGCTTGTTAATGAGCTGAGGGTGATTAGGCTGTAAGGAGCTGCCAGCCAGAGCGGAACAATAGGTGAAAAGACCAGGTGTCTGAAAGGGGACCTCCACCTTCACCTCCAGCCCCTGCCTCAGCATCTCCAACCGGCGACCTGCGGGCAGGCTATGCCGCTGTCTGAATCTCCTGGGGGTGGGGTGAGGAAGGGTAGATTCGGAGAAGATCCGGGTCTAGTCAGGGACCTAGCCCACAATCTTCTGAGTTTCTCCAGGGCCCCAAAGGGCTGTTGGGCAGCCACCAGCTTCCCCAGTGGGTGGTACTGGGCAAGGGACAGACAACTGGGACGGGAGAAGTGGGACCCTGTGGAGGGTTCAGGTCATCCCTGCCCCCACCCCCAAACCTCTCTGGGCTGTGTGATTGGGAACTGCAGGAATTGGGAATTCAGGGGAAGGCTCTGTGAAGGGAAACAGGCAATAGGCACCTGCATTTGTAGGGAGAGAAACGCCGTATTACTAGAAAAGGTACAGACTTCCGGTTTTACAGACCTGAATTTATTGAGCCAGATAAAAGCTAGCTGTCAGGGTGCCAACTGCATGCCAGCCTTCCCCTGTTGATAAATTATGAGACTTGGCCAGTGGCTTATTACCTTCTCAGCCACTCGAGGGTTACCTACTGTGGGAGGTCATTACAACAGACTCACGACCAGTCCAAACCAGACTGGTGATGTGCTCCCTGAGTTGTTCTGAGGCAGTTCAAAGCAAACCCAGGCTTTGTCATTTTCCCTTTCTTCTCCCCCCTCCCCCACCCCCTCCACCCTCATCAATTTCCTGGTTTTTGTGACACCTAGATAAAAAAGCATGGCTTTGGGGAGAGGGCAGTCGTTCAGATGGTGGCGTGTGTGCCGAGTGTGAACCAGGGTCCGTCTCCAACATGGCATGAGCTGGGCGTGGCGGTGTACGTTAAATAAATGAAGAGAGTCGCGGCAGGTTGGTTCTAAAGGAGCTGATGCATAATCACCCTTCAGGAATCAACTTTATTAGGAGAAAGAGCCCCAGGCCATGATCAAGTTTTGGTGAGAGAGTCTTGGAAGAGTCAGAGGCGGCATGACCGGAGAGACTTCCCTTTCAAGCCTGGAGGGGAGCATCATTAAGAGGGAAAGCTAAAAGTCAGAGCAAGAAAGATAGAGAGCAGAGAGCTGGGTAGTTGGGGAAGGACCAGAGAGAAACCCCACAGAGGAACACGTCTGACTTTTATATCTTGCCTGGAGGTGGCCGGAAGTGCCACGCCATGTGATTTAGTCTGAGGCTGATGTGGCAAGGAGACAGATATTGGCTCCGACCATAAATTTGAGGCTGTAAGGCCTCAGCACAGCATTTTAATTTCCTGAGAGAGAGAGAGAGAGAGAGAGAGAGAGAGAGAGAGAGAGAGAGAGAGAGAGAGAGAGAGAAAGGAGGAGAGAAAGGGGGAGGGGGGCAGGCAAGGGCGTGGTCTGGTTTCTCTAAGCCCTGAGATCTGGCCTCTTAGAATGACCAGCACCTGAGAGGCAGGTCTGTGATCTAAGCGCACGCCTGTGATCCCAGCTCTCAGAAGGCGAAGGATAAACAGCTCGAGGTTGGGGCTGGCAAGACGGTTTGGTGATTAAGAGCTCTTACTGCTCTTTCAGAGGATCTGGGTTCAGTTCCCAGCACCCACATAGTGCCTCACAACTGTCTATAACTCCAGTTCCAGGGGACCCTGTGTCCTCTTGTGACCTCTGAGGGCGCTGCATGCGTGAATACACATACATATACTCAGGCACACACACATACAATTTTTTTTAAGTGTTCAAGGTAATCCTTGGCTACATAGTGAGTTTGAGGCCAGCGTGAGCTACACTGAGACTTTGTCACACATAACAGCCTTGACAATGACAAAAATCCCACTCCCTGGCCCCAAAAAAGTGAGCCATCTTTTTTGTTTGCACATGTATAGACTCCCATGAAAGGCTTAAAAGTCTCAAAAGAGCCTAAATCTGTATCACATCAGCCATGTGGCTGGATCACTCCAGACTCAGGCCATGGACCTAACCTTCTATTAAGGGCACCAGACTCCGCATTGTGTCACCTGGCATCATTCAGCCCTGCCCATGAACAATGATGCCAGGCTAACAAGATTTGGTGCTAATTCGACAGCAGAAGAGTGCGGGCGTGTGTGTGCAGATCACACACAGAGAGCCGTATTGAAAAGCAGGAGTAATAATTAGGGTTTAATAAATGGTAATTTGCTCCTTGCCACTGCGCGTGTCGGGAGCTGGGGAGGGTAATCAAGGGGTCCCTCCAGGAACGTGGAAGGCACGTTTGCCGTGATGGCTTCATTTTCATCCTCTTATTTCTCAGGATTGAAATGAATTCTCATCTACCTACGGACCCCCTTTCTGGAAAATAGCTCCAGAGGAATGGCAGGAGACACAATTTGATAAGCATTATGGATCACCGGGACCAAATTTTAACTGGAGTTACAGAATGAAGGAGGTCCCACCTCCAGAGAGACAAAGTGAGGTAAAGAATTTGAACAAATATGTGGGTCGTTCAAGAGAGGAAACTCAGTCTTGCTCGACAGAGTGTTTGACTCATCAGAATAATTGTTCTCACTGTTTAGATCTGGTGGTGAAGCCCAGGCCAGAAGATCTGTGAGCGCAGTGTGGAAGGTGCGCATGCGTGGAGACAGGACAGGAAGTCTGCAGAAGTGCGCCCCTCCACAGGTGTCAGGTGGCAGGCATAGGCTGGCCAGGCATGGACAGGGGTTGGGAGACTGCTCCTTGGAGCTAGACGCAAGGAAGCAAGCAAGACGCAAGAAAGACAGACACAGAAAGCCAAGGCCCCGTGAGGCAGAGATGCAGTCTGAAGACAGCTGGGTTTGGGGGAGTGGAGCTGGGAAGATGGAAGAATCCAGCAGAGAAAAACGAATAGGTGTGTGCGCATGCTCCTGTGTGCGTGCACATTTGCATCTGTAGTATGGAAATGAAAGTGCTGTGCCCCGCCCCCTCAAGCTCCTGCTCATACCCACCTGCCACCGGCAACTCAAGCTCCAGGGAGAATCCAATGCCCTTGGCCTCTGTGGGCACCTGCACTACCTCCTACCTACACATAATTAAAAATAAAGTAAATCTTTTTTTTTTTTTTTTAAAGATAGTTGCTTTAGGGTTGGGGTGTGTGGCTTGGCTAGTAGAGTGCTTGCTTAGTAACCATAAAACTTAGTAACCACAAAGCGTTGGATCCCAGCACTGTAGAAACCAGATGTGGTGGTGGGTGGTGCATACCTGTAATCCCAACATTCATTCAGGAGGTAGAGCAAGATGATCAGAAGTTTAAGGTTGTCCTTGGCTACTCTATATTAGTTACTTTTCTGTTGCTGTGATAAAACACCATGACCAAAGCAACTTACCGTTTATTTGGGGCTTAGGGTTCCACAGAGTTAGGAGTCCGTCATCATCTTCACTGCAGGGAGCGTGGCAGCAGACACTGGAGCAGCAGCAGAGAACTCACATCCTGACCCACAAAGAGAAAGCGAAGGGGACTAGGGATGCTGAGAGGCTTCGGAAACTTTAAGTTCACCCCCAGTGACACACCTCCTCCAACAAGGCCACGCCTCCTAATCCTCCCCAAACAGTTCCACTAACTCAGGACCAAGTATTCAAATATATGAGCCTGTGGGGACTATTCTCATATACACTACCAGAGCTACATAGTAAATTTGAGTACAGCTGGGACTACATGAGACCCTGTCTCAAAAACAAGTCGAAAATTAGGCAAATATAGAAACAAAGACAGCTGTTTTACTTAAATGTCCGGCTGATCTACTTTTTGAGGTTCATTCATTGTCAATGGGTACATTCATTTATCAGATACAAGTTTCCCTTGGAGGGTGTCATGGTTTGAATATGAAGTGTCCCCCACAAAGTCTCGTGTGTTGAAGGCTTGGTACCCAGCTGGTGGATCTCATCATGGAGAGATGATGGGATTGTAAAGGCCATCTATGGATTAACCCATTGGTGAATTCAGGCTGGATGGTCTATGAGGAAATGGGGTCTGAACTAGATTACTGGGGACACATCTTGGAAGGGTGTATCTTGCTCTGGCCTCTATTCTCATCGGATTCTCTGCTCACCTCATGGTAGCCTCTTCTGCTGTATGTTTCTGCTGTAGTGATATTTCTCTTTCCTCAAGTAACAATGTGTCCAGCTGAGTATGGACTGAAACCTTTAACACTGTGAGCTAAAGGAAATTCTCCCTCCTTTTAACTGTTCTTCTAAAATAGTTGTCACGGTGACAAAAAGAACAAAAAGCAGCTAACACAGAGCTCAGTGCAATAGCTACTAAGCTCGCTGTAGAAATCAGTAATATTTGGCTGGAATGAATTTAAAATTACACAGATTATTTGATGTTCCTTTTTTCAAAAGACAAAACTTCATTCCTCTCTCCTTGAGATTAAGTCTTACTTCCAGCTAGTTCTTTCCTAACAGGCTTGGATCGAACCCAAAGTTTTGTGCACAGCAGGTTGGTACCTCTGAGCTGTATCCCCAGTAGAGACTTGTTAATTTTTCTTGGTTTTTGTTTGTTTGTTTTGTTTTTTTGTTGTTGCTGTTTTTGAGACAGGGTCTTACTATGTAGCTCTGGTTGTCCTGAAACTCACTATGTAGACCAGGCTGGCCTCAAACTCGCAGAGATCTACCTGCCTCTGCCTCCCCGCTGCTGGGATTAAAGGCCTCCACCCCAACACCTGGCTAAGACTTGCTTGTAATAAAGGGAAATATAGTAGAAATGACAGTGTGTGGGTTCCCAGGCAAGGCTAGGAAGGGCTTTGCAGATTCTTCCCAGTTCTCTTTAGCAGAGCGTTCACTACAGAAGCTTCTGTTATGAGGACACACAGAAGCATAATGGTATGTTCAAGGATCTGTGGCCTCCTGCCAACAACCCCTTGGGTGTGAGTTGTGTAGCAATTTCCTACCAAGCTCTTCTTAAAGACGAAGGAAGCTCTAAAGCAGCCTTTCTCAAAAGGCTCAAAATTTTAAAGGGAATTTTATGAGTCAGGAAGTTGCTGAGCAATGGTGACCAACTTGCCTTTAATCCCAGCACTTGGGAGGCAGAAGCAGGTGGATCTCTGAATTCGAGACTGGCTTGGTCTACAGAGGGAATTTCAGGACAGCCAGAGCTACACAGAGAAGTCCCTGTCTTGAAAAACAAACAAACAAACAAACAAAAAAAAAAAACAAGAAACAAAACAAGTCTCAGGAAGCTGGTCTGTCTTTTCTAAGCAGCTTGGCTAGACTCGGTCTCCTTGGAAGTCCTTACTACTTATGTTACTACTTATGTAACCTTAGGAGAGGGAGGAGCCTTGTGTATCTGCTAAGTTTCAGGGACTTCCTGAGACTTCTGAGTTGTTTTCTTCTTGTTTTTGTTCTTCTTGTTTTTGTTCTTCTTGTTCTTGTTCTTCTTGTTCTTCTTGTTCTTCTTGTTCTTGTTCTTCTTTTTCTTCTTCTTCTTCTTCTTCTTCTTCTTCTTCTTCTTCTTCTTCTTCTTCTTCTTCTTCTTCTTCTTCTTCTTCTTCTTCTTCCTGTCTGCCTCTCCAATTCTGGAATTGAAGTGAATGTGGTAGTTTGAATGTAACTGCCCCACCCCCAACCCTCATAAGCTCATAGGGAGTGGCACTATTAGGAGGTGTGGCCTTGTTGAAGGAAGTATGTCACTGTGGGGGCAGGTTTTGAGGTCTCTTTTGCTTAGGTTTCGCTCAGTGTCACAGACAATTTCCTGTTGCCTGAAAGATGTAGGACTCTCAGCTACTTGTCTAGCACCACATCCACCTACATGCCACCGTGTCCCACCATGATGATAATGGACTGAACATCTGAACTGTAAGTGAGCTACCCCAATTAAATGTTTTACTTTATAATAGTTGTTATGGTCATGGTGTCTCTTTACAGCAAAAGAAATCCTAACTAAGACATTGAATGCCACAACCATATGGCTTTGAATTTAACAAGACTCACGAGCCCCACCCATCCTGGAAGGAAAACAGGCAGTTAATGGCTGCTGAGGGAGAGTGACACTCAGTGTTAGAACCCCTGCTCAGTTGCCTTTGCTGAAGTAACTAACCCCCCAGCCAAGCTTGGTGGGCGACTTTAACTCAATGCAAAGGCTATGCACAAAAAAGAAATATACAAGCCGGGTGGTGGTTGTGCACGTAGGAGGAGACTTGCTGTGGGAGGGGAGGGTATCAGGAGGTCTTGGGGAGGCTAGGGAGATGGCTCAGTGAGTTAGGGTGCTTGCCACCAAGCCTGGTCACCTGAGTTGGATCTCCAGGACCCATGTGCTTAGAAAGAGAACCAATACCTAAAGGTTGTATTCTCACCTCCACATGTGTGCCAACACACACACACACACACACACACACACACACACACACACACACACACACAGAGAGAGAGAGAGAGAGAGAGAGAGAGAGAGAGAGAGAGAGAAAGAGAGAGAGAGAGAGAAAATTAAGAGAGAGTGATGGGGGAATATAATCAAATTATATTTCATATTTATGGAATTGTGAAAGAATAAATAAATTAACGGCAACACCAGCAATAACAGTAAGAACAAACCATTGTAGTATAACACAGGGGCTCAGATCCACGAATGTTCACTGGAGAATGAATGAGTGAAGCCTGGCTGTCTCCTGCAGATGAATGGCCCAGAACTTAGAGGCCTTGAGTGCACAGTACAGGGACAAGCCTGTCGCTCGCCGCGCTTTGTCAGTGGGGCGCAGCCTGCCGCCTTATTTATGCGCCAGGTTTTCATCATTTGCTATCCACACTTAGGGGATTAATTCCCGGGACATGCAGTCAGTACCACACCAGCCAGCCAGACGACAGCTACAGATAAGAACAGCCAGGGTTGTAATTCCCATCCCATTGACAGGCCTTCAGCACACAGAGGAAGAATGGAGCAGCTGAAAGCTTCCATTCAAAGTCAGTAACAATAAGTTACAAGTGACTGTGTGTGAAGGGCAAGGGCGAGGTGGGCAGGAGGAGGGTGGGCGGCCAGCCCCGCTCTTTGTGCCAGCAGAGACCACGGGGCCAGACAGACGGCGGGCTAAGAGACTGCCTAGATTTTAGGGAAACGGTGAAAGTTTTTCAGTTTAGAAAATAAGAATAGAAGAGCCTATATGCCCTCTTTGTGTTCAAAGCCTTTAGAACCTTTAAAATTTGAAGGTGAATATAATCGAGGTATATTATAGGCACGTATGGAAATGTCATAATGAGGCCCATTACTCTGTACAATTAATATATGCTTGAAAAAAAAGAACTCCTTCATTATGGAAATAGCAATTTTATTGATGAATATAATTGCCGAGGAGCAGCGGAATCTGGAAGGACGTGAAATGCTCAAAGGAGCCCCAGCCTGATTCACTAGCTCACCCCAACCCTTCCCCTCTGCCTCTTTTTGTTCTTATCCCCGTGAAAACCTTCCCGTGATCTCAGAATAATGAAATAGGGTAGATTCGGACGGTGTTGTGACCAATGGCGACTGGCCCACTCTTGTTCTCTTTCAGGGCACTCAATGAACCATCGTTCCGAAATCATAAAATACAGGAGAAGTGTTGGGGAGGGGCTGGGGAGATGGCTCAGCTGGTAGAGTATTTGCCAATAGGACTTGGGTTCGAATCCTCAGAGCCCATGGAAAAGCCGGGCACAGTGACGTCCCTTTCAGTGCTCCTGCCAGGAGAGATCCCCAAAACTGAAGGGCCAGGGGTACACTGCAGCGAACCAAGGGGAGGACCAACTCCCGAGGTTGTGCTCTGACCTTCACACCCATACTCCTATGCACTCACACATGGACACAACATTTACTCTAAATTAAACACAGAAGTACTGTAGAATACAATTCCACCACTTAGGTATAGTCCCTGAAGAACTGAAAACCGGTCTCAAGACCCCGCCCCATGCAAGGAATATTTGTTATAGCATTATTCACCAGCCAAAATGGTCGTCAATGTGTGAATGGATAAACTAATTGTGGTGTAGCTATACCATGGAATATTATTCAGACATACAAATGAGTGCACCCCGAAGAGATGATGTTGAGAGAAGCCGGACACAAAGCCGGTTGTGCGAGGTATGATTCCTTTTACATGACATATCCAGGCTAGGCTAATCCATAGGCACAGAAAGAAGGCTGACAGTTGCTAGGGGCTGGAGATAGGGTAAAGGAAAGTTTCATATTGAATATACGTTTTATTTTGGAATCGTGAAAGTGTTTTGGAACTAAATAGGAGTGATAGTTGTACAACACCATATATGACACACTCTGGAATCATTCACATCAACGTGCCTTTTTGGTTAGGTATGTGGTTCAGTGGTAAAGACCTTGCAGAGTATCCGTATCCCCAATGCAACAACAACAAAAAAGTGTTTGTGTTTTGTTTCTTGTTTTTTTTTTTTTTTTTTTTTTTTTTTTAAAGACAGGGCCTTACTATGTAGCTCTGGCTGTCTTGGAACTCACTATGTAGACCAGGCTGACCTCAAACTCAAAGATATCCCCCTGCCTCTGCTTTCTAAGTGCTGGGACTAAAGGCATGAGGCATGCCTGGATCAAAAAAAAAAAATGTAAGGTTAATTTTATGATGTGAATTCTACTTTAATTGATTATCTTTAATATTGTGTTAGTTAATTAGGTCCAACAAGATGTCTCAGAAGGTAAAGGCACTGGCTGCCAAGCCTGACAATCTGAGTTCAAAACCCAGGACTCACATAATAGAAGGAGAGAACCTACTCCCCCAGGTTGTCCTTTGACCTCCTTACAAGTATTATGGCACACACACACTAAAAATGTAGAAAAAAATTTAATTGTGTTAATACAATTATTTCAATACAATACAAATGAAAAAGGAAAGTCCAGTCCCACAGATGGAGACTCCTCCTTTAGCCGATGCTTAGTTCTCCCCATAGGCAATTGTTAGAAAATTTGTGTATTCTTTCAGAGAGAACTTAGTCCATGACGTATGTGTATATGTGTGTTTCTACATGTATTAAGTAGAAGTATAAATGCACAATGTTCTTCCACAGAGAATGTTTCTCATAGCTCAGTCAGGCCTTGAACTTCTGATCCATCTCCTAAGTATTCCCAGCATACACCTCCAGGCCCGGTTCATTCCATGCTGGAGCTGGAACCCAGGGATCTGCACGTGCCCAGCAAGCATTCCACCTCCTGAACTGCAGCTGCCTCTCTGAGCACGTTTTCAAACTGCAGTTTTGTGGCCTCAACCCAGATCTACTTGATCAGAATTTTCAGGGCGGGGCTCAGGAATCTGTTCTTCTGAGGCTCGCCCGGGACGCCCGGAACTAGGCGTGTGCAAGCAAGTGGTTGGCAGGGAGTGTGCTGTCCAGGGTCTCCTCAAAGCCTGGGACTCGGAAGTGCCCTGGCTCCCTGCTCTCTTCAAATACTCCTTGTCCTATCTTGCACCCAGGCCACCTCCAGCCCCTTCAGGTAACCACCCAGTGCCCAGGGTCTCTGACCACCTTAGCCTGCCAGTCCACATCCCACAACGGTGAGCCTAGTTCTGACCTCCTTGTTTTCAAATCATTCCCAAGGGTTTTTTAGCCTAGATTTCAAGAACCTGGTAGAATTCTCACTTTGAGAATTGTTACCCAGTGCTGTGCAATCAACTCACAAAAGACTGATGGACAACTTTCTGCAGCAATATGTTTTAAAATATCTAATCATAAAGCCAGACATGGTGGTGCATGCCTGTAATCCCAGCACTTGGGAGGCAGAGGAGGAGCTTGGATTCCTAGGTAGCCAGGTCTACATAGCAAGACCCTGCATTTAAAAATCTGTTGTTGAGCCTTGCTCAACCAGGTACTTAGTTATACCCGGAAGAATTGCACTAGCTCCTTGGAGGGGGTGAGGGTGTTATTAAACCCCGTCTTGCAGAGGAAAGTAACAAAGCTTAGAGAGATGGAAGAATGGGCCAGCTCATGAATGCAGAGAAACTGACTGGAAAAGCCAGAATCTTCTTTTCGCCACATTGCCACACGGTCCAAAACTTGTCATGCATGAGAAGTGAGTCTTACCATCAACGAGGACATGAGCACCTGCTGACAAGTCCCTGGGAAACTATATGTGATCCAAAGATGAGAAAGAACAAAAGCCGAGGGAATGGAGCATTCTAAGGCATTCAGTGCCCATCAGGACTACACTGGCCTTGACCTATAGCAGAATGCTGCTCTCTCCTAACATGAGGCTCTCTCAGTCTCCCACGGCCTGCTCTTGTGGAGGCTGAGTCAACAGTGTAAGTTTTCTGTCTTTTCCCTTCGCTATTGGGGTACCCACCCACACCATCAGTGTATTAGACTGGGGAATCCATGAAACTCAGTTCAAATGCCAGCATCTCCTCTTATTAATGCTGGGGCTTCAGACTTGAGAAGCATCATTTCTGTGCTCCAAATGTTTGTGACCCTCTCAGTTCAGAGCTCAGTTACTGCAGGTCCCCTTCCCTCTTGCTGGACACATTCCAGGGCTCAGGGTTATCTCCGGTCACAGTTCTGGACCTGCAGTGACTCTTAATCCTCTCTCTCCTCAGGGTTTCCATCCCCTCTGCCCTCAATCCACACAGGCATATGATCGGGTCCTGGCCCCAGACGCAGGGTGGATATGAAAAGGACATTGTATCTGAGCCCAGAGCCCAGAGCTCCGTGGGTCAGATTTCTACCTCCCACAAGCACTAATCAGGTCTGCAGAGTCACATGAGGTCCCATGACCCCTGCCCAGATGGTCTTGTGTCTCCCTGGATGTGCAAGCTGGATGAAGCTGGGGCACACTGCCTGACTCCCAGTTACTGGCTCCATCGGCTCCCCAGGGGAACGGTCCTGGGAAAGAAAGTTGGGAAGTACCTGAATGCATCGGATCTTCTTACCCCAATCATGCATGCCAACCACTTCAGAGACTCTTTACCCTCTGTTTACAGTCTCAGACAGTGTCCCCTTCTACTGTGGAGTGAGCTGGTCTCTCTAGAGTATGCGCAATGCACTAAGTGGATTACATACGAGCAGCCTCGTTTCATGCTGACAGTCTTGGGAGGTGAGTTTCGCTCCCCATCCTGCAGACCCCAGCAACAATGACCGCTGGTAGACAGAATGGGGCAGATGCTCTCCATGCCCAGGGCCACTGGCTCATTCTTCCGTCACCGTGACTTCCATGGTGCAGATGTTACAATCATTGCCCTTTAAATCAGACCCAGAAATGTAGAGTAAGTGGCGCAGGTCACACAGACAGCAAATGACAGAAGCTAGTATTTCAGTCTGGCCACTCTGGCTCCTGGGACTCCTGGCCATTCCGCTCCACGGTCCCTTGTGTTTCTCGAGATAGTCTCCCGTCACCTTAGCACGCACAGCTTGTATTACAAATCAATGAGTTGTGAGCCAGAAGGGCCCTGGCTCCGCCATGGAGGTTCCCCAAGTGCTGAAGGACAGATCATGATGATTGATTTCTAGGCTGAGCCTTTAAATGTCAGAGTGTGCGTGACCACCTCAAACCTTGGGTCCAGAAATAAAAATGCAGAGGGAAAGGACATTCTAGTGTGTGAGATGAGGAGGAGGAGGAGGAAGAGGCCGTCAGAGCAACGGTGTGGGGTGCACATGTGCAGAATGTGTGGGCTTCCTGGGAAGGCAGTGGGGGATGGGAGCAGGGTGAGAGCAGCACACTTGACCTTGAGAGGCTGTGAAGCCATTTATGGTATGACATGGTCAGGGAGCGATGGTGGTCATCCGATTTAGCTCTCTGTCTGTATTGATTGGTCCCTGTTCAGATCAGCTCATTAGATCAGCCTGACTACTGAGCTCCGCTCACCTGCTCTCAGAACTCACCCAGATCCCCTCCTGCATGGCTCTCTGGGCTTACCCAGTCCAACCATTACTCTGTCCTAGGAGCTAGGGGACAGACCTACCCACAACAGACAGAACGCTCCTCCTACCACATAGTCTAGAGGGAGAGGGACAGGGTAAGAGTGGATCTAAGAAATAGACCTAAGGGGAATTACAGATGCATGGTGTGCAGTAAGGCCAGAAAATGAGATTATGTGAGAGACTTGTAGGGAGTGGGTGAGGGAAGGAAGCCCAGGAGGGCTTCTCTGAGGACGTGGCATTTCAGAAGCTTTCGCAGTAGTGGGGAAAAGGAACTGATCTGTCTGAGATTTGAGGGGAGAGCTTTCAAGACAGGGCTGAGCAGAGACAAGGGCCCTGAGATACAAACATGCTTGGCCTCTTGGGCTGTAAGGTTTACATACTTTGATAGAGGAGAGGAGATCTGATGGGCACCTCACCCTTGTCCCCCTGCGCTGGCTCTCCTGTATGAACAACCCAAATTGACCAACAGGACTTGACATTGGTCTGTCTTTTTTTTCCCCTATCCCACTCACAATTCTAGATTCAGATTTGGGTTGTGCTTCCTTGCCCTCACAGTTTGGGTAGAAGATTCCAGACTGTGTAACTCTTACCCAGCCATGCCTTGCAGGCAGTGCCAGTGTGGAAGGTTAGGGCAAGACCCTGGAGGCTGGAGGTCCTTTCTGATCTTCAGGAGTCATCCACTCCACCTTTCTCTTGTAGCCTGTTCTAGCTTACCTCAACCCCAGCCCACCTTGAGCTTGATCCACTCTGCCCTGGACTCATCTCTGGGTCTCTGCTCTAGCTGATCTAACATTGGTAATGGTCTCACGCCTTCACTTAGGAAAACCCTCTCATTCGCTCAGTGCAAAGGATTCCAGCTTGGTGAAGACACTCCTGAACCCTGACCCTGGTTGTCCTTAAGGCATTCCTAAAGGTTTTGAGTCTAGATTCTAGAACCTGCTAGAATGAATTACTAGTAAGTTTGGTTGGTTTTGTTTGTTTGTTTTTTGAGGCATGGTCTTGTGTAGCCCAGGCCTCAAACACATTATGTAGCTAAAAATGATTTGAACTCCTGTCTCCATCTCCCAATTGTGGGACTATTGGTATTTGCCACCACACTTGGCTTCATTTGAGGTTTTGTGGGGTAGGGGTATTTCTTTGCTTGTTTATTTATTTATTTATTTTTTTTGGTTTTTCGAGACAGGGTTTCTCTGTGTAGTTTTGCGCCTTTCCTGGAGCTCACTTGGTAGCCCAGGCTGGCCTCGAACTCACAGCGATCCGCCTGGCTCTGCCTCCCGAGTGCTGGGATTAAAGGCGTGTGCCACCACCGCCCGGCTTGTTTGTTTATTTTTAAGACAGGACCTCACTGTAACTCAGGGGTATCTAGAATTCACTATGTATCCCAAACACATGGTAATGTTCTTGTTTGGCCAAGTGCACTGGGATTATGGGAGTGAGCCACCATGCCTGACTTGTGGCTTGTTTGAATGTTCCCCTGGCATGTTGAATTAATCAGGGTTCTCTAGAGTAATACAACTTATAGAATGAATCATATATATATATATATATGTGTGTGTGTGTGTGTATGTATATATATGTATGATATATATATATATATGGGATTTATTAGAATTGCTTATAGGCTGTGGTCCGGCTAATCCAACAATGGCTGCCTATGAATGGAAGGTCCAAGAATCCAGCAATTATTCAGTCCTAGAGGCTGCATGTCTCAGCTGGTCTTCAGTAGACACTGGAATCCTGAAGAAGTAGTCTCTAATGCCAGTGAAGAAATGGACTTGCTAGCAAGGTCAGAGCAAGCAGGCAAAAAGCAAAAGCTTCCTTCTTCCATGTCCTTCTGTAGGCTTCCAGCAGAAGTGTATAGCTGAGATTAGATTAGTGTGGGTCTTCCCACTTCAAAGATCCAGAGTAGAAGTGGAGCTCCCCACTTAAAATGAAGCAAAAACCCCTCACAAGTGTGCCCCGTTTTTTGAGTTTTAGTTAATTTCAGATATAGTCAAGTTGACAACCAAAATTTGTTTGGCCTTTTGTTTCCTCTTGTCTTGTCCTGTAGTCTGCCTAATACCTATCTTCTCCCTCATATCCCGATGGCCTTGGAGAACAAGAGTTCAAATGTGGCTTCTGCCATGTCCCGCCCTGAGCTTTGGCAAGGCACTTCACTTTTCAAGATTGCAGCTTCCTTTGAACCCTAAAACCATGGTTCCAAAGTTCAAGTTTATCAGGAAGGGATTCCAGGAAGTCCCAGTGTGGTGGTTTGAATAAGAATGGCCCCCATATGTTCAAATATTTGAATGCTTAGGGAGTGGCGCTATTTGAAAGGATTAGGAAATGTGTGTGGCCTCCTTGGAGTAGGTGTGGCCTTGTTGGAGGAAGTATGTCATTGGGGGTGGGCTTTGGAGTTTCAGAAACCCAAGCCAGGTCCAGCGGCTCTCTCTCTTCCTGTTGCCATCAAATCTGGATGTAGAACTCTCAGCCATCATGTCTGCCAGCGTACCACCATGCTCATCACCATGAGGGTAATGGACTAAACCTCTGTAACTGTAAGCAAGCCCCAATTAAATGCTTTCTTTTATAAAAGTTGCCGTCATCTGGTGTCTCTTCCCAACAACAGAACACTAACTGAGACATCAGTGTCCAGTGGGGAAAGGAGAGAACCCGCACAGGCCTCCTTGGCTGCAGGGTGTCACACAGTGGCTTTGTTGGCCCAGCTGAACACAGCAACATCTGGGCATGTAAAGTCTGTGCACACCCAAATCCAGCCAAAGGTGGGAATTTAGTTGGTGGAGGGGTAGCCTGGCATCTGGATTCTTCTTCTGTTTCTGAGGTGGTGGTGGTAGTGTGAGTGGAGGTGATCTCATGATCAGCCAAATGTAAGACTGCTGGTTTAGAACACAGAGCTGTCCCAGGCAGAGGTGACACCCTGAAGTCTTTATCCATAACTGGACAATCTTTGCTTCATATCCAGATCCTCTTCTTTTCCTCCTTTCTTTTCTCCTCCTTCTCTTCCCCACCCTCAGACAGGGTCTCATGTAGCCCAAGCTGGTCCCACACTTGCTATAAATCTGAGGATTGAACCCTGATCCTCTTGCCTCTACCTCACAGAGTGCTAAGATTACAAGTGTACAATACCATACCCAGGTATTATGCTGCACTGGGGGTCAAACCCAGGGCTTCAGACATAGGCAAACACTCTGACAATTGAGCTATATTCCAGCCCTCTCATTGCTTCTGAGAGTGGTTCTAACATGTTCCCTCGACCAGAAACAACAAAAATTCCCCTCAAACTCACCAATGCCTGCAGCTTTGGGTTTTATGAGGGGACTATGGGAAGAATATCAATATCCACATCTTTCTTTCTTTCTTTCTTTTTTGAGGCCGGGGTCTCATTGTGTATCTCTAGCTGTCCTAAAACTCACTGTGTAGACCAGGCTGACCTTGAACTCACAGAGATCTTCCTGCCTCCGTCTCCCAAGTGCTGGGAGCAAAGGCATGGGTCCCTATGCCCAGTTTACATATTTCTAAAACAGGGGAACTGGTTTATAAATTCGCATAAGGATTAGCATTCAACAGGCACATCACAAATGCTGTTCTTATGGTCTTTGGGATGGGTTATAGCTCTGTCTCATCAGCACCCAGCTAAGGCTTTGGACATAGCGAAGGCCCAGTAAAAGGGCAATCCTCCAAAGCATCAATGCAGGATGTGTGTGACTCAAAGGGGCTGCCTGGATACAGCCCCTCACATTTGTCATTCCCAAGACAGGGAAATGATACCATCCCTGGTGACCTGGTATTTTTAACCTCAGCTACATACTGGAATCACCTGGGGACTTTGAAAGAAAACATGCATGCCTGGGTCCCATGGGTAGGGATTTCTGATTTCATTGGTCTGGGTAGTGCCTAGACACTTGGGGTTTGAAACAGCTCTCTAGGGATTTTAACATTGCAGACTCAGTGATTAATTAAGAATTCAGGGTGGGGCAGAGGGATGAGGGATAAGCAGGGCAAGGTGGTGTCCTCCTCTCCTCCCTTTGGCCTCAGAGACTACAGTCTTTGAAAAGAGGCAGGCTGGAGCTCCAGGTGGTGGGGGTCTTGGGGATCCCCTCCACAAAGCTGTTATCTAGGCACCTTTTCACACATTCTAAAAGGTGCCGTTCCCCACCCCCTCCAGCTTGCATAGTCCTGGGGTTCACACTAGTTCATCCACGATCCTCACTGAGTGTCCTAACACCTGGCTTCAGGTGAGACATAGGGCACAGGGATACTGAGGGGTCCCCCCAGCAAAGGATGGTGCACCCCTATGCTGGAGAGTCAGAATGTCAGTCTGTGTCCTTGATGTAGGCTCAGGAGAGTGCTCACAAGAGGTTCTCTGGAAAAACTTGTTTGAGATGAGTTTGGGGCTTCAGGATAAGGTTGTTACCTGTGTTACCTAGGCTGACATGATCCTCCTGCCTCTAACTCTGGGATAATCAAGACTGTGGATGTGCACTGTTGTATCTGCTAATATCCTATATAAATGAGAACTCATCTGCTGTGTACTCATATGGTGGTACACACCTTTAATCCCAGCACTCAGGAGGCAGAGGGAGGGGGAACTCTAGCATTCTGAGCCAGCCTGGTCTACAAAGAGAGTTCCAAGACAGCAAGGGCTACATAGAGAGAACTTGTCTCAGAATAAACAAACAAAGAAGGACTCTAAGTCATTGGGGTGAAAAGCATCTCAGACTCTTCTTGATGTTCCAGATAGATGTTCTGCATAATTAATAGTAGAAATAATAGTTTATATGGAACTGAGGATGTAGCTCAGTTGGTAGAATGCCTATCCCAGTATGAAGAAAACCCTGGGTTCAATTCCTAGCACTGTCTAAACTGAGAGCGGTGGTGTATAGATGTAATTCTAAATGGTCTTACTAAATAAGAAACACAGAGCCAAATGCAGAGTTAAAAGCCCAGAGATCAGTGAGCAGTAGTCAAGAGCTAAGACCACCTTCTTACCACCCGCTGCCGCTGCCATTCTTCCCGAGAAAGAGACCTATTTCCTGTGTGTATTTTTATTGTTTTTCTGTTCTGCCTTCTCATTGGCTCTAAACTCAACCACATGACTTCTTTGTCACTGCCTGTCTATACAGACCTCCAGGTCTCTATGGTTGGTACTTAGATTAAAGGTGTGTGTCACCATGCTGGCTGTGTCCTTGAACACACAGACTCTGCTTGCCATGTGATCGGATTAAGGGCATGTGCTACCACTGCCAGAATTCTGCTTAGTGGTGTACAACTGTAATCCCAGCACTAGGGAGGCAGAGTCAAGGGGACAAATATTCTAGGTCATCCTGGTCTACATCGCAAGCTTGAGGAGCCCGGTCTGGGTTACATGAGACTTGTTCAGAAATGGAAGAATCTCAGAGGCTGTGGGAGGGTCTTCAGCTGCTGTGGAAAGGCCTCCAGCTGTGAGGTGTTCACCAGAGAAGACTGCTTGGACATGGATTTAAGTCAATAGAAAGTATTTGCCGGCCAGCGACTACACTGCATGTTCGGGATCCCAGGGTAGCCCTGAGCCTTTCTGACCACAAAAACCATGTCCTGGGTTGACATACTTCAGTTGGCAAGAACAGTTAGCCAGAAGCAGAACTACAGAAGCCAAAAAGCAAGGTTAGTACATTTAGAGACTTTCCCAGAGCTATGGACTTTGATGGATCAGGCCTTTGTTTTGTATTGGCAGGTGGTGCTGCCTACATGCTGAGTTTTACAGCCTGGATGGTACTTCCATCATGGAGTCAGTTGTACTAAGGTCTCAGGGCCTACTAAGGTCTATGGCTCCCACAACACCTTTTCTCATCAGATCACCACAACACCCCTGTGAGGCACATATGGGCAACCTGGGGAAACTGAGGTCTAAGAGGCCAGGATTGTACCCCAAGCTGTCCATGGGGCTTATCCTCTTAACCATCATATCCATAGCCCCCATAACCTGTCCCACCCTCCCTGTTAGACCCAGAGGGAGGATTACTGCCTTACTCTTTTGTTTGTTTGTTTGTTTGTTTGTTTTTTGTTTTTCGATACAGGGTTTCTCTGTGTAGTTTTGGTTCCTGTCCTGGATCTCGCTCTGTAGACCAGGCTGGCCTTGAACTCACAGAGATCTGCCTGGCTCTGCCTCCCAAGTGCTGGGATTGAAGGCATGTGCCACCATTGCCTGGCTTACTACCTTACTCTTTATGATCAAAGATAATTCAGAGCTCAAAGACCACTATTGTAGGATGGAAAGCTGAGTCTGGTCCTGGCCTACTTGACTCTAGACACCTAGATGCTTCCTTTCAACTCTCTCCCAGAGCCAGCCACCTCCATGACCCCACCTGCTTGGCCAGGTTGTGCTACACTTACAATTTTTCTTCCTGACGAAAGAGCCCAAAGGGCACCAGCAGTGGTGGCACGTGTGGTGTCTCCCCCACCCCCCCAACCCCACCCCACCCCACCCCACCCCCGCCCGCCAGCTGAGGACTGAACCCAGGGCTAGCGCTTTACCACTGAACTAAATCCCCAACCCCTGGTGGCACACGCCTTTAATCCCAGCACTTGGGAGGCAGAGCCAGGCGGATCTCTGTGAGTTCAAGGCCAGCCTGGTCTACAGAGTGAGTTCCAGGAAAGGCGCAAAGCTACACAGAGAAACCCTGTCTTGAAAAGCCAAGGGGGGGGGGAAGCCCAAAGGACAGACCTTACCAGTCACATTGGGGCTCCCCTGCTCTCACAGACTGCAATGGGAACTCTCAGGGTCATCAAGGTGGGTTCCCCTCGCCGCAGAATGGGCTTCCCCCAGCTGGTGCCTAGTGGCAGCCCCAGAATGCCCTGATATTCCCTCTAGGAAGTCTTGCCATGCCTGAGTTTCCATTGTATTTTTAACCAGGGATGTGGGGGCGCCAGGAAGTCTATACTTTGCTAGGGTGAGCACAGCCTGGGTTGTGTCTGACTCCCCATAACTCCTTGGAATCCGCTGGCCAGCTACACGGTACTCAGCCCCCTCTTCTCCTGGACTCTGAGCTCATTTGAGAAAGTCCAAGAGGACCTCGCTGCACTCTGAGAAACACTGTCGCCAACCCAAGGGCTCGGCGTGAACCGAATTATGCTGAATTAATTGGATGTCATTAGTACTGTCAGGGAGGGGGCTGGGAAGCAGCAGCCGCCACCGAGCCTAGGGAACCCGAAAGGCGGAGGCCGGAAGGGCCCCCAGCACTGGGTGCTCCACACAGCTGGTGAGAAAGAATCCCTATTGTCAGCAGGAGCCAAAATAGCCCGGGCACCCACTAGGCACCCACTGCCACCTCAGCCAGCACCTCTATTCTTCAGCGGCCTCCCAGCCTGAGGCTTTGAACAGTGAAGCCCCCCAGGTGCAGCTGCCCCTTTCGGCAGGCGTCTTGGCACAGCCTGGATAATAAAACTGAGCCTGCCGGGTTCCCAACTCCCCACTGAGCACTGAGCTTGAATTACAAAGGAATCTGAGGTCCCTACCTCTCGACTGCACTTCCAGCTCCCAGTGAGAGAAGCTGTGAAGAGTTTCCACACTGGTCATTGTTAGGTCTGAAGGAAAAACCCCCAGTACCCCAAAAGGGCAGGCCCACCAATTTGGTCCAAAAGGACGGTCTTGGCTCAGCCCCCATTCGCAGATACATTCAGCATTCCTCAGGAACCTGTGAAACTGTTTCTGTCTGCCAGGAGGAGCCGCTTCCTGAGCTCCCCTTTCTCTGGAAGCTGAGGCACCTGGCTCCCTATTGCCTGGTACCTGTGGTGCTCACCAAAGCCAATGCTAGCTCGAAGACTCCTCCAGTCCCTATTCACGGGTACTTGGGATGCATCTCCAAGCCCACGCTCCTATCTAGGCCCTTCTCACCTCCTCCTCTACCCTAAACTCTGAGACTGCTCCAGTTCCTAGGCTTCCCTCCCCCAAGCTACTCATCCTTCTCAGAAGCCACACGATTCTCCTGAGCCCTGCTTCACTGGCCCTTGTCATATCTGGTCTGCTTCTTTTGCTTTCTGCTCTGAACTCTTCCAGATGCCTCTGGATGCTCTCTGTCTTACCCACAATAAAAACCCTCCTCCAATCATGGAGTGGTCATCTCTGGTTTTTTGTTTGGTTGGTTTTGGCTTTCTGAGACAGTGTTTAAATGTGAGAAATCCACCCACTCCAGTGTTCCTCTTTAAAGCCCTGGCTGTCCTGGAACTCACTCTGTAGACCAGGCTGGCCTCAAACTCACAGAAATCTGCCCGTCTCTGCTTCCTGAGTGCTGGGATTAAAGGCATGCGCCACCACCGCCTGGCCTCAGTGGTTTCCTTACTGTGCCCTTGATGACAGCCATCACATCTAATATGTGCATCTAGGGTGCGCAGGTGCACATGTGTATACATCTGTATGTGTAAAAGCCAGAGGACAGCCTCTCATGTCGACACTCAGGTGCCATCTACTTATTTTGTGGCAGGTCTGTCATTGGCCCAGGGTCTTACTGATCAAGCCAGGCTGACTGGTCAGGCTGGTTCCCGGAATCCACTTGCCTTTAGAACCCCAGCACTGTGGTTACAGACCGTGTCCTCATACCTGACCTTTTCACTGCTGTTAGGGATCCAAATGTTTGTGCAACCATCACTTTATCTGCTGAGCCCTCTCCTCAGTCCCTGGTGTCGGTTGGTTGTTCGTTTTGTTATTTTATTTTTGAGGTGTCTTTCTGTGTATCCCAGGCTGCTCTTGAGCTCATTGTGTAGCTTACGTTGGCTTTAAACTCCCAGTAATCCTCCTGCCTCAGTTTCTCACAGCACTGAGAGTTTTAAAATGTGTCGTCATAGTTGGTCTTTTCTTATATAGGTTCTGGACATAGAACGAGGGTCCTCATGATCATAAGGAGGACATTGGGGGCTGGAGAGATGGCTGAGCAGTTCAGAGCACTGGCTGCCCTTCCAGAGGTCCTGAGTTCAATTCCCAGCACCTCCATGGCGGCTCCCAACCATCTGTAAGAGTACCGTCTTCTGGTGTGCAGACAGCGCACGCCTCTACACATTGTTGTGCAGCGTCACCACTGTCCGACTCTTCAAGTTCTTCAGTCACAGACTGAAAGCTGTGCTCACCAGACACACGTCCCACTCCTCCCTCTCCCAATTTCCGGTTACCAGTGGTCATTATTTCCTTAAATGAAAGACAATCAAGGGTTACAGACGTAGCTCAGTCGGTAGAGCGTGTGCCCAGCATGCACAAGGCCCTGGATGTGGTAGCACACATCTGTAGTGCCAGCATGCAGGAAGTGGAGGCAGGAGGATCCTCAACTACAAAGAAAGTTAAAGGTCTGCTAGGCATGGTGGCGCACACCATTAATCACAGCACTTGGGAGGCAGAGCCAGGTGGATCTTTGTGAGTTCAAGGCCAGTCCGGTCTGCAGAGTGAGTTCCAGGATAACTGGGTCTACACAGAGAAACCCTGTCTGGAAAAATAAAAATAACCAAAATTTAAAAAAATAATAATAAAGTTAGAGGCCATCTGGATCCATGAGACCCTGTCTCAAAAAAGCAAAGAACTAGAAGTAGGAAGACGGCTTGGACGGTAAGATCACTTGTTATGTAAACATGGAGACTTGGGTTTGGATCCTTGCATCCATAGCGAGAAAAAAAAAAAATCCAGACAGGACTGCTCCCACCTGTCACTCCAGGGCTGGGGAGGGCAGCAACAAAAGGAACCCTGGCTTGCTGGTCACCAGCCCAGCTACAGGTTCAAGAGAGACCCTGCCTCAAAGGCACAGTGATAGAGCAGGACACCCAACATCCTCCTCTGGCCTCTCTGTGCATACATGTGTGCATATACCACACGCACACACATGAATGCAGTGTCTCTTCAAGAAGAGAACAGTGGAACAGCCTGATGGTGAAGGGGAGGCCTACATCCTCAAGTCAAGGGGAAGCACCTATTGAGATTTAATCACTCTGTTTTCTAATGATGGTAGGAAAAAACAATCAACCTGTGAGTTATTTACTGGGATGAAGTAGTATCTTTTTCCTTTATATATAGAATGGAAGCAGCATCTGTAGTAGAGTTAGCACAGAAATCAGAGAATGGGGCTGGAGAGATGGCTCAGTGGTTAAGAGCACTGAGTGTTCTTCCAGAGGACCTGGGTTCAAGTTCCAGCACCCACATGGCAGCTCCCAACTGTCTGTAACTCCAAGATCTGACACCTTCACATAGTCTATATACATGCAGCAAAACACCAATGCAAATAAAATAAAAATAAATAAATTGAAAAAAAAAAGAAGTCAGAAAATGATTGCAGGAAGGCTTTAAGAGCAAGAATATTCTAGATTTAGATCTAAGAGTGGTCACGTGGGTGTGTATCTCGATTTAAAACGATCATTGGTTTGTCTACTTCAGATTTATACATTTTTCTGTGTGTACACTACACCCTCAACCAAACCATTTAGTCAATAAATTAATTAATTTTACTTTATTTGATATTTTGAAACAAGGTCTCATGTAGCTCAGGATGCCCCCAAACTCACTGTGTAGCTAAGGATGACCTTGAACTTTTGGTCCTCCAGTCTTCATCTCCCAAGCATTGGATAACAGGCTGGACCACTACACTTGGTTTTGTGCTGTGCAGGGTATAGAAGCCAGGGCCTTGTGCCTGCTGGGTGGACGCTCTACCCACTGAGCTCCACCCCGGCTCAACCGTGCTGTTTTAGAAAAGGAGTGAAGAACTGGTCTGATGGTTCAGTGGGTAAGGCCCTTGTCTCCCAAGCATGAGGACCTGAATTTGGATACTCAGAATCCATGTAAAACTGGACATGGTAGCATGTGTCTGTAATGCCAGGGTCCTGCAGTGAGATGAGAGGCAGCGACAGGAGAGTCCCTGGATGTCCGTGGGCTAGCCAGGCACACATAGTGTCTAAGAAGAGAACCTGTCAAACAAGGTAGAAGGTGGAGAATGACACCAAACACACACACACACACACACACACCACAATTAAAAACACAAAACAAGAACAACAAGAAGAGCGAGCCATTCAGCTCACATGAGTACGATGCTCAGCATCTCAGGTAAGGAATGGTCACATCCTCCCCTGCCAGCCTTTTACAGAAGTCTGAACTTGGCAGTGCGGTCTTTTCTATCCTGAAGTCACCCCAGGTCAGGCACTGTCTGCGCATTCCCCTGTGAAAGTGTGTGGAGTACCTTCTAGAAGCCAGGCTCTGCGAAACGTCTGGGGACCGAGGCCTCTGACCTCATGGAGCTACTTCAACCATAGCCCTCTCTCTCGCTGGTCCATCTCGCCCCCATGGCTTCAGCCTGCGGTTGGAGCTCATTTCCTCCAGCATCTTTCTCAGCAGAGGATATCCTAACGGTGCTCCTCGGGTGTCCTGGGGGCTCCAGCCAGACCATCATTGCGCTTTGTCAGGTTGCCTTCAAACCTTCCGCCCTGCGTTGGGTAAACACTGACCAGACAGCACCACACTGTAGTTTACCTGCCGTATTTCCCTGACTCAGCAGTTCTTGTATCAGCGCTGTTTATTGAGCACCAAATATGTACACAGCATGGTGTCTGTCACACCGAAGCACACGGCTCACAGAACGGACAGGTAAGTTTTAAGTGGGTCGATGAATTTTAGAAGAGCAGTAAGTTAGTTCAGAGTGGTTAAAGGACAGGCTGAGGGACCTACAGCAATGGCCACGTTGCAAGTGATGACTGTCGCCGGACTTAGGCCCACCCATCTCTTACCTTGGCGGGCAACAAGCCACGCCATAAAACTTCTTACCTGTCTCTCAGAAGCTGATTTACATCAACCATCGGGCAGCAAAAATATGGGCCTTCAAACTTTTATTGCCTTTTTATTATTCCCAGTGACACACAGAAATATCATTCAAAACATTAGCAATTACCTTGGAAGGTGCGTGTCTGAAGAGCTTGGGGAGGAGGGTTTGTTCCAGTGTGGCAAGTCGAGGTGTTTCTGCCAGCGAGCCCAGGGCCTTCAGTGGGACTTGGAGCCGATTCAAAAGTAGAATTGATCTTTCAAGCCTCATTTTCTTCTCCATCAGCACCCTATCAGACACCTCATTCCCCAGCCGGTTCCCATCCATGTATAATTTATGCGCTTGATTTCAGGGGATTAATCTCTGCCTCATTCAATGGGGGTGGAGCAGGCAGATTCTTTTCTTGTGTTCCACTGGAGCCGGCTCTTGTGTATTTCCATAGATGACATTCTGCTTCCTCCTGGGGAATTGCTTTTTTAAAGATTCAAAGTCACTGTCGTTTTTTATTAAGTTTGTAGGGATGGGTGGGATGGGGTGTGTGGGGGGGGGCTGTGTGTGTGTGGGGGGCGAACTTCCATTTATGCAGGATGTGAACTTGTCCCCAGCCTACCCAAGAGGAGACCAGCTGATCTCTTCTTGCTCCATAGAAATGGTCATCCACTTTGGGGTAGGACAGATATGCTGAGGAAAGGCCCAAGGCCTCACCTGGCACCAAAATCAGTGCCACTGCCTTCCAACCCAAGAGTAGTTGCGCATCCCCTGGGTCCTAGCTCCCCCCTCTCCCCCTCCCACCATGTAGCTCCATTGGTCCCTGGAAGCATTCTAGAACACAGCCTCCTCCCTCACCTTAGGACATCCCCATAATGCCAGGCCTTATTGCTCCCCCTCTTCTCTGTGTTTTGCCCACAGTCCTCAGGGAATAGCTCACGTAGCTCTGAAGTCCCACAATTCCATGAACAACCTTAAAGACCTCTGAGGTGGCTCAGTGGGGCAAGGTGCTGGCCGCAGGACTGAGGGCCTGAGTTCAGTCCCCTGACCCCATGTGGCGGAAGGAGACAACTGACTCCAGCGAAGCTTTTCTCTGACCTCTCTATGCGTGCTGTGGCATCTGCACGCAGGCTAAATACATAAATAAACTTAAATGATTTTTTAAAAGAACAGTCTTGGCGCTGCTGAATTCTCCTTCCTCCTTCCACTGAAGGCCTCTTCTTCAGAGGTCCCCCACTTTTCTGTGCACTAGTGACTAGAGCCCTAGAAGATGGGTCACAGGCTTCCTTCCATAAGTTCTTGCTAGTGGGGCACAGTAGCAGATTGTTCTGTCCAAGATGGCTGCACCTAACGCTCCCATCTCACAGCTGTTCATACAGTGACACCTCCGACCCTGCCGTGGCAGGTGTGGCCTGCGTCCCTCTACTTGAATCTAGACCGACTTGTGACTATAACGGAAGCAAAGCTGTAGCTTCTGCGTGGTCTTCGGGAACTCTTATTCTCGGAGCCCAGATGCTATGCTTCCTTGGAGAGGCTACATGATGGCCAGCATCAATGTCAGTCACATGTGTGAAGAAGGCTGTGAAAAAGCCCAGCTCTAGCAAATACCTGGACACAACTGGCCAACAAGAACCACTTAACCAACCACATTTAGCCTGCGGACATATGGGTAACAATCCGATGGCTGTTGGTCTAGGGTGGGTCATTTCACCGCAGTCCATAACTGAATCAGGCAGGGTTAACAGAACAAGAGGAGACAAAGGGAGCCTCTGGCAGCCTTTCCACCTCCCCAGAGTCACACAAAATTGAATGCTGGCAGTTTCGGTCCCCCGTACCCCGCTCTGCAAACATTTGGACGGGAGGAGGTAAAGAGGAAGGATGAGATAGTCATTGTGTGCCTGCTACATGGCAGGCAGGTGTCTTCTAAGCCTGGAGACAGCTGTAGAACCTGAAGTCTAGAGAAGTTAGGTGGCTTGACAAAGCCACGTAGCTGATAAGCGTGCTGTTTATTAATGAGGCTGAGTAAGCAGCCTATGAGCGAAACAGGTTTAGAGGCCAGAGGGATTCAACCAGTGCTGAATGAATGGGAGAAAAGGTGAAGGCAGCCGACTCTGCTTCCCACACACATCGCTTCTCCCCTACCTCTTCCTACTGTTTCATTTTTGAGACAAGTTTTTGCTATGCAGCCTGGCCTGGCCTAAAATTCATGACCCTCCCGCCCTAGCCTTCCAAGTGTTAGGATTACAGGCTCCCTCCCCTACCCAGTTAAGGATGCTTCATGTCTGTTTCCAAGACATTGAACTTCAGACATCTAAACTCATCCTTGAGCCCGAGCCTGCTCCCCACCACAGCCTGAGCTCAGACCGAGTAGTCAAGGGGTCCATGCTCCTGGCTCCTCCACGTGACCTTGCCTACCACTGAACACCACTTCTGCCAAGCCCCAAAGAAGCACAGGAGTTGAGCACCCCTGTGACACTGAGTTCAGATCCTTGTTCTTAACCCTACCAGGGCCTCTCACACGTAAGTTAACCTGTCCTTGGCTTCATTTCCCCATGGTCGAAGTGGAGATAATGAGAAGACCCCTCACCACACACGTGAAGGGTTGGGAGAATTCAGTGAATTCGGACATAGGAAAGCTCATGGCGTTGGAAGTTGGCTCTTGGTGCTATTTCTGGCTTGAGTTAACACGGCCTAAGCCTTCACACCCTGGAAGAACCTTTGCAGAGCTCATAGCGCTGTGTACTGGAACCCACATTACACAGTCTGTTCACCTCCAGGGCTCTTTGAAACTGGCCGGATGTGTCCTTAGTAGCTGGCCTCTTCCCTGCTCTGTCTATGTGGTATAAACCGCTTCATCACCTTCAGGCCTCACCCTGATCCCTAAGAGCACTTCTTCAACTTGCTCGTGCCTGGCCCACTAAGGCTCTTCCTCCCACTAGGATGAGAGGGGACGCTAGAGCCAGAGGGGGAATCAGTGATCTCATTGCTCAGGTCACCAGGTTCTAGTCATCCCAAACTGCAGTGGCCTCTACTCTCTCTCTGACAGACCCATTCTAGATGGTATGATCCTGCAATCCTTCCCCGGTCTAGAGGTCAGCTACAGAACCACCTGGCGTATCAACGAGTCTAGATTCCGAGAGGTGAAGGTTAAGGTTAACTGTATGTAAGTGGTTTTCTCCCTTCGGTACACTGACTGCTGAAAGCAAAGTTCAAGCCAGCTTGGCCCAAGCTACAGAAGAAAATGTATTCTATGTGATGCCTCTTGCTCCTTTTAACTCACACATCCAGTACACAAGATATCTCCATGGTCTTAGACTGTTGGGATTGCTATAACAACACACCAGAGACTAGGCAGCTTCTAAACAACAGAAATTTATTTCTCACGATTCTAGAGTCTGAGAGGTCCAAGATCAAGACATTAACAGAATTGTTATCTGAATCTGTCTCCTCGTTCTTATATGTCACCTCTCACTGTGTCCTCGTGTGGAGAGAGGATTGAAGGCTCTCTCAAGCCTCTTTATAAGGACTCTAATATCATTCATGAAGCTTTCTTCCCCATGACCTAATGGCCTCTCCAAAGACCCACCTCCTGATATCATCACCTTGAGGGTAGGACTCCAACATGTGAATTTGGACACAGGGGACACATATCAGACCACAGCAGTCCATCTACCTGCCCACCTGCCTTCTGTATCTGTCTCACTTTCCATCATGTGGGTCCTGGGGATCAAACTCAGGGTCATCAGGCTTGGCAAAAAGAGCCTTTATCCTCTGAGCCATCTTGATAGCCCTGACGTTGTATTTAAATATTAGCAAGTCTGGATTCCTACGGGACTCTCTGTGGCACACTCACTAACCAGAATTACAATCCTGGTTAAAAGAGTTTTCCTGTCCCACAGCCGCTCTTAAATAAACACACTGAGGCTTATATTAATTATAAATGATCGGCCAATAGCTCAGGCTTATTGCTAACTAGCTCTTACATTTTAGGTTAACCCATATGTTTTATTTACACCCTGCCACGTGACAGTACCTTTATTAAAATGGCACGTTCATCTCCTGCTCCCTCTGCATCAGGCTAGCAACTCCAGACTCCACCCTTCTTCTTCCCATCATTCTGAGTTTGGCTCTCCCACCTAACTTTATCCTGTTCAGCTATTGACGAATCAGCTTCTTTATTAATCAGTGAGAGTAACACATATTCACAGTGTACAGAAGGATTATTCCACAGCACAAGACACACCAGAGTTGAAGGCCGAGAGGATGACCACGAACAGCTGGGTTCAAAGACCAAACACCTTGGCACCAATATCTGAGCACCCTGGCTGGTTGTATACATTTGGAATATAAGGAAAGCCTGGGACAGTGTTTCACAAAATGAAACTGTGGAATACTCTCTCTAAGAGATGTTATATCAGAAAAGGCTCTCACAGTCCAACGAGTGAGAAACATACAGGTGTGGATAAAACCCAACACCAAATCATCCTTACTTACAACCTTAGGAGATTGGTTGCTGTTTTGAGCCACAGCCTCACTATGTAGCCCTGGATGGCCTGGAACTTGCTGTGTATACCAGTCTGGCCTGAACTCAACTGTCTGTGCCTCCCAAGTGATTAAAAGCATGTGCTACTATACTCAGCTCAAGACCTTTTAAAAAATTATTATTATAATTTTTTTTTGGTAACTCAATTGCACCATTTTTAAAGTGTGAACTTTGTAGGTGACACCATCAAGTCTCAGCGTCAAAAGGTTAGACACCCCTGCATCCCTGTCTAAAGATTGACAGTGCTCTTCGGTGAAGGATGGGCTTGAGATCTGCCACTACATGAGTAGGTTTTGCTTTATTTAATCCAGTGTTTCTCGGGTTTATTTAATCCCAGGCCCTTTTATAAACTGGAAGCAGGCAGGCAGGCTTCTGGGGCTTCCTGACCTGAGACAGCAGCCATTTCAGGTCCAATGGCATCAATGATCTGTAGGACAGACTTTGAGATTACTGTTTGGCATCTCCACTCTCCTCAGATTACCATTCTCCCTTACAACCACCCATTCTGTAGGTGGTACTACCAAGGCTGGAAGTGCAAGTGGCCTGGGCCCATGAAGAAGAGTTACCGGAGGTACCCTCTGGTTACACACTCCTGATCCCTGGAGCCAGCTGCTGGATGATCCTCTGCCTCCAGGCACTTCCTGCCTCCCTGACTTGCGGCAGCCTTATCAAAGAAGCCACAGCAGCCTGCCTGCCTGCCTGCCTGCTACCGACTAGACAAGAGACACTGAACTGGGAGAGTGAGAGCCGTATGAGGCAGGCTTGGTTGGAAGAGAAGTGGCTAAGACAGTGCTTAGCGGGCGACATGCTTGGGAATGAGCTTTGCAGAGAGAAGACAGCTTGCAAGGCAGAGAAACAAACAGTTCTCAGCACGAAACGCCTTCACAAGTGCATGACGTGTGAAAGAATCCACCGGTCTCAACACCACGGCACCCACCCAGGTGACATCTAAAGCAACAGCAGCCACCACCGCCTCCACCTCCAGCAGCCAAAGTCATGTGAGAGGCACCAGCCTTTGCCTGTCATCATTGCAAACAGAGCCAGCATAACTGGTACATTTTGTCCAACACAAAGGCCTGAAAGAGAGATCAAAACATAAGAGGCCCAGGAACAGATATAAGAGGCCCAGACTAGGTCAAGTCAGGTTGGAGGGACCTGTGAAATAACAAAGCCCTGTAACATCTTGGGGCACATGCTCTCTCAGGCCAGTCGTCTTCTTTGGAAAGGACCTGGGCTAATGTTGTCCATAGCTAACAGCATGTGTGTGTGCATGCTTGAGTCTGAAACACTGGGATGGTGGTGTATGCCTGTAATCCCAGTGCTCAGGAGGCAGAGGCCGAACGAGACCAGCACTGCCAGTATGAAGACAACCTGAGCTACATAGAGAATGCACCTGTCTCAAAGTTAAACAGGCTTTACAGTGGGTAAAGGCACTAGCTGCCAACCCTGGAGACCTGAGTTCTACTCCCAGCCCTATGTGGTGGAAGAAGTGTATGACTTCCACAAGTCATCCCCCAGCCTCCACACTCACCTTGTCAGGAGTGCTTATAGACACCAAATAAATCAACGTTAAAAAAAAATTAAGTCTCAATTGTTGCCAGGCATGGTGGCACACGCCTTTAATCCTAGCAGTCGGGAGGCAGAGGCAGGCGGATCTCTGTGAGTTCGAGGCCAGCCTGGTCTACAGAGCGAGATCCAGGACAGGCACCAAAACTACAAAAAGAAACCCTGTCTCGAAAAAACAAAAAAAAAAAGTACAGTTGTTTCATTTCACTACCACCACAAAACAAAACAAAAACCAGCAACATGCATAAATACTCACATGAAGGGACTCACAATGGCCAGTTTTAGACCTGGCTCAGTGGGCTCACATCATGTGTACACTCTGAATATTGGGTACATGTAAGTGGTGAAGAGGAGTCAAGAACACAAGAAAAAGCCAAACTGGAAGGGGTCAGAGGAGCACGCCCTGGGAAAGAACCCCGCTTTACGTGATTGATTCTTAACACAGGCATCAGCAGCTCTTGTCCTTCTGGCCTTCACCCACCCTGGAACAGGTCCCCCTGGCAAACACTTTCCAGCCCCACCCCCACCCCGGCATGCCATGCTCTACAGGAACACAGGGTCCAGCACAAACATCAGAGGGTGGAGCACTTAGCCTCTATCTCCCCAGGCTGGGGTTCCAGGCTCTTAGTGCCTTGATCATTCACTCTGCAAGGTGTTGGGCACCTTGTTTCAGGGACCCTTTGCAAATTTGTGAACGCTCCTTTGAGTCTGATTTCACTCTATGAATAACACACACACACACACACACACACACACACACCAGAAAACAAAATGAAACCACAGTAAGGTCTTTAGCACCCCCTTCTAAGGTACTATGTGTCACTTCCCTAACATTTCTTTTTTGGGTTGTTTTTGCTGAGACGGGGTTTCTCTGTGTAGCCCTAACTGCCGTGGAACTCATAGACCAGGCTGGTCTTGAACTCAGAGATCTGCCCACCTCTGCCTCTGCCTCTGCCTCTCTAGTGCTGGGATTAAAGAAGTGTACCCCTATACTCGGCTCCCTGCACACTTATTCAAAGGACCCTAATTACAATACTATCTTATTTTTCTGCAAATCTTCCTTTCCTGGTACACTAGGAGATAGAAGGAGTGGTTTCTGTTTTTTTATTTTTATTTTTTATTTGTGTGTGTGTGTGTGTGTGTGTGTGTGTGTGTGTGTGTGACATCTTTGGAGCAATTAATCAAAAATTACATCAAAGGCTGCTGTTCATTTTTCATCGCTTCTTATTTCTGCCAAGAGCTTGGAGCGTTCAGCTTCATGTTTCTTGGGGGAAGCTGGGGATGCCCGAAGCTTTCAGGGGAAACACGAAGCCTGGAAATGCTGAGGAATACCCTGGCTTGTGTAAGTGTCTGGAGGGGAGCACAGGGAAGGAAGGAGCGGGGTCTTATCGCTGCCAGTCCAGCTCTGGCTCTTCTCGGCCCAGCTGCACCCGCTCCCAGCCGATTCTGTGAGAGGTTCCACGACCCGCACCGGCCCAAGCCACAGATGTCGGTGACCTGGGACTGGACCACCTTCCTCATCACCACTTGTGCTGTGTCCGACAGGCTCTGTCGAGGCCATCCTTTCTTCTCCAGTCCCTGTTGTCACCTCAGTTTGGACTACCACCCCTGGCTTAAGGGGTTCAGAAGTGCTGCAAGCCGCAGGAAAACGTAATGGAATTCAGCTACTGTCACAAAAGCTACTGCTTGGAAAAGTCAAGGACTTTTCCGAAGGTCAAGCCGTGGCTTAAGAAGTCTTGGTGATATTTTAGCTTTGTATATATATTAGCCGATTCCTGCAATGATTTCCTTGTATGCTATGTATGCTTCCAAGAACTCATAACAGTGTATTTTAACTGAAATACCTATTTGGCCAAGCATCCAAGGCCAACCGATCTCCTGAATTAAGGTAAATTAAGCTCAGACCCTCCTTTCTTATACAGCCTTAGTGGTATTTATACTAACATTATAGGCTCTAACATTTACCTAACCACCTCTAGGAATGTAGGTTGAGCACATAAATTCCCTTTTTCTGATATATTAACTGATTTTAGCTCTCAGCTGACCTCCTCCTTTACCACACTCCCCTTTTGGGTTGTAAAAGAAAGCCTGATGGTCAGTGCCTGAGGAAAACTCTTGTCTGCCTTTATGATCCTGTAAGAATTCAAGCTGGTGACGTTGCTTTAGCTAGAGCACTACTATTGCATGGGTGTATAACTCAGAGACTTAGAGAGGATTTGGAGGATTTTGACTGGAGAACTAGATGGAGAACTAGAAGAATGAGATGGAAGATGAGGAAGAGCCAGATGGGGAAGAACAAGATGGGTGAGACTGAGATGAGAAAGACCAAGATGGGACAGAACTAAGATGCAAGAATTAAGATAGAACTTGGAGGGAACAGCAGATAAATGTAGAGAGAAATCAGGCAAGAAAGGAGCCAGGCACAAGAACAGAACTGAAGCTCTGTAGATAGGATTTTATCCCAGAGGAATAAAGTAGACGGACAAAGAGCTCAGTGTACTTAGATTCATTTCCTGAAAATAATTCGCGCTGTTTGCAGCTTTATCTTCTGGGCCCCTGAGAAGAAGATTATTAAGGCTGGTCCTTAATAATATTCAAGACAGAAGTGCCTTCCTCCTGCCAATCTTCCTCTGTCTACCCACTACATTAGCATGAATGATCCTTCAGAAAGAACGAATAGGATCGCATCAGCACTCTGCTTAAAACCCTCAGGACTGCCTGTTCGTCTGGATAGAATACATTGATGTACTCGTCTATTTACTTACTTGCTTATTATTTTTATTGAGACGCAGTCTCATTGAGCTCAGGCTGGCTTTGAACTCACTCTGCAGCTGATGACCACTCCTCATCTTCCTCCCTTCACCTCGAGGTGATGGGATTACAGGTGTGTGCCACCATTTGATGGGATTACAGGTGTGTGCCACCATTTGATGGGATTACAGGTGTGTGCCACCATTTGATGGGATTACAGGTGTGTGCCACCATTTGATGGGATTATAGGTGTGTGCCACCATTTGATGGGATTATAGGTGTGTGCCACCATTTGATGGGATTATAGGTGTGTGCCACCATTTGATGGGATTACAGGTGTGTGCCACCATTTGATGGGATTATAGGTGTGTGCCACCATTTGATGGGATTATAGGTGTGTGCCACCATTTGATGGGATTATAGGTGTGTGCCACCATTTGATGGGATTACAGGTGTGTGCCACCATTTGATGGGATTACAGGTGTGTGCCACCATTTGATGGGATTACAGGTGTGTGCCACCATTTGATGGGATTACAGGTGTGTGCCACCATTTGATGGGATTACAGGTGTGTGCCATCATTCAGTTTAGGTCATGCTCTTTTGTCAATTTTACATTTCAGGCTTATTTATTCATTCATTCATAAATTTATTTATTTATTTGATACATGAACTAGCTATACAGCTAAGACTGGGCTGAAGCTCATGATCCTCCTGCCTCAACCTCCAGAATGCTAGAATTACAGGGGTGCACCATGCACCTAGATTAAAAATGTAACACCAATATCAGGCCCCCAGGCACTTATGTTGGCGCCCCAGGATGCCACCCCAGCTTCTTCATCATTCTCTCTTGGCAAATATGAAACTCCTGGAATATACACAGCCTGTTCTTTCAGGTCTCTGGCCTTTGCCGTATTTCCAGCATTCTAGGGCAATTTTCCGTGTTCTTTCTCCTGGCTATTCATTCTAATTCCTAAGATTCAACCCAGCATAACAACCCCTGGAAATAGGACAGGCAAGCTGGCTTAGTGTGTATAGGCGCTTGCCACTAAGCCTAACAACCCGAGTTTGATCTCCAGGCCCCACATGCTAGAAAGAGATAACCGCTTCCATGAGTTGTTCTCTGGCGCCCCATGAATGCTCTGACATGGCCCTCACAAAATCAAGAAAAATGTTAAAAGAACTTGGAGCCCATGAACTTAAGTTACGAAAACTAATAGAAGCTGGATGAGTAGTTCAGTTGCAGGCTGCTTGCCCAGCATGTGCGAGTCTTGGTTTTGATGCCCAGCATTGCAATATTAGAAAGAAAGAAAAAAGTATGTGTGTGTGAAGTATTCACGGAAAATAATGGGACGACTTATTTAAGCTGATTTGACCCAGGGTTTCTCTGATTTCAGCTCATTTGCAGTGGAAAAAAAGAATGTTCCACTTTAGAGCAGAGTCCGGGTCACAGGACAGAATAAGTGGGGCATCTGCAGTGAGCTCTGAATCGAAGCAGGAAGCCCCTCTGCCGACTGCCAACCATTTAAACAGCTCCTGCTGTGTTCACAGTGCAGGAGAACACAGACGCATGCCTGAGCCCTGGGGGCAGAAAGACTGCCAGCAGCTCTCTACTCCGGCACTGTTTTTGCAAAGCCTATTGGATGGAGGTGAAGCCTTACGCGGGACCGATTGATGAGAACTCTTCTCCTAACCACCGCTGTGTGAGCAGGCCTGGAGTAGTCACAAGGGTTCTGAATATTAAAGCTGACACTCGTCACCTACAGCAGGGGGGCAAGAACAATGGATGCGGCGCCAAAGAGCAGAACAATTCAAACATCAAACTTGAAGATGCATCAGAAACACCTTGAACATCACCAGAAGCATCAGAGAAGAATTGCAGGGGCCCTGTCCCCAGAGACCCAGATTCAGTAGTCCGGAGTAGGCCAGAGTTGCGTTTGTACAGAGTTTGAGGTGATGTTGAGTCTGCTGGTACAGGGATGACATTTTAAGAGGCACTGGCCTAGGGGATCCACACTAGGCCAAATAACTCAGCCACATAGCTAACAATGTCACTTACGGAAGTAGAGCTGGCCTTCAGAGCTCACTTGGTACTAACATGCTGGTCAATTGAAAGGTGGAACTCCACACAACAATCCTTGACAGTGAGTGCTTCTCACGGCTCACAGGAGCCAACTGCTAAATTTTCAGAAAATTTGCAAGCTAGTTTGTTGGTGTCGGAGTTTGTTTTGCTTTTTGAGACAGGGTCTGGATAAGTAGGTCAAATTGGCTAAAACTCATCATCCCCCTGCTTCTGCCTCCCAAGTGCTGGAGTCACAAGCCAGCCACAAACTGGTGAACTGTTATTAAACGCCGCTTTTTTTTTTTTTCCCCAGTGCTAAGGCTTGAACTCCAGGCTTCTTAAATGCTAAATAAGCACTCTACTACTGAATATTCTGGAACTAGGCTCACTCACCCATGGCACAAGCACCTTCTTTGCCAATTGGCCCGTGTGTGTGTGTGTGTGTGTGTGTGTGTGTGTGTGTGTGTGTGTGTGTGTGAGAGAGAGAGAGAGAGAGAGAGAGAGAGAGAGAGAGAGAGAGAGAGAGAGATTTGTCCAATCATAGTTGAATTAAAACCAATTTAGTTCCAACAGTTTAGCAACAGGCAAGAGAAGTACTGTAAGATTCAATCGGCAATGTAGAATTTACAATTAAATAATGCAATTTTATTTCTTTCTTAAAAAAACCTCTTTAAAAACTTTAATTTTTTTGTTTTTATTTTTAAATATGTGCATGTGTGTATGTGTGTGTGTGGTATCTGTATTCAGGGGTATGCACATGAATGTGGGTACCCATGAAGGCCAGGGCATCCCGTCTCCCTGAAGCTGCAGTTATAGGCAGTGGTGAACTGCCCGACACTGGGAAGCAAACTCTGGTCCTTTGGAAGAGCAGCATGCACTCTTAACCACTGACTCATCTTTCCAGCCCCTGAAATTTCTTTCTCTTTGTATATTGTGCATATATTTATTCAGAAGCTCAAACCACCATAACAAAATACCACAGATTGAGAACCTTAAACAACAGAAAATTAGTTACTTTTAGAAGCTACAAACTTCAAGGTCAAGGTTGTAGTTAATTTGGTTTCTGGTAAAGGCTTTCTTCTCTGTCTTCACATAACCTTTTCCTCCTAGAGTCTTTCCTTATGCGGTCACTAATTCTGTTGGATCAGGTCTTCGTCCTTATGGCCTCATATAACCTTAGTTATTTTCTTAAGCCTCGGAGTACAGTGACACTGAACATAGGGCTCAATGTAAAAGCTGGGGGTGGGGAGTGGAGAGACATGGTCAGTAACAAGTGCTTGTATATAAATAGACACGAATTCTGTTATTCTAGAGAGATAGTGTTTGTAAGCACTTTTTAAATTGTTGATTTTCGTCTGTATCTGTGTGTGTGTGTGTGTGTGTGTGTGTGTGTGTGTGTGTGTGTGTGTGTCTGTGTCTGTGTCTGTGTCTGTCTGTATCTGTGTCTGTCTGTCTGTCTGTGTGTGATTGTGGGTAGACCAGAGGTCAACCTCATGGCTCTTCTTCTGTTGCTCTCCAAGTTATTTATCTTTTGAAGCGAGCTCTCTCACTGAACTCAGAGTTTCCTGCTTTGGCTAGACTGGCTGGCCAGTGAGCCACAAGGATCCTCCTGTCTCTGCCCCTTCAGCACTAAGATTTCAGGCAGACGCCACCATGTCTGTTTTTTAATGTGGGTGCTGGGGATTTGAACTCGGGTCTTCATGCTTACTCAGTACTTTGTCCACCCAGGCATCTCCCCTGCCTTTAGAGCTGGTTGTTAAATATTGCCCTCGCCATCTCTTTGCTCTTTATATTCCGAATAGGCCACTCTAGCTGAAGATTGGGGCTGAGTCTTGCCCGGAGTGAGCACAACTGGTCAAGCAACTCTTTAACGGAATTCCGTCCCAACGGGCGGATTTCTCTTGAGTGTGATTCCTGTAACACGCATCACAACACATCCTTAAGTGGGCTTCTGGCTCTCTCCTTCTGCCAGGCAACTTGGTGTACTTCCCTAGGCAAGGAGATGCCCTGTAAGTGGCAGTACTTGCAGATCCAGGGACACACTCTTCCCAGTAGTTCACCGTGCTCTCTTTTCTTACAAGGTTACCATGGCACAAAAAGCAGGCGTACAAAGGTTTCGGCTTCTCACTAGAAGTCGGGGGAGTGGTAGAACGTGCAGAGGGGCAGCCCAGAGGTGGCCACTGGTGACAGTGTGGTCAACACAGAGCCTCACCCCCAAGAGCAGAATCTTTCCAGAACCACAGAGCTGGGGCCATTCACAAACACCCTTGAGAATTCCCTGATAGGCCAGAGAAGGGAGACCCAGGCCTGCAGCTGCCCGCCCAGAAAGGGCTGTCCTGCTGCAGCCTGCTGGTCTAGTGATGCATGAGATCTCATCTGTACCTCGTTTGTCAGATGGCATCTTCCTTTTCCAATGAAGATGCTCATCTTAGGAGGAAGGGCAATGAAGACTCAGCCAAAGAGATCAGCCGTGTGGTGTGAGTTAGACTTTTTGTCTCTAGGACAAATGCCCCAGAGGAATAGTATAAGGGGGAAGGGGCTATTTTTGGATTACAGTTTTGAGAGGTTCAGTCTGTCACTGGAAAGAGCAGGGCAGAGCAGAACAGTCCCCACCGTGGTGGCCGGGAGCAGACAGGGAGAAAGAAAGCCTGTTGCTAACAGACTTTCTCCTTGCTTCCCATCTGTACCCCCAGGATCTGAGGTGTAGAGTGCTGCCCACAATCAGGACAGGTCTCCCGACTTAGTAAGTCCTCTCTAGTGACATCCTTACAGACATACCCAGAGGTGTGCTTTATTGACTTCGGTGGTTCTCAACCTAGCCATGTTGTCAATCAATATCAACCATCACAAATCTACCCCATGACCTCAACACCCAAGCATATCTTCTTAATCATAACTTTCCTCTTGGGTCCTCAAAAGGTTCAAGGCCATTTACTTCGTATGCAAAATATAATCAATTTATCTTCAAGGGTTCTGGTGCTCTTAATAGTTCTAATACTAAGTAAAGATTTAAGTTCAAAGTCTCCTCTGAGACTGAAGCAAAAGTATTTTCTTTTTTTTTTCCCCCCCGAGACAGGGTTTCTCTGTGTAGCTTTGCTCCTTTCCTGGAACTCACTTGGTAGCCCAGGCTGGCCTCAAACTTACAGAGATCCGCCTGGCTCTGATTCCCGAGTGCTGGGATTAAAGGCCTGTGCCACTACCGCCAGGCTCAAAAGTATTTTCTGTGAGCACCTGTAAAACAGTAAGTTGTGCTTCTAATATAGGGCGATACAGAGTACACATTCTTATCCCCAAAGGAAGAAACAGGAGCCTAGGAAGGAGGGATGAGATCAAAACAAGACAGCAGGGAAGACTTCAAGTGCCATAGCTCCATGCCTGGCATCTGGAGTACATAGCCTTGATGTGACCTCTGATAAGCTTAGGCAGCTCTGCCCGTGCAGACGTTCTGGTTGCTGTGCACATGGCTTCTGTCCTTCGCTTGCCATGCTCTTTCTCTGCAGGCTCCATGAATACCATCTTTCCTCTACTGGGGTCTCTATCGAACCTATGGCTTCACTTTCACAGTATCATGCTTTGACTCAGCCTCTGCCACACACTGCTTGGCTTCCTGAGTCTTTCTTTTGAAATTCGAATGAACTCTTGCAGTCTGTCCACCGACCAAGCCAGCATCACACGGATGATGCTTCCATGACCGCATGGAAGATGCACTCCAGCTCAAGCTGTAGCTGCACCCTCTTGGACCATGGCTTCAGGTCAGGTCCTAACCCAAACCCTAACCCTAACCTCTGAGTGCTTCTGTAACTACATGTAGGAAAGCTGCACTCCGATGGCAGGTCAGACAGAGACGAGTCCTTGGGTGACTGTATTAGTTACTTTTCTCACGACTGACAGAATTCCTGAGAGAGGCAATGTTAGGAGAGAAGGTTTGCTTGGCTCACGGTCTCAGAGTGGGGAACACTCCATCAGAGAAGGGGAAAGAACGGTAGAACTCTGACGCCTGTGGTCACACTACAGCCGCACTTAGGAAGCAGACAGCAGCCGGGCGGTGGTGGCGCACGCCTTTAATCCCAGCACTCGGGAGGCAGAGCCAGGCGGATCTCTGTGAGTTCGAGGCCAGCCTGGGCTACCAAGTGAGTCCCAGGAAAGGCACAAAGCTACAGAGAAACCCTGTCTCAAAAAAAAAAAAAAGGAAGCAGACAGCAAATCAGAAGTGGGCGTGGCTGTAAAAACTCAAAGCTGGTCTGCAGTGACCCAATTCCTCCAGGGTAGTTTCACCTCCAAAAGGTTGCACGACTGTGCCAAGTTCAGCCAGCTGGGAACCAAGTATTCAAATACGTGAGCCTTTGGGGGACATTTCACAATGTCCACCACAGAGGATCTGTTTTATCCCCCTCAGCCCGTGATAATGGAGTCTTGCTGCTTCCGGGGTGTCCTCCTTTAAGAGAGCAGAGGTCGGGGCTCCTGGTCCAGGAGGAAGAGGTGTGTCTGTGAGTCGGCATGAGCGCTTCTCCCAGGCCTCACACAGCTCTGAGGAGGACAGCTCAGAGAGAAGGTGCCCCAGCTCTTACGGAGTGGCTGGTGGTCCTTAGTAATTCCGAATCCACCTGTTTTATTTGCTTCTGTCTGGCGCCCCAACTGAGTGTTTCTACGAGCATGATGTGCACAGGCTTGTAGCCAGAACTGGCTGCGAATACCAACGCTGCCACTTATTAGCTTCAGTATTGGGCAGGTCCGGTAAGTGGGAATGAAAATGTATTGAGGATGGTATGTAAGTTAGAGTGTCTTGTTCTTGTGACAAATGATTAGAAACTATAGTAGTGACTTTTCTCACGGTTGTGACAAAAGCGAGTTAAGGAACAAAGGGCCCTTGGCTCACAGACTGGAGGGACCGTCCATCACGGTGGGAGAGGCATGGTGGCAGGAACGTGAGGTAGAAGGTCACATTGTCCCTGCAGTTAGAGAGCAGAGAGAGAGAAAGAGAATTTGCTGGCTTAGAGCTGAACCATCCATCCTGGGGCAGATCATGCCAGCTTCTGGTATAGTTACATCTAGGCAACTAAATAAAACCCCCAGGACCTGTCATCACTCTTCTCTTTGCCTCTAGACTCCACTTCCTGTATGCTGCCCCCCACCCCCCAGATGGGCATCTGCTCAGGGTAGGAGGATGGCTGCCCAAACTTCAGTCATACATATGGTCAGACTCCCACACCGCAGTAAGGAAAACAACACTCCTCCCAGTAACACCCACACGGACCCTAGGCTCCACTTTGGACCCACGTGGGTCACATGTTACATGCTGAACCAACTCTGGTGGTGAATACAGAGCACTAATGGCCCTATCTGGGTCACTTGCACATAGGGTATAAGGTCTGGCCCAGAGCACAGGGACCACAGATGGACTCGGAGTGGCTCCCCGTGGAGAGATGAAGAGGTAGTTACTGAATGCAGTGAGGAATGCGTGTACCACCTTGTTGCGCCAGGCTCCCAGCTCTGGTTCTGTTTTGTTGTTCATTAAACTCTCACGGGTGTAGAGCTGGAGCGGTGATATGGCTCGGTGGTTAAGAGCACTGACTAGCTCTTACAGAGGACCTGAGTGGGGTTCCCAGCTACCCCAGGCAGCTCACAAATGCCTGTAACTACAATTCCATGGGATAAAACGCTCTTCTGGCCTCCCTCCTCAGGCATCTGCATGCATGCATGTGGTGTACATAAACTTAGGAAGGCACACACATATGCACATTAGTATTATCTGCTAATCGCTACTTCTGGAGGTGGTGCAGGTCTTCAATCCCAGCACTCTGGAGACTGAGTCAGGAAGGTTCCCAGTTCAAGCATAGCCTGGCTACATATCAAGATCCTGCTCTCAACACTCTCCCTCCAAAAAGAATAGTTAGGGCAGGACTAAACACTCTGTGGGGGTTCACTGAATTATGTATGTCAGAAAATCATTAGAACAGAGGACAGAAAAGGTCTGATGCATAATACCCGGCATATGATAGGTAGTAAATGTTTAAGAGAATTTTATCTGCATCAGCCACTAATCTTCTATGGGATTGAGCTTGTAACAGATACTGATCTTAAAAGTTGAATGAATACTTATGAAGTATTTCTGCATTTACTTACTTCACCTAGTTGCACAAAGGATTTGGTACAACATACGGGACATCCATTCAACAATACAGCAGAATATAAGCAGAAAAATACAACCAGGACTAAGGAAAAAATGTAAGTTAGAATTGGTTAACAAGATGTGTGGGGGGAAAAAATGCATTCACGGAAATTATTGGGATTCATTGGCGAATTTGGCTTTTGAGTTTCCTGGCAACCAAAGAGAAAGGGGAAAGCATGTCAAAATCTCATAGATCAACAGTGTGGGAGAGGGAAACTCATTCCTTGTGGAAACTAATTCAATACATTGGCTTTTGGATAAATACTTATGGGGTGGGACGGGGTGAGCTGGTGAAGGGGAACAAGACCAGGTACTAAAGATCTTACTTGGAGGGGTTGGGAATTTAGCTCAGTGGTAGAGCCCTTGCCTAGCAAGGGCAAGGCCCTGGGTTCAATCCTCAGCTCCAAAAAAAAAAAAAAAAAAAAGATTTTATCTGGAGAAAGAACAGCAGCTCAGGAAGTGACGAGACAGTAACTTCCCCTTAGTACAACTATCTGCTGTACCTTAGATACCAGGCAGGCGAAGGTGTCATTTAAGGGCTTTCATATAACCTTCAGCTCCTTGGGGAGAAATGAACTGGGGAGGCACCCAAGGGGGAACAGGCTCCTGAGTTTGTCCCTGCAAAGAGGCTTGACTCAGAGTCTCTGAAATTGCCTGGTGCTGTCCCAGAGGCTGCAGCCTAGAGGCTGCGGTGATTGGCTAGGAAAACATCCACCCTCACCCTTAGCTAGGACACCTCCTCTCGGCCCCCCGAGGTCAGGAAAGAGTTAAGTGTGCTGACCCAAATCTGCAGTCCCGTCTCCAGCACGCTGAAAATTACTTTTTAATCCTGGCTTTCAAGGCTTGCCTAGGGAGCCATCTGCCGCCCCCTCCCCCACCTCGGGCACTGGGGATTACTCCCACCTGCCTCACTGCACTTGCTTTCCTGGGGCCAAATTCTGCTCCTGCCCTTCCAGACAGTAATAATCTGGAGGGTGACAGTTTCATTTGTTGGTGGGGGGTGGGGTGGCGCAGCATAGGTTTTTTACTTGAGACGAAGCTTAGTCTTCCAGTTCAGACAGAACGGAAAACAGTCTTAAAGATGAGACTCCACGGGGAGAGGAGGTTATGATGATCAGAACCCGCAGCCTCAGAGACACCCTGCCATCTGCTGTGGGTATCTCTGGGGTAGAGTGGCACCGAGCTTTTAGCTCGGCTCTGATATTTGAGGGCCCCGGAGTTCCCACAATGAGTGGTAGCTGGGGATGCAGCTTAGGTGGCAGAGTGCTTGCCTAGCATTTGGGAGTCCCTGGTTCCACCCCCAAGCATCACATCAACCAAATGTGGTGGCACATGCCTGTAACCCTAACGCTTGAGAGGTGGAGGCAAGAGGATCTGAAGTTCAAGGTCATCCTTGGCTACAGAGAGGTTTTGAGTCCAGCCTGGGCTACAGACCCTGTCACCCAAGCAAACTGAACAAAAATCTGTAAGCTCCACTGGACCGACACCCAGAGACAAGCCCTAACTGCCCAGGCGTTGAGCACCTATGTGAAGTAATTCACATCAGTGACCTGTTGGGTACTTTGTACCCTAAGGACCTCAGCAACCAGTGAGGCAGAGAAATGAGTCGGCAGCAAGGAGCCAGAACGATGTGTGCTATGATGGGGTCTTTGAGCTGACATTGAAAAGGAACAGCACCGGGTAGACGGATGAGACAGGACATTCCAGGGAAGGGGAGTGGAAAGGACAGAGGCCTTCGATGGGCTAGGGAAAGAGACTCCATCCTGCATGGATGGTGAAAGTGTCAACGGCAGGTGCAGCCCTGAAGACGGACGGCCCGGCGATGATACCTGAAATCACGAACGAACACACACATCCTTTCACCCAGAAATCCCCCTTGCAAGAATTTATCTCACAAATACACACCCACACGGGCACAATGACGCACTGACAATGCTCTTCAATGTGGCATTGTCTGCAATGGCAAAAGGTTGGGAATGACCTAAATGTCCACCAACAGGAGGCTGGCTCCGGGAATGATAGGGTACCCACACAAAGAGCGCTCTGCCGTAGGGAAGGGAATAAAGGGTTCTTTATGCTCCGCTGTGAAACAACTCCAAGAGCATTGTGAGGTGATACAAGAGCGAAGGAATCATTCAAGTGCATGCGTGGCCCTGGCTTGATTGTTTGTTTGTTTGTTTGTTTTGTTTTATTCACACTGGCGATGAGTGGGGAGTCAGGGAGAGGGGAATAGGGATAGTCTCCTGGGGTCTTTCCAACTGTGTGGAATACGGATAGTTTATATATGGGGTGGGGGCTGGGAGTGAGGCTGAATGATACATCACTTGCCTACCATTTATGAGGCTCTGAGCTTGATCCCCAGCACCACAAACACTAATAACAACAATTCATAATCATAGCAGCAGTAGTAACTAGTGAGAGGTATGGCGGGGGGCGGGGGGGGCAAAGGAGGAAATGATTGGCCTTTAGTGGGGAGGGGACACTGAAAGGAGGAGCAACCTCTAGAGAAGACAATAGATGCTGCGTCCCAAGGGTGTCTGGGAGCTTGCCAGATGAGGGGAAGAGTGAGGAGCCAAGCACTTTACGTTAGAGGAGAAATAAAATCAGGCAGAGCAGAGGAACATAGCATGTCAGCTTAAAATCAGCCTAGATGTCCACGCCACAAAAGGTCGACACTGGACTGTGGTGTTATGCATGGAGTTTCCAGTCCTTAACACTCCTCACTGTGAAGGGATTTACTACCCCTCCCCACCTCCCCAGAGGTGAATGGCACATCTGTCTGTTTGCTTGTACTTACATCCACTCTCTGGAAGAGAGTACATGCAGCTGCCAAAGTCGATTCCAGAAAAGTGGGCTCAGGGCTGAAAGATGAACTGGCAAGGACAGTTGACCATTTCCTCCCTCACCACCGTCTCTCTTTATAAGAGAGGCTCTTCTAAATTTGTTTTTCTGTTTGTTTTGTTTTTCGAGACAGGGTTTCTCTGTGTAGCAGCTCTGGCTGTCCTGGAACTCGCTCAGGCTGGCCTCAAACTCACAGAGATCCACTTATTTCTGCCTGCCGAGAGCTGGGATTAAAGGTGTGCACTACCACCGCCGCCACCACCACCACCGCCACCACCATCACCGCCATCACCATCACCACCCCCCAGCTAATTTTTAAAATTTATTTTTAGTGTGTGTGTGTGTGTGTGTGTGCGCGTGCGCGCTCACAGAAGCCAGAAAAGCGAGTCCAATGCCCTAGAGCCAGAGTTACAGGCATTTGTGAGCCACCTGATGTGTGTGTGTGCTGGACTCCACTGGTTCTCAACATAGAGCAACAAGTGCCCTGAACGGCTGAACAATCTCTCTAGTCACAAGATGGGAGTCTTGCTACTAGCCCTGGCTGACTTTGGATTCTCTGCACTCCTGCCTCTGTCTGCTAGGTTCTGGGATCACAGCAGGTACCACTGTGCCCAGCTAGTGTTTTACTTTTATTATTTATTCATTTATTTATTATTTTTGGTTTTGGGTTTTTCTTTTTTCTTTCTTTCTTTTTTTTGTTTTGTTTTGTTTTGTTTTTTGAGACAAGAATTTCTCTGTGTAGCTTTGGAGCCTGTCCTGGAACTCACTCTGTAGACCAGGCTGGCCTCGAACTCACAGAGATCTGCCTGGCTCTGCCTCCCAAGTGCTGGGATTAAAGGCATGTGCCACTGCTGCCCAGCTCCACCAAGGCCTACTTTTATTTTTTATTTTTTGAAGCTGTGTGACTTTGGGTTGAAGGACTATATTGTCAGTTTTTTAAGTTAACTTAGCATGGCATAATGCACTCACCTTATACAGGACTGTCCTCCCAGCTACACTTCCCCCCTCTTCCTGAGCTTAGCTGTGCTGGCTTGCAAAGATCCTCACAGCTAGGTCTGTTGACTGTGTAGTGACATTCCTTCATAGAAGGAGGGCTGGGGAGGGTCTTCAGCGAAGGCTTCACCCCTCCCAACAAGTTGTATGTGATTCTCCATAATTGCCTGTGGCCTCAAGTTGGAAGAGGGAAGAGTCACCGTCCACGTTGGGAGCAGACCTTCCAGGACAGCTGCTTTAAGGCCACCCACACTTCCACCTGGAACCCCTCACCTGTGCTCTGTAAATTAGCCTAATAAACTCATTGGTTCCCCCAGAGAAGCTTGGTGGAATTTGGTTTGTATTTGGGACCTTAGGAGGACGGGTAGACATTGTTTATATCTCCCCTAGAGAAGGAATTTTAGCAACACAACTGTAATTCTAGTACTTGGGAGATAGAGGCAGGCGGATCAGAAGATCAACAGCATATTAATTAAATAGGACGATGTCCGGGTTTAGGGTTACCATGGATTTGATGAAACACCATGACCAAAAGCAACTTGAATAGGAAAAGGTTTATTTGGCTTAAATTTCCACATCACTGTTCATCATGGAAGGAAGTCAGGACAGGAACTCAAACAGGGCAGGAACCTGGAGGCAGGAACCTGGTGGTGGCAGGCGCTGATGCAGAGGCCATGGAGGGTGCTGCTAACTAGCTTGCTCCACGTTGCTTGCCAGAAACCAAACCCACCAGCTTAGGGGTGGTCCCACCCATAACAGACTGGGTCCTCTCATATCAATCTCTAATTAAGAAATACCCTGCAGGCTTTTACCTACAGCCTGGTCTTATGGAGGCATTTTCTCAATCGAGGCTACTCCCCCCTCCCCAATGACTGTAGCTTGCTTGTGTCAAATTGACATAAAACTAGCCAGTACAGGTAATAAGTTCAATTCTACATGGAAAGTACCCCAGGAATACCAGCTGACATTCACAAAAGGCGAAGCCTCCACCCATGACTATCGGATTCCACAGCTTGCGTTCTTTCCCTTGAATGAATCACAAAATCACATTGAGGAGTGGCTTGGCTATGGAGGAGCAAGGCCTGGAGCTGAAGGTAGGAATAGGGCCAGTGGGGTCCCTGACACTCAGAGGCTATGGCTTTGAGGGTCTTTGTTGTTCACAGTCATCTTTGCCAAGAAGCACACACCAATGCTTTGTGTGAGCTCACAGATATATTCATGTTTGGAGGTCACATGATAAAAGGTGAGGTTACATGCATTGCTAAGACTCGATCTTTCCTCAGAAAAACGAGTTCTCAGAACTGTTCTAGGCATCTGAGTCCCATGTCAGAGAATTCTGACCTGGAAGGCGCTGAGAGCCAGGTCTGGGGAATCTTAGACACTGTGGCCAAGGCCCAAACCTCCTCTGGAAATGGGAATGCAAGTATCTCTCCTAGCTGGCTTTAGGTTGCTAATGAAGAAGAGGTGTGTTGATGACCTCATAGGGACTGCAGACTAGGATCGTCTCCAAGCCATCTGAAGCAGACACACTCTTTGATTCCACCAATGCATAAATCTTAAAATGTGATCAAATGGAAGTTGCAAAAGCTCACTCTGCACTAGCAAACCAGAGCTGTCACCTTGAACTTCCCTCAGCTGCCCCCACTCCTCTAGATTACAATACCCACAGGTGGATGGGGAGGACACTGAGCCCCATAAATACACACAGGCAACATCCATATATTTCAAATGTTTGTCCTTGGCAAGAGCTGCAGCTGTCCCTTAATGTAGCTAAATGAAGTAGAGGAAAATCAGAAAAATGCAAATGAGCTTCTTATTTTAGGCAAATCAATCTCAGCAATGCTCATATCTGATCAAGCTTATCTTTAGGACGATCATTAGGATAATGGATTAATGTGAACGTTTATTTTTACCCTGCCTGCTCTCACTCCTTAAAACTGTTCAGAGCTGAACCTGACTTTGCCTGACACCCCAAAAAGAAAGAGACCCTTTACAAGTCATTTAAAGGACAATATCCCAACCATTAGTTGGAGACAATGCCAGACACCATAGGGTCCATCCAGCTCACCACGAGGTCACCCAGCGCCACCCCACCCTGACTTCTCATCAAATCCCTAAGCCAACTGCTGCCACCCTTAGACTTCAGAGGTTTTTCTGAAGAAGGCCCATAAAGAGATGAAGAAGATGAATAAGAGTATAAGGGCCTTTTTGTGTGTTTATTTGTTGAGAGGAGGCCTCAATATGCAGAGCAAGCTAGCCTCGAACTTACTATCAGCCCAGGTTGCCATCCACTGTACAGAGTTGTGGTACCATCTGAATGAGAATCGTGTGCATAAAAAGCACTTCATGAAATAGCTGACTGGGGATATGTGGCAAAAACGACAGCTACCAAGCACTTAATGTGTACCCAGTACCGTCTGTTTGAGACAAGGTCTCTTGTAGCCCAGGCTGGCCCCAAATTCATCCTCCAAAGGATATGGATCCTGTGCTATCATGACCAGCTTTATATGGTGCTGGCAATGGCACCCAGGACTCATTGCACGCTAGGAATGTGGATGTGTACATGCAAGTGGAAGCACACACATACACAACTGAATTACACTCCCAGCCACCAGCACTGACCTGTATGTGCAAATATTTATTTTAATACCAGCAACAATCTTATAAGGCAGGTATTATTAGCTCTGCCAAAAAAAAAAAAAAATTAGAAGTGTTCTGGTAGGAAAGGAGCCCTGGCACCTCATTCTGAGGCTCTCTCTGCTTGGTATTGAGGGGATAGCTTGAGAAACCCCCTGGAGCCCCACAGAGATGAAAGTCATAGTTGACTCATCGCAAGCATCAGGCCACTTTCTGTCAAAGCCATAATGAAACCTGGACACCGATAAGCTGGGAAAATTGGTGTTTATGTATGAATCTAAGATTATGTGTCTGTGACGTAAACAAAAGCCCAAATTCTTAGAAACAGCTTAACCAGGGCCTGGGAGAAGCTTAGTATCCTGGTTTTATTTCTGTTGCTCTGATAAAATACCCTGATGAAGAAAGCAATTTAGGGGAGAAAGGGTTCATTCCGATTATAATTCCAGATTATGGTCCATCATTCCGGAAAAGTCAAGTCAGTGGGGACTTGAGGTGCTAGCCACATCCACAGGCAGGAGAAAAGAGAGAAGAAATGTATGCGTGTCTGCTATCCAGCTCACCTTCTCCACTCATGTGTATAGTCCAGGAGTCAAGTCTAGGGAATGGCGCCACTCAAGGTGGCCTGGGTCTTCCCACATCAACTAATGCAGTCAGCACCCCATACACACAGCCCAACATGATCTACAGAATCTTCCACTGAGACTCTCTTCCCAGGTGATTCTAGATGGGTCAGCTGCACAAATTAAACTAATCACAGTCGTTTGAATGCTTGCCTTACAAAGGACTGTGGCAGAGTGTGTCTGTAACTCCAGTGCTGGGAGCAGGAACAAGAGGGTCTCTGGGGCTCATTGGCTAGTCAGCTTAATTGAACTGATGAATTCCAGGTTCAGTGAGCAATTCTGTCTCAAAAAAAGAAAAAAAAAAAAAGATGGATATCAACCTCTGGCCTTCATTTACATGCATACACCCATACCTATACATACATACAATACACACACACACACACACACACACACACACACACACACACACACACAGACTATAATCATTAATGCTGATCTCAAGAAAGGATGTAATATTCATTAGACCATGGGTGACCTCTTTACTGTTTTTTATAGATTATTTTATTTTTTTTATATGTACAAGTGCTTGCATGTATGTTTGTGCACCATGTGTATGTCTAACGCCCATGGAGTCCAGAAGGCATCAAATTCCCTGGAACTGCAATTACAGAAGGTTGTAAATCACCATCTAGGTGCTGGGAATCAAACCCAGATCATCTGGAAGAGCAGCCAGTGCTCTTAAGCCGAGCCTCGTCTTCAGTACCACAGTTTTCTTATTTACATGTAAGATAAACAATACCTCCCTTGTGGAATGTCTGCGGTTAGACCACAGAACAAATGTGCAAGGTTAGGTAAGGTCTGGAGTAGGTAGCTAATAAGAAAGTACCTGTAGCCGGGCGGTGGTGGCGCACGCCTTTAATCCCAGCACTCGGGAGGCAGAGGCAGGCGGATCTCTGTGAGTTCGAGGCCAGCCTGGTCTACCAAGTGAGTTCCAGGAAAGGCGCAAAGCTACACAGAGAAACCCTGTCTCGGAAAAAAAAAAAGAAAGAAAGTACCTGTGTTCTTGAGATCTCCACACTCTTGCTCGCAACTTTACCAAAAAACTGGGAGACAGAAATGGGGAAAGAAAAGGATTTGTTTACAGTTTTGGCCAGACTAGGGAGAGAGAAATTCTTAGCTTCTCCAAGCCCTACGGGTAGCAGAGTTTATAGAAAGTTTGAAACAAAAGCCAGGAAACGTGCATATGTGAATTTAGCTCTGAGATAAGTTATTGGAACTCTGGGACTAATCTTCTCCTTGGAGATGTTCCTCCTTTGGCTCCAGGGCTCCAGGCTGTTCTCCACATAGCCTGGAATTTTCTGGAGAATTTCTAATTCTTTAGGACCCTTGTTACTACTTTTTTCCTCAATTAACTGAACCTTAACATCCAAAATAATGGGTTTCATTATGACATTTTTATATACTATTTATCATCTTGTTTAGCAGTGTTACATTTCTAAGAGATAAAAGACACATGTTATATTTGGTTGACCTTATGTGTGCCAAGTTGGGAAGGCACAGCCAATGTATGGACATGCTTTCCTAGACATGTCCCAGAAAAGCCAGAAACTCCCTACCTCTTCCTGAGTTCAAAGAGATATGCTTGACAGTAATCCTTGTCCTCCTTTTAGAGATGAGGGATCTAAGGGACTTAATCAGTAACTGAGGAGCTTGTTCAAGGATTCAAGGCTAGGCCAGCTAAGGTCATGCATGCCTATAATCCCAGTCCACCGAAGGACGAAGCAGGAGGAGTTCAAGGGCCAACTCCACAGTAAGACCATCTCAGAAGAAAAGGCTGGGGCCTGGAGAGACAGCTCAGCCGTGAAGAATGCTTACAGCTCTTCCAGAGGTCCTGGGTTTGATTCCCAGCACCCACATCAGGCAGCTGACAACTGTGTGTAACTCTTGCTCCAGGAGCTCTGATGCCTCTGGCCTCTGCTGGCACCCACACTCACATGCACATACCCATGTATAGACACACAAACCTACACATGATTTAAACTAGTACATATAACCATTTAAAAAAAGGAAGAAAGAAAAGAAAAAGGGTTCAGCTGGAGGTGGTGGCTCATGCCTGGGACCCCAGCACTTAGAAGGCAGAAGCAAGAAGATAAGGAATTCAAGGCCAGCATGAACTACACAAGATTTGTCTAAAAAAGAAAGAAAGAAGCTGGAAGATGGCAGCCCACGCCTTTAATTCCAGCTCTCAAGAAGCTGGGACAGGCAGATCTTTGAGTTTGGAGCCAGCCCAGTCTTCAGAGCGAGTTCTAAGACACAGGACAGCCGGGCTACAGAGTGAAACAGGGTATGTAGCCTGAGACCTGCTATGTAGACCGGGTTGGCCTTAAACACACAGATTTTTGAGACAGGGTATGTAGCTCTGGCCGTCCAGGAACTCTCTGTGTAGACCAGGCTGGTCTTGAACTCACAGAACTCTGTTTGTCTTTGAAGGACAGTGTCTAGGAGACATTTTAGGATGGAAGAGGGTCCTAAGGAGCGGAACTTTGGAGAGTGCTCCTCCATCCTGGCAACACCCTGACAAGCAGGGCTGTATGTTACTGTCAGCTTGATGACAGAAGTTGGCCTGAGCCAAGGAGAGAAAGGCCCTGGCTCCGGGAGCAAGGACCAGGAGCAAGGACCAGAGAGCGGAAGAGCACCCAGCACAGGCCTGGTACACAGTGGACTTTGAATATGAAGGGTTAAATAACCTCTGTCCCCAAGGAAATCTGGGAGGCCATCACCTGCCCGTGCCACATTTCAATTTGTCTCACACACTGGGGCTTCACTTCATTACCCATGGAAATTCAGCTTCATTGATATGAAGAGGCTAATTACTACATGAGACATAATTACAAGACAGGAAATGGATTTACAGCTGCTTTCAGAGGGAGGGGAGCGGCAGCAGACACTGGCTGCTTTGCCCTCCTGCCTAAAGGGCTAAATGCAGCCCCCAGCACCCGGGAAGGACATTCTCACCTCCCCAGACAATGGGCTCCTACATTAGTCAAGGTACTACAGAGCTCTGGAAACAGTCCAGTTTTCCCTCCAAACTTATTCCACCACTGCTGATGTGTTCCAAGAGGATCCTTTGACATAATAACAACAACAATAAAAAAAACATACTGAAGGGGCGGGGCATTTAGCTCATGGTAAAGTGCTGGGTTCTATCTTCAGCACTAAGAACAACATAGAGATTTCTGCAGCATGTGGTAGTCTCAGCACTTGTCAGGCAGAGGCAGGCAGATCTCTGTGTGTTTAAGGCCAACCGGATCTACATAGCAGGTTCCTGCCTGAGCTACACAGTGAGACCCTGTCTCAAAAAAACCTAACAAAAAATCTCTAAGAATGCAGTCTTATGGGGGATGGTAATAGTGTGCTAAGAGTGGTCAAATAGAGGGATGTATAGAAATTATGGGTTGCTAGGACCTGCTCTTCTTGGGGGTTAGATGAACCCTAAGAAATCCTTATCTGCTACATTGTCTAATACATATAGCTCTTTTGAGAGTCCCTTATGGCTTAGATTTTTTCCCACTTTAAAATAACGTCTTAGCTGGGTGGTGGTGGAGCTCACCTTTAATCCCAGCACTCAGGAGGCAGAGGCAGGCGGATCTCTGTGAGTTCGAGGCCAGCCTGGTCTACAGAGCGAGATCCAGGACAGGCACCAAAACTACACAGAGAAACCCTGTCTCGAAAAACCACAAAAAAAAAAAAAAAAAAAAAAATAGCCAGGCGGTGGTGGTACATGCCTTTAATCCCAGCACTTGGGAGGCAGAGGCAGGCGAATCTCTGTGAGTTCGAGGCCAGCCTGGGCTACAGAGTGAGTTCCAGGACAGGCTCCAAAGCTACACAGAGAAACCCTGTCTTGAAAAACCAAAAAAAAAAAAAAAAAAAAAGGAAAAAGTCTCAGTGTGGTAGTGTACACCTGAAATCCCAGCACCCAAGAAGAGGCTAGGGTAAGAGGATCGAAAGCACAAGGCCAGCCTAGACTAAGTGTAGAATCTTGCCTCAAAAACAAATCAAAGCCAAACTTAGGGAGAACACTTGTGTTCATTTTTTTTCCACAAGCACTCCATGAGGAGGGGACAGCCAACCATCCCAACTTGCACCTAAGGAACTCAGACCTAGAGGGTCACAGAGGCCAATGCTAGGGCAAGGGTCGGTCCTCATCCTATCCAGATCCTGGATTCTCAAGAACAGTGAGGAAAAGCCCCTAAATTAGAAATGGTATCTTCTCGATTGTCTTAAAAAATAGCACGTCCTCGGCTCCAGCAAGCTTCTCCTTAGATCGCATCTTGAATCTAGGGGAAAGCCGGGCAGGGTGGGTGTGGCGGCGGGGCGGGGCGGGGGGCGTGCCGTCAAACGACCACGCCCCCTCCGCGAGGACCCCCGGAGCCGGCCTCGGCGCGCCGGAGCGCTTCTCCTTCCGGGGCGGCCTGCTGGGCCTCATGGAGGCTGCTCGGCCAGACAGCGGCGAAAGAGGGGCGGCGGCGGCGCGAGCGGAGGAGAGGCCGGCGCCCGAGGCGAGGGTGCACTTCCGAGTGACCCGGTTTATCATGGAGGCAGGCGTCAAGCTAGGCATGCAGTCCATCCCCATCGCCACCGCGTGCACCATTTACCATAAGTTCTTCTGCGAGATCAACCTGGACGCTTATGACCTCTACCTGGTCGCCATGTCTTCCATTTACTTGGCCGGCAAAGTGGAGGAGCAACACTTGCGTACACGTGACATCATCAACGTGTCACACAGGTACTTTAACCCGGGCAGCGAGCCGTTGGAGCTGGATTCCCGGTTCTGGGAGCTGCGAGACAGCATTGTGCAATGTGAGCTGCTTATGCTGCGGGTTTTGCGCTTCCAGGTCTCTTTCCAGCACCCACACAAGTACCTGCTGCACTACTTGATTTCCCTCAAGAACTGGCTGAATCGTTACAGCTGGCAGCGAACCCCCATCTCTGTGACAGCCTGGGCCCTGCTACGAGATAGTTACCATGGAGGGCTGTGCCTCCGCTTCCAGGCTCAGCACCTCGCCGTGGCCGTGCTCTACCTGGCCCTGCAGGTCTATGGAGTCGAGGTGCCTGCAGAGGGTGAGGCGGAGAAGCCTTGGTGGCAAGTGTTCAGTGACGACCTTACCAAGCCAATCATTGACAATATTGTGTCTGATCTCATTCAGATTTATACAATGGATACAGAGCTCCCTTAAGGCCCTGGCCGAGGCCCGACCAAAGACCAGGGTTATTGGCAGCCCGGGTATGGTGCCAAGTTGCTGTGGTGGCAGGTCTCAGCTGTCATTTTGTTCCCAGCAGCCCTTGTCCAAATAATGTCAAGAGCCTCCATGTGGGCAGGACACATTCAGCTTCCTAGACGTGGCAGTGTTATCAGCCTTTACCCTTTGAGAAGATGCTGCGTTTGAGGCACGGACCATTGCAATTGAGGAGTGAGGTCACCAACTGGAAAGTTAAAGAATAGATGGGACTGCACCCTTAGGAGTCTTTAAAAACCGGATTTGGAGAAGTATGGATGTATAATATGGAATCTTATTTTGTTTAATAAAAATTATGCAAATAAAATATGGGAAAAGTTTAATGCACAAAAGTCTGCCATGTGGTATTAGTTACAATAGGGGAGATATTGGAAACTAAATGGTCAGTATTGGGGAAATGGTTGATGAGGTGTGGCATATCCATAATACGGAGTATTATTCAACCACTAAAACTTATAAGGGTTTATGACAGTGTGGGTAAAGGTTCATATTAGGCAGCATAAAAGATAGCAGAATTAGCCGGGCAGTGGTGGCACACGCCTTTAATCCCAGCACTTGGGAGGCAGAGGCAAGTGGATCTCTGTGAGTTCTAGGCCAGCCTGGTCTACAAAGTGAGTTCCAGGAAAGGCACAAAACTGCACAGAGAAACCCTGTCTCAAAAAACCAAAAAAAAAGATAGCAGAATTAAAAAACATGGATGCACTATAATATCTACAGAAAAGAAATACACCAAGACAGGCAAATAAACTATTAGTTGGGAGAGTTTTAAATGCATAGTGATGACTAAGAATTTCTGTCTTTTGTTACATCTCTTCATTGTTTGCCTTCTCAACAGTTTTCCCTGGGCCCTGCCCATGATTATGGACCTTTATGGTGAGGTCTTGCTTATCTTTCTTCACAGATGCCTATTTAAAAGAACCACCATCATAATTTATTATCCCCATAAGTTTCCACACCATGGACTTCCCTGAAACATAAGACAATTGTGTTAGTGCCACCTCTTTGTCCTGGCTGATGACATCAGGAACAGAGTAATTGACTTCTTGAAGACCAAGGGGGAAAAGCTGAGCATGGCGAAGACTGGAGGATCTTGAGTTCTAGGACAACCTAAGCTGCAGAGTGACACCTTATCAAAAAACTTAACAAACAGGTCGGGTGGGTGGTGGTGCACACCTTTAATCCTAGCACTCCAGAGGCAGAGGCAGGCCGATCTCTGTGAGTTCGAGGCCAGCCTGGTTTAAAGAGTGAGTTCCAGGACAGCCAGGGCTACACAGAGAAACTCTGTCTTAAAATAACTAAAAACAAAACAAAACAAAAACTTAATAAAAGCAAGGAAAGGAGGTATTAGGAGCAGGGGCCCATTAGTCTCTGGAATAGCTATTCACTTACCCCTTCATGCTCACAACAAACTTTTCTCCACATCCTTAGCATGTGTCAGGCCCAACTCTGGTCTCCAGAACTATATGAATACAACCCCAGCAAAAGCTTAGTCACTCTAGATTAAGAAAATAGGAGGTTAGGGATGTAGCTCAATTAGTAGAAGGCTTGACAAGCATGTACAAGATCCCGGGTTTGATTCCCAGCACTGCAAAACCAGATATGGTGGCACGTGCATGTCTGTAATCCCAGCAATCAGTGGGGGGTGGGAAGAATTCCAGTGTCAGATCAATGGCATCCTGGACTAGAAGACTGTCTTAGGAAGAAAAGAAAGAAAGAAAAAGGGAGGAAGCTGAGGTCAAAACTCATAATTGAGGCAATATTATGGGCTAGAAAACGATCTAGAAATCAAGTCATCCAGCACTTTGAAATGAAAGAGAGGGAGAGCAGGAGAATATGAATTGTCTTTGTTGGCCTGGGATGGCAGCCTCTGTAATAATGATCCTTCAGCAGTGTCTGGAGCCCGTGGTGGAATGATAGGGACAGTAACATGAAGGGCTTGTCTTTCAGGTTTGTTCCCAGGGGCTCACAAGTCTCCCCAACACCTGGCCCATCAGGCTGGCGAGCTTGCTTTGTGTACAAACAGCATGCAGCTCCTATATTGGTACTCCCTGACCCACCCTCCAGGGCCTTCCGTCCTGAGTAAACGTGGGTTCTACCCCTACCCCACCACTTACAAGATGATCTACAAGTTACTCTCTTTTCCTTGACAGACAGGGGCTTGGAGGAGGAAATGGGATAGTGACAGAAATGTGTTTCTATCCTATGGCCCGGCTCCTCTCACCCTAGGAAAGACAGCCTTACTTTTTTATTTTTGGGTTTCTCTGAGTAGCCCTGGGTGTCCTGGAACTCACTCTGTAGACCAGGCTGGCCTTGAACACAGAGATCCGCCTGTGTCTGCCTTCCGGGTGCAAGGATTAAAGGTGTGTGCCACCTCCAACTGGCCGAGAGCCTTATTTCTGAAGGCTGCAGTGAAAGCCTGTGACTTGCTGGGTTGATCTCAGTCGTGATCTCCTGTCTGAGGTGTCTGGTAGACCTCACCATCCACTTCCTTACCACGGGAAGGCAAACATCTATTGTGTTAATCTTCTCCATTCTCTTCAATGTTTTCGCACTGTCAAGTTCTTTGTGATTGTTTTGCCATTCTACTAGGTCAACCACATGCCTTCTTGTCTCTCCATCTCCCTGCCAAAGAATAGAAAGAAAGCACTTGTCTGGGGACAGGTGGTGTTTGCCTGTAATCCCAGAACTTGGGGCAGAAGCAGGAGGATCTAGAAATTGAAACAACTTAGGCTATATAACTAAATGTGTGTGTGTGTGTGTGTGTGTGTGTGTGTGTGTGTGTGTGTGTGTGTGTGCGCGCGCGCGCGCACGTGCTCTGTAACTACAATCCTTCTAGTGACACTCCTGGGTGACTTTCAGTGGCCCTGGAGATAGGCTAGGGGTCCTCAAATCTTGGTTACATCTTCATGAATTTTCTGTAAATGGCTAGTGTCCACCATATGTAAGATTCTAAAGAATTAGGCACTCTCAAAAATGAAGCGTCCTTCTCCTTATCTTCACAAAGTCAAGGCAAGGATGAAATAAAATAAGCGTGTGTACATGCAAGGGTGCATGTGTGTACACACCTGTGTTCATACATGAGTACTTAGGCCAGTACCTAACAATCACTCTATAAATTATCATCCCACCCACCCCATCTACTTCCCGAGCAATAAATGAGCTGGGTGACAGAAGAAGAAAAAGTGAGGACCTACAGATCTTCACCTTTGTCAGAAATAAAGCTGAGCTAAAAAGAGGGAAGATGGGGAAACTGAGGAACAGTGAGTAAAAGAGGAAAAAGAGGAGTTCAAAATTTCTCTGTTCAAAACAACGACCTTTACTGGTTCTCACCCCCTGGGCTGAACACTGCACTCCAGCATCCTTTCTCAGAGAACTTAATGAGGTCTAGACACATTAAAAACCTAATTATGTCACATAAGGGTCACAGTCTTGGCCAGTCTGTGAATCTAACAGGGAGGCCCGCTAACTTTTACTGCCCACATAACAAAGGCATGGGTCCCCCACCTGACCTCACTGTCTCTTCAGTAGGTGTCCCCCATATTTGAAGCAATGCTCATGGTAATGTCTTAAGTGCCTAGGAAACAACCACCACACAACATTGCTTGTGTTCTTGGCATCAGTTCCAGGGACCCTCTCCAGCCCTGAAAGCATCTGAGGGAAATTTTGGGGTGCCCCTTTGGAGATGCATGGTGACCTGCCAAGCCCTGGCTTCCAGGACTCTGAATCTCTCTACCACCCAGAGCCTAGGACACAAACTCGGTGTCCCTTTTTTGTCTCCCGGGGCCCAAAGAAGCATTGTTCAAACCCAGAGACCCTAGAGTCATTGACGTGATCTTCAGGCTTCAGGCTTCCTCTTCCTGGCTCACCTCCCAGGCAACCTCTCCTCCAGTGTGTTGGTGACCATCGTGCCATGAAGAGCTCACCTCCAACCGTAACACCCCGACACCCTCAGTTCGGTACAGTGATTGTGCACCTCACTCCGGACAGGCAGTTATGGATGGTTATGAGCCATTATGTGGGTGCTGGGAATCAAACATGGGTCCCTTGCAAGAGTAACAAACACTCTTAACCACTGAGCCATCTCCTCAGCTCCAAACAACAAGTGCTCTCTTTTTTTTTTAAGGCGGCGGGGGTGGGGTGGGGGTGGGGGGGGGGTGGGGGTGGGTTCTCTGTGTAACCCTGGCTGTCCTGGAACTCACTCTGCAGACCAGGCTGGCCTAAGACTCAGAGATCTGCCTGCTCCTGCCTCCTGAGTGATATACACCACCACACCCAGCTTTTAAAATCTCTCTACTTACCTGTGACCAATTATGCCTATCCTTTATGATCATGGATTTTCTATGATTTCTACAAAACTTCCATATCATTTCTGAAGTGTCACTTTTCATCTGATATCATCTGGTTTTCCAACTCTTTAGACGGATAGATTCTCCTCAGTGTGAAGCTGCTGACATCGATGAGGTGTGAATCCACCCTCCTGGGTTTTGCTCCTGTGCAAATGCTCTGGAGAACCATGAGTCATGACTTCTAGATGAGAACACTGGTCTATTTTCGTTCACTGACTTCTTGGAATAAGTCGTCTGTAAGAATGTCTTTGTGTCAAACAAGGCTTGAGCTATACAGTCTCACCTTAGCAGCTCATATATCAAAATGGAATGAGGCATCTCTGAAGGCTTACTTCCTGTCCAGGAGGCAATGGGGCTTTTGCAGACAAATTCTCTGTGCTTCCAATTCCATTTGGAGGTGGCCTTTGGAACACTCATTGGTCTTTTACCTTGAAGAGAGGCCCACCACATTGGTCCACAGCCCTGCTTTGGAGGACTTTGCTGGCCTCTTCCACTCACCCAGATCTCAGCACAAGCGTCTAGGCAGACTCTCAACTTGGCCCTCTTCCAGGAATAATGACAAAATCAATCTTCCATGTGCATTCCATAAAAAGCGTCACCTACATTATCGCCCGCATCTTACAAATAACCCTATCAAAGGCACTGTGACTACAAAGTGGATATTATCCAGAAAGTCAAACATGTTGTTCAAGATCACAGGTCCCTGGATTCTAAGAGCAGCCTCCTGTCTTAGGGCGGCTGCCCTGATTCCATCTCGATTCTCACCCTGTCCCTTGTAACCTGCTGGGAGCTCTAGTCTCGGCAAAGGGGGGTCCACAGGCTTTAACGCTTTCAGCCCAGGCGTGTCCCTGAGAACTTGCTCAGGCCAGCTGGCCTTGTGTGACAGAGAGTCTTTATTGTCCAGCCCTGTGTTCCTCCATTGTCACTCTCTGAGTGATGAGGTCATCACAGAGGTACTTCCTGCTCCTCCGGGCATCCTCCTCCAACTCCATATGGCCTCGATGGCCCCCAGCTTCCCAGTTCTCACCATCACCGGGCTGACTAGGTCCTTGGAGCAGGCCAAAGGAAGCAAAGGGAGCTAAAAACCCACACCACAAAGACGCTGTACTAGCTATTTCTGTATCAGAAATTATCCCGAAGTGTGGCTGTTTAAACTGAAAAGGGGGCGGGATGAGGTGGCTCATTTGGAAAAAGAGTGTGCTGTGCTTGATCCTTGATACTCAGATAAAGGTGGAAGGAGAGAAGTGACTTCCAAAAGTTGTCCTCTGATTGCCACATATGAGCTTGTGGTGTGTGAGTGGGAGAGTGCGCGCACGCACGCGCACACACACACACACACACACTAACAGTACTAATAATACAAATAATAATACTAAATAAATATCTTCATCAATGAACTTGAGGGTATCAGATTTCCTTTTGGGTGGCCTCTGGGCTTCACAAGGACAATATCTTTCATTAATCTCTGAAAACTATATTCATCTTCTGCATGACCTTAAAGTCCCGACAAAAGAAGAAAGTGCCCTTGAAGAAGTAATGGAAATTCTGAGGTGAACATTTTCAGACCCAGTGAAGCGAAGTGTCTGCAGCACAATTGGTAGATTATGGCCTAAGACCAGGGCTTCTTAAACTTTTCCACTCAGGGTCTCCCCTTCCCCCCCCCCCCAGAAAACATCACCCCAGGTATACAGGTACATATGTAGGGAAACTGTTCGACTGGCAAAGTGCTCACTATTCAAGCTTACAGTCCCGAGTTCTAGCCCCAGCATTAACATAAAAGCCAGGCATGACCGTGGTCCCTGCGATCTCAGCACTGGGGAAGGGGAAGTTGGAGGATCCCTGGAGCTTACTGGCCAACCCGTCTAGATGAATCAATAAGCTCCCACTTCAGGGACAGATTCTGTCTCAAAAAATAAGGCAGATAATACTTGTGACACAGCTTTCCTTTCCACAGTCCCTCATACCCGTCCTTTCCAACTTAGCCTGGCAGAATGGCTCCCACAAAGAAGGGTGGCGAGAAGACAAAGCTGCCATCAACAAGCTGGGGACCCGAGAATACACCATCAACACTCACAAGCCGTCCGTGGAGTGGGCTTCAAGAAGTGTGTTCCTTGGGAGTTAAAAGAAATCCGGAAATTTGCCATGAAGGAGATGGGGATTCCAGATGTGTGCATTGATACCAGGCTCAATAAAGCCATGTGGGACAAATGGATAATGTTCCATATTGTACCCATGTACATGTATGTTTGTCTAGAAAATGAAATGAGGATGAGGACTCACCTAACAAGCTCTACACATTGGTAACACTCATACCTGTTACCACATTCTAAAATCTATAGTCAATGTGGAGGAGAACTAACCTGCTGAGTGTCAAAGTTGGAGAACTGCCTCCCAAATAAATAGATGGCTAGATAGAGAGATAGATAGATAGACAGACAAACAGACAGAAGTTGGGTAGATAGATAGACAGACAGACAGATAAGGCAGGGAGTGACTGAAAAAGATACCTGACATACCCTTCCCCATATGAGCACATACACACACATATACACATACCAATGATATATACACAAAACATTTGCTGAAATTAATCATAAAGAAATCTACTTTAAAACAATTCTTTGGTATTCACATAATTTAAGCACTTATTAAAGATGAACGCATACTAATGAGATGAATGTGCTCATTTATTTTTACATCAGAATTACATCTTGGCTGAGTATTTGATGCTGCATGACACAGAGCATCTTCTACACATTTCAGAGTTGACTGATACTTTGATTTTATCATTGTCAATGCTGAGAACGCTGCTCTGCAAAAACACATGGCACAAAATGGCAAAAATATTGCTTAGGGCCATTTCAGAAATTGAGAATTCTTTTCTTTTCTTTTTTTTTTTTTTTTTTTTTTTTTTTGGTTTTTCGAGACAGGGTTTCTCTGCGTAGCTTTGCGCCTTTCCTGGAGCTCACTTGGTAGCCCAGGCTGGCCTCGAACTCACAGAGATCCGCCTGGCTCTGCCTCCCGAGTGCTGGGATTAAAGGCGTGCGCCACCACCGCCCGGCCCGAGAATTCTTTTCTTAATTGCAATTCCAAACCCATTTAACAGTTTTTCAAATGAAACTCAAGTCAGCAATTCAAGTAGCAATCTAAAAGGTTCTTCTACATTTGGGGTGTGTGTGTGTGTGTGTGTGTGTGTGTGTAGAGGTCAGAGGACAATTTCCAGGAGTTGGTTTTTTCCTTTCACTGTGTGGTTCCCAGTAACTGAACTCACATGGTCAGGCTTGGCAGGAAGCACCATTACCTGCTGAACCATCTCATCAGCCCACAAGCAACAACTTTCTGTTGTTGTTGTTTTGTTTATTTTTTTCAAGTCAGGTTTTCTCTGTGTAATTGCTCTGGCTGTCCTGGAACTGGCTTTGTAGACCACGCTGGCCTCGAACTCACTGAGATCCACCTGCTTCTGCCACCCAAGCACTGGGATTAAAGGTGTGGGCTACCACCACCTGGCAACAATTTTTAAAAGCATACATTCTGACACAATTCAATTTAAAGCTGTACTAACTTGATGCTTACATGCCAAGGATGGTGGAAGGAAAACTCTTTCTGTATTTAAGCCTTTGCCTTTCTATAAAAGCAGAAAGTCTCAGATATACAGTTAAAAAAAAAAAAAAAAAAAAAAGCCGGGTGGTGCACGCCTTTAATCCCAGTACTTGGGAGGCAGAGCCAGGTGGATCTCTGTGAGTTCGAGGCCAGCTTGGTCTAGAGAGCGAGATCCAGGAAAGGCACAAAGCTATACAGAGAAACCCTGTCTCGAAAAAACAAACCCCCCAAAAACAAACAACAACAACAACAAAATAACACTATGATTCCCAGTGAAGCGAGATCCTAATTAGTCTTATTAAATAAAAACCTGGAGTCAGATATTAGGGTAAAAGCTGAACGATCAGAGAAGCAGAGCAGCAGCCACTGGATAGAGACTTCTTACCTCTACGAGTACTCAGATGAATGGGAGATCCTGTCTCCACCCACCTTATATTCCTGTCTCCACCTCCCTAGTGCTGGGATTAAAGGTACGTACCACCACCACTCAGCTCTGTTTCTCTTTTAGACTGGTTCAATCTCATGTAGCCCAGGCTGGCCTAGCCTAGAACTCCTGATCTTCCTGCTTCTTCCTCCCAAGTGCTGGGATCAAAGGTGTATGCCACTGCTGCCTGGCCTCTATGGTTAACTAGTGGCTAGCTCTGCCTTCTGCTCTCCAGGCAAGTTTTATTTGTCAGAATACAAATAAAATAATATACCAAGATAGGATAGATAATGGAATATTTTCTCTGAATTTGTCAAATGCTAATGGACTAGACATTGTTTATGTAATTATTGTCTGTATATACTTGTATATAGTTATTGTACTTACTGTATATAGTTTTTCTGTTAGTTAAAACCTTCACTTTTTGTTTAGAAAAAAAAGGGGGGGGGGGATGTTGTATGATATTTTGTTTGTGCTCTAACAAATAAAGCTTGCCTGGAGATCAGAGGGCAGAGCTAGCCACTAGTTAACCATAGAGGCCAGGCAGCAGTGGCACACACCTTTGATCCCAGCACTTGGGAGGAAGAAGCAGGAAGATCAGGAGTTCTAGGCCAGCCTGGGCTACATGAGATTGAACCAGTCTAAAAGAGAAACAGAGCTGAGTGGTGGTGGTACGTACCTTTAATCCCAGCACTAGGGAGGTGGAGACAGGAATATAAGGTGGGTGGAGACAGGGTCTCCCTTTCATCTGAGGACTTGTAGAGGTAAGAAGTCTCTATCCAGTGGCTGCTGCTCTGCTTCTCTGATCGTTCAGCTTTTACCCTAATATCTGACTCCAGGATTTTATTGTTAGGACTAATTAGGTTCAGGCTTCATCCCAGCATCCACTAGCCTCAGAGCTGAGGTGAGGTGTTGGAGCCAGTGCTCTTTGGCATAATGTGGGATGAGGCACGAGCAGTGCAAAGTGCAGATGCTCTGCATCCAGGACCGAGGCTGCAGGGAAGGCATGCCATGAAACACAGGGGGGCACTGCCAGAAATGCCTCAGCCTCATTACTGCTTCCATTTTGGATTAGATAATTAAATGTTGGTAGTTCTGCATTCACTTTTACTGATGCCAAATTTTAACTCCATATTCATTCATGTGACCCCACATGCGGTCTAGACCTACGGTTTAAGAAGCTGGGTTGTAGACTACCTGTGTTACCTGTCGTACATGTGTAAATTTAGATGCTCAGGCTTCACTCCGGTCTGACTCAGTCAGACCCTGAGGAGGGAGAGCAGGGAAGCTGACCAGTGTGCCTCACTTGGAAGACAGATGATGCAAGACTTGTGCATGATGACCCTCCAGCCAGATAGGGTGTGAGGCGGAGCACACGGACCGTGAGGTGCAGGCCGGGCTTTGAAACCCAAGGCCAAAGTAGAGATGCTGAAGGTGGCCTTTAAATTCCCCAAAGCAGAACTGAGAGCAAGTGACAATACCCATGAATGAGAAAGGCCAAGGGCTGGTCCATCAGTCAAGGGCAGAGTGGGAAGGATGCCTGGATGAGCGCCTGTAGCGGAAAGACACCTCTTGTCATAGTGATGGGTCCCTCCTGGGTGGTCAGCCTCATTGGAAGGTTTTTCCTTACTTGTCTGCACACCCAGGAGAGAGGTTGTCCTGGCGTGCTGTTTCGCCTGCTGTCACCTTCCGTGACTCTAGTTCAGATTTGCTGAGATTGACAGAGCTGCCAGAGGAGCCAGCCCGGCTGTCTGGTATGCACAGTTAAAAATAATCTAGAGTTTGCTAAGCTGCCTTCTGAATATCTGCGGCTCTAATTGATGGGCAATCTTCTTGCTGTTATATGAATTTAAAATCTACTGCTTCCTCAAAGCAGTGCCGTTGTCCTGGCCGCTGGCTGCCAAGCCTCCCTGCGTTGTCCTCTTTACCTACTGACCCCGACCCACCCAACCTGCCACCTCCAGAGGCCACACCTGTGCTCTGATCCCCTGGATTCTGGGCGTTCCCCCATTTAAAGGACACCCCGAAAAGCAGCTTGAGCACGGAGAATGAATAACAAGGGGGCTCCCTCATAGCTTGTTTTCATCTTCAAGAAGATCTCTCTGCTTCAGCCGCCTCGGGGGGCAAGGACAACAAAATGACAGGAATGAAAACACAGAGCCACATTAAAATGCTCTGCCAGCAGCAGCCAGATCCTGAGCCTTTGGAGACTAAGCTGATGGCAAACGCAGCTGTCCCTTTGCTAGCAACGGGGATTGTGGGCTCAGATTGACGGCTTTGGGCTTAAGCCCAGGAGTTTAATGATAATGATGATGGTGGTGATGATAATTATCATAATAATAGCTAACCTTATTGAGGGCCTTCTGTGTGCCAGGCACCGCACAATGCATACAATGTGTTTATTTCTATCTGTTTCTCTGTGTGATATCTGCATTCAGATAGTGAGAATCTCATTGGGTTCTTACTGTATTTCTGTGAAAGATAACTTTGATAGACTATCGTTGCCCCACTTTACAGAACGGGAAGCTGAGGCTTGGAGAGTGTCAATAATTTGACAAGTGAGTTTTGGAGGTAGGACACTCATGACTTTATTTTCAAACATTACTTGAATCTTCTGGAGACAGATGGAGGGAAATACTGACGAAATAATGGATTCCTATGCTTTCAATGTACCCAGGGCACAGATTCTGGTTCTAAGACCTCAGTTTCCCTCTCTGTGAAATAACACATCAAATGTGTTTCTTTTCCTTGTAATTCACCTTTGGACGTGAAGTATAGACTCAAGTTTCCTGAAAAGGGAGAAATTTACTCCAAAGATGCATGCTGTGTTAATGTTAATAATAATGTTAATGCTTAGTGGCATCCACCAAAATCCCAGCTCAAACAAGTTTACTAGACTTGTTGGTCTTGTGGTGCTGGGAACCAAACCCAGGGCCTCACTCACTCGATGACTTACTGTGGTTTTTGTTGTTTTGTTATGTGTATGTGTTATTTCTATTAGTTATTATTAGTGTGTGTGTATGGGGGTGTGTGCCACAGCGCACATGGAGAGGTCAGAGGACAACTTTGTGGAGTCAGTTCCGTCTTTCCACATTTCCACAATGTGCTGGCTCATTCTGTGTCAACCTGACACAAGCTGGAGTCCTTCGGAAGGAGGGATCATCAGTTAAGAAAGTACTGGGCCAGACTGAGCTGTGGGCAAGCCCATGGTTCATTTTCTTGACCGATGATTGACGTGGGAGGAGGGCCCAGTTGACGGCGGTGGTGCCACACCTAGGCTGGTGGTCCAGGGTTTTATAAGAAAGGCTGAGCAAACCGTGAGGAGCAAGGCAGTAATCAGAACTCCTTCCTGGCCTGTGTAACATGGCTCCTGCCTCCAGGTTCCTGCCCTATCGGAGTTCCTGTCCTGGCTTCCCTCTGTGGTGTGAGGTTATGAGGCTGAGAAACAGTGCCTATACCTGAGGCGTCATCACCCTTATTTTGTTTTCTTTCTTTCTTTCTTTCTTTCTTTCTTTCTTTCTTTCTTTCTTTCTTTCTTTCTTTCTTTCTTTCTTTCTTTCTTTCTTTCTCTCTCTCTCTCTCTCTCTCTCTCTCTCTCTCTCTCTCTTTCTTTCTTTCTTTCTTCCTTTCTTTTTTTGTTTTTTTTTGTTTTTTCCAGACAGAGTTTCTCTATGTAGCTTTGCACCTTTCCTAAAACTCACTTGGTAGCCCAGGTTGGCCTCAAACTCACAGAAATCCGCCTGCCTCTGTCTGCCTCCCGAGTGCTGGGATTAAAGGTGTGTGCTGGCGCAGCCGCCGCCGCCACCGCCGCCACCGCCACCACCCAGCTCCTACTTTGTTTTCTATTGCTGTGATAGACACCAAGGCCAAAAGCAACTTGGGGAGGAAAGGCTCCCCTCCCCCTCGCCTCCGGAAACTTCAGTTTACAGGTTAAAGTCCATCAGCAGCAGAGAGCAGGAACACTGCCCACTGGCTTCCTAGTCTTGGCTTGCGCACTCTGCTTTCTTGACACCCCAGGGTCTTCTGCTCAGGGGTGTTACTGCCCACAGTGGACCCTCTAACATCAATCATCAGTCAAGAAAATGCCCCCACAAACATGCCCATAGGCCAGTCTGACGGAGGCAATTCCCCAGCTGAGGCTTCTGCGGCGGTGGAGATGACTTCAGCTTGTGTCAAATCGACAAAGAAACTAAACAGCACAGCCATCTCACTGGCCTGGGTTTTTATTTATTTATTTATTTATTTATTTATTTATTTATTGAGTGAGTGAGTGAGTGAGTGAGTGAGTGAGTGAGTGAGTAAGTGAGTCACTATGTAGCCCAGGCTGGCCTGGGACTCATGCCCTGCTTATTGCTTGTATTACTCAGAAGGATGCCTTGGAGTGGTAACACCTCTGGAGTCTGGGGCTCAAAGTGATTCCCCCCCTCTCCTTTTTCTTTCTTTTTTTCCTCTTCCCCACACAGCTCTGCTTCTCTATATACAGACCCTTTTCCCCTCTGCAGAGTTTGGGCGTCCTCCCTGCCCAGCAAAGCTGGTTAGAGATCATGCTTACGATCTCTGGCTTCTACAAGGCATGAAGAAAAAGGGAAGATTGCACTCAAGTGTTGCCGGGACTGCTTTTTACTTAATTTCCATTTCTGAGACACGGAATGTAGCCCAGGCTAACCTTGAACTCACCATCATTCTGCCTCAGTGTCTCAAGTGCTGGTGCTACTACACCCAGCTCGCTGTTGATGCTTTAATTTGGGGTTCCCATGGGCTTGTTGCCCCCAGAACTGGGAGGAAATAAGATTTTGTCATCTTAAGCCTCTCTCCTCCAGTCTATACTACTTTGTTATAGAAGCCAAAGGAGATTCACACATTCTTTTATCTGTTCTGGGGGTTTTGTTTTATTTTATTTTATTTTTGAGACAGGGTCTCACTATGTAGCTCAGGCTGTCCTGGATCTCACTCTGTAGACCAGGCTAACCTCAAGCTCACAGACCCGCCTGCCTCTGCCTCCTGAGTGCTGGGATTAAAAGTGTGGGTCCACTATGCTCGGCTTGTGACTTCTCTCTTGAACGATCCCTCTGGCTTCAGTGCACAGAGGCCCCTACAGTCATCCAAGTAGGAGCTGGTAGAAATTAGAGGAGCTGGTCCCAGCAGAGGTGGTGAGTAGTCAAATTCTAAATCCATATTAAAGATGGAGCCCGTGGGGTTTGCTGACGATCTGTATGGTGGTGCATGGCTCCCATCCCTGTACTTGGGAGGTTGAGGAAGGCTATTGGAGGCCAGTGTCTCAAGACACTTGGGCTAAATAGTGAATGAAAAGACTTCGATGAGGAGAACGGGAGGAAAACTCCAAATTTAGGGTCAGAATGGTGCTGCCATTCTTTTTTTTTTTTTTTTTTTTTTTGGTTTTTTCGAGGCAGGGTTTCTCTGTGTAGCTTTGCGCCTTTCCTGGAACTCACTTGGTAGCCCAGGCTGGCCTCAAACTCACAGAGATCCGCCTGGCTCTGCCTCCCGAGTGCTGGGATTAAAGGCGTGCACCACCACTGCCCGGCGGTGCTGCCATTCTTAACCTCTCTGAGACCCACTCCCTCCTCACCTTCGCCGCTGTGGTTCTGACCGAGAGCATCTCACCAGGATGACACAGCATTCTGAAGTGTCTCCTGCCTCCACCTGCCCCTTTCTCCTTCTTCCAGCAGCCAGAACCTGAAATCTGTCATTCTCTAAGAACCCATCTTTACAGGACAAAGTTGGATCTCCAGAGCACAGCCCCCAGGGCGCCCCGTGACTTAGCTCCTGGCCTTCTGACTTCACCTTCACCCCTGGACACTGTGTCCCCACAGCCCTGACCCTGTCTGAATGTGCTTTCACACCCCGAGTCTCTTGCTCCCCTGTGTCCTAGACCTGCTGGCTCCTCCTGGAAGCTGCTCGCTCATTCTTAGGGATCAGGGAGAAGTCTTCTCCTCCACAAAGCCTTCCCTGCCGTCTCAGGTGTACCCCTCCTTTCTTAGCACTCTGGCTTGTTAGAGTTGCCCTTGCCTAACTGTATTAAAATTCCTGTCCTGTCTGTCTCCTCCATTGGACTGAAGCATCTTGAGGAGGGGAGCCAAGTCCTACTTATTTCTGGAACTCTCACACCTAGAACACAGCCAGCACCCAGGATGAAGTGCTCAGTACATGTTGAATGAGTGGGTGGGCGGGTGGGATACAAGCACTGATTGCCAAGGATTGCCAGGATGACTTGCCTATGAGATTAGGGAGTTAAATGCTGATGTGAGGAACAGAGTCTCTTTCAGGAGAGCAGGAAGGAAGCTAGTACATCAGTTGAGATCACAAGATTTTGAATCAAAATCTAGCTTTGAATTCTGTCTAAAGCTTGCTATGCCCCAATAATCAAGTACCATAAGCTTCAATTTCCTAGCCTGGGAAAACTGGGAATAATAATACCTGCCGGGGGTTAATGTGCAGATTAAGTAAACATTAATATGTATTTGAAGCAAGGCAGAGGAGAAAACTGTATTATGTGTATTATTAGGGAGAGAAATCATCCTGAGAAGTGCTGGGGTGGAAGGGGAACCATGGGCGGCGCCGAGGCATCCTCAGAGAGGAGAAGGAGTTTTCAAGGGAAAACTGTTTTTTCTGCTTACAAATTACACGCATTTATTTTGTGTGTGTAGGGGGTGGCTTACGTGCTAAGACACGTGTGAGGAGGCTGGAGGCCAACCCGCTGGAGTTGACTCTCTCTTCTTACCATGAGGGTCCTGAGGATCAAATTCACATCATCAGGTTCAGTGGCGAGCTTCTTTACAGGCTGAGTCATTTGGTCATCCCCAAAGGTCAACTTTTCACTTTAAAAGAATTTTATGTTTATGGAAAATTTGTAGATAGTTGAGGGCATATCAGTTTTCCTTGAGGTTAGCACAACACATTTGTCAAATGTAAGAGATCAGCATGCTACGGCGCCGCTGCTAACTGGAGTGGGACATTTTAAAAATGAGGGCATCCAGGTGTGTGTGTGTGTGTGTGTGTGTGTGTGTGTGTGTACATGTGTGGTGCATGCGTGTGGAGGCCAGAGAGCAATATCAGGTCTTATTAGTTGAGACAGAGTCTGTGACTGAACCTGGAGTTCACCAATTAGACTAAACTGTCTGGCCAGCAAGTCCCTCTTCGTTCATTCCCTCCCTCTGCTCTGGGATTATAAGTTCTCACCTCCACACCCAGCTTTTTCTGGGGTGCTGGGCATGGGACTCACATCCCCACGCCTTTACAGCAAGTACTTTATCGAGAGAGTCTTGTCCCCAGCCCTTTGATTGGGATTTTGCACATCATACTTGTTTGTATAATCCTTTCCATTTCCAAAATGCCTTTTGACCCATTGTAGTGAGAGGTAGGAAGATGAGGAAGCTGGGATAGGAGGAGACCAGTATTGTAGGGTCTGCCCAATCGCAAAGGATGACGGACTAGAAGTCATCGCCTCCTTTTAAACCTGGGCTGGTTAGCCTGGATGGCCAGCGTTGCCCTAGTGAGAACGACTCTCGTCTCTGGGTGAAGTGGGGGTGGGGGAGAGAAGCTCAGATTCAGAACATACAGAATTTCCAAAATGTCAACATTTTAGCCTTAACAAATTTATTTGAAAACACATTTCTCCAAAATAATTTATTCCTAAACAGCTCAAGAAGAGGGGGAGGGCAGTTGTCAGAGACTGGATTGAGCAGACAGGATAACAGGCAGGTTAAGGGGAATAATTACAGGCTTTTCTCTCCTTACTCAACAGCTTCTTTTTCAGGCCTGTCAATCACTGTTTATCACACTTGAACCAAAACAATGATTTTTTCCCCCTTTCCTCGCTGAGGTCAGGAGGACCTACTGGGGAGATGGTGAGTAAAGGTGGGGGCTGGGGCCAGGGACCAGGGGGCCCTTGCCAGTGAGAGGGGCCCATGCCCGAAGCTTATACTGTACCTGATGGAAACATTTTCTGAGCTTCTAATGTGGGGTGACATCCCCCTTTTGACTAGGTGCCTGGAATTGAATCTAGTGTCTTAAGCAGTCTAAGTACTCTACCACTAAACTACCCCTTCAGCTCCAGCCTCCAGGGTGTTACTCTTCTTTCTTTCTTTTTTTTTTTTTTTAGACAAAATCTTATTCTATAGCTCAGACTGGTCTCACACTTATGGTAACCCTCCTGCTTCAACTTCCAGGGTGCCAAGATTACAGGTGTGAGCTTTAAAAAAATTTTTGTTTGTTTGTTTTTTGAGACAGGGTTTCTCTGTATAGTTTTGATGCCTGTCCTGAATCTCGTTCTGTAGACCAGCTGGCTTCAAACTCAGAGATCCTCCTGGCTCTGCCTCCCTAGATCTGCTGGGATTAAAGGCGTGGCCACCACTGCCTGGCTTAAAAAATTTTTTTTTTTTTTGTGTGTGTGTGTGTGTGTGTGTGTGTGTGTGTGTGTGTGTGTATACATGTGCATGCATATATGTGCCTTTGTACAGGTATGAAAGCCAGAGGGCAGCCTAAAGGAGTCAGTTCTCTCCTCCTACCATGAGAGTCTTGAGGATTGAATTCAGATCAGCAGGCTTGACCACAGGCACCTTTACCTACTGGCCCACGGCATTAGTTATTTAAATGTCTTGGTGTCCCTGCCGGATGGACACTTTGGTTCCCATTTTACAGATGATGACTCTGAGGCTCAGAGGGGTTAAATGCAGGCACAAGAAAGGAACACACACAAGGCTGCCAATGCTAACAGGACTGCATTATAGTTCCAGAAGAAATGTCATTTATGTTCAACAAGGACAGGCATCTGGGTCCCCAGGGTAGGCAAGTCCCCAGCCTGCTGGAACACTGGAGACTAGTAATGCAGAGCAATCAACCGGCTCCAGGTAAGAGAGGAGATGGGAGAAGGGTACCACTTAAATTAAGGACCTCGGTCGGGGCTGTGGGAGTTGTTCACATTTGTAAAATAGGTCCCTAGACTGGCTGGTGGCACCACCTCTTCCAAAATTCATCCAATGAAGCTCTAAGGCTTTGGATGAAATCTAACCACAGACCCACCTCAGGAGGTCTGTGCTTCATAGAAGAGGAGGAAGGGTGGGTGAACACAGAGGCAAGATCTGACCCCTGAGGTATCAGGGAAGGTGTCCTTGAGGAAGGACTGAGTGGTGGCCACCCAAGTGAAAGCAGAGAATTGCCAGCAGATATGACACATGTAAACACACCTGCTAAAAACATCACAGAATGTGGAGAAAACCATAGTGTTGAACTTGAGAGAAGTAGCTTAATAAAGCTTAATAAAGCGATAGCTGGGAATAGCTAGCTTCTATTGAATGCCTACCACATGCCAGACACTTCTAAGAGTGTTACATATATTATTCATTCTCTCATGCCACAAATACTTACTGAGCACTGTAGGGCTGGCTGCATGATTTGCAGATGATCTCCAGTGCACTTGTGACAATGTGGGACCTTGGTCAAAACAAGAGGAAGCTTTTCACTTCCGTCTGGTCCCTCTGCTCTCCTCGTGGTATTTTGCTTAATATTGCATAATCTTCTTGGGGCGCAATGATACTGGCATATACAGATGCCTGCAGGGACCCAGTGCTCTGCCTTAGAGACTTAGACTACAGCGCACACATACACCTGGCTTGGATTCTTCCCATGCCCGGAGCTTTTCTGAGGTATAAGGTAAAGTGGTAGAGGCAGGGGAGGAAGTAGATGAAAACCTATGTGGAAGAGGTAAGGGACAATGGTGCATTGTCTCAGTCAGTGTTCTGTTGCTGCGAAGAGACACCATGACCAAATATTCTAAAAGAAAGCATTTAATTGGGGCTTGCTTACAGTTTCAGAGGTTTAGTTCATTATCATCATGGCAGGGAGCATGGCAGCACTCAGGCAGACATGGTGCTGGAGAAGTAGCTCAGAGTTCTATATCCAGATCCACAGGCAGCAGGAAGAGAGAGCCACTGGGCCTGACTTGGGTTTTCGAAACCTCAAAGCCCATCCCCAGTGACACACCTCCTCCAACAAAGCCACACCTCCCATTTCTTCTCAAATAGTACCACTCCATGATAACTAAGCATTCAAATATACAAGCCAACGGGGGCCATTCTTATTCAAACCACATGCATTATCCTTTTTCTGTCAAACTTCACTTATGAAACAGATTCAAATACAGACTTCTTAAGAATATCAAGGTGGTGTGATCCAGAGAACACTCAACTTCAAGTGCTACGTCCCACTTTGGAGAGTGAGCCTCATGTGACTGTGGGTTGTGTGCCCTTGAAGCCATCCTTGGAGTGCTATCTCATGTTCAAGTCTTTTTTTTTTTTTTTTTTTTTTTGTGGTAGGGACAGGGGGCAGGGTCTTATGTATCCCAAACCGAACTTGAACTTACTACATAGGTTACTTTAGAACTTCTTACTCACCTGCTTCTACCTCCTGAGCCCAGGATTACAGGCGTGTGCCACCACACTAACTTTATATGGTTCTGGGGATGGAATCCAGGGTTTTCTGCATGCTAGGTTAGCACTCTTCCACGTGAGCTACACCCCCAGCTTGATTCTAGGGTATAGCAGTGAAGAAAGTGAAATATGGCGCTGTCCCGCGGCTTATATCCAAGCGGAGGTAGGAAGTGAACACAATGGGGAAACTATGGTATATGCAATGATAGCAAGTGACGAACTCACTGTGTGGATCAGGCTGGTCTTAAACTCAGAGATTTGCCTGAGTGCTTGGATTAAAGGTGTGTGGCACCTCAGGGTGCCATTTTTAAAAGGGTGGCCAAGAGAAGGCTCGTTGAGAAGATCACTTATTTTACAATATTTTCATTGTTGTTGTTGTATACATGTGCAAGCACGCACATGCCATGGAGTGAGGCCACAGGACAGCTTAAGGAATTCGGTTCTCACCTTTCACCACAGATGCTGAGGCTCAAACTCAGGTTACCAGGCTTCTGCTGTGAGCACTTTTACCCACTCAGCCATCTTGCTGGCTGCAGAAGACGACTATGAATATTTATCATCATTCTCATAGAATAATTACATAAATTCAGTGGGTAAGGCCCTCCCAGGCCCCCAAGATTGTTTACTTTGCTTCTTCCGCCCATAGCCTCATGGTGTTAACCCACTGGGCGGTCAGCACCAAATTCACGGACAGCTCCTTCCTGGTGCCTTCCTTAATTCTACCAGAGCCTGCCTGGTCTCTGCCCGCCGTTCTCCTCAAGATTTCCCTGCCTCTCTTGGCTCCACTTGCTACAACTTTAGGGACTGGGGTCAGAATCTATCCAGATGTTATTCCAGAAGGTGCCTTGAGGTTCGTGATTCTAAAAGAAACCAGATTAGCCGGGCGGTGGTGGCGCACACCTTTAATCCCAGCACTCGGGAGGTAGAGGCAGGTGGATCTCTGTGAGTTCAAGGCCAGCTTAGTCTACAAAGAGAGTTCCAGGAAAGGCGCAAAGCTACATAGAGAAACCCTGTCTCGGGAAAAAAATAAAATAAAATAAAAAGAAAGAAACCAGATTAAACAACATTTATTTTAAAGCAAATAAACAGAGTCACTCTCTTTTCCCACCCTGTTGTCTCTGTGTGTGTCTCTATGTGTGTTTTGTGTATGTGTGCATTGTGTGTATCTGTGCATTTATATCTGTGTGTGTACAGATTTGTACCCGTGCATGTGGAGGTCAGAGGTCAATGGTGGGTGTCTCCCTCAGCTGCTCTTCACCTTACTCATTTCAGATAGAGTCTCTCACTGAATCTGCAGCTCACCCACTGGGGAAGACTAGGTGGGCAGCAGAGACCCTCCTGCGTGCCCACTGCTGGGGTTACACGTGTGTGCCACTCTTCCTAGCTTTTTATGTCAGTTTTAGGGACCAAACTCAAGTTCTCATGTTTGTGTGAGGCCCTGGTGACAGGCACCATCCTAGGCCCTGGATAGTAAACGTTCTAATCCTGACCTTCTGACTTAATTTCTTAGGAAATATTGCACTGTTACCTCCCGGGCTGATTCTGACATCGCCTTTGTGTTTGCAAACAGTATAACTTTAAAAAGTTTCTTTAACAAGCCCCTACTGGATTGGAATTAATGTCTTTTATAGTTTAGCTCTCCTTGGCTTTATTCTTCATGTCTCGGGAAAGTGCTTATGTAGCTGCCTCAGCTTTTCACAAATTACCAGGGGATTTAAGACACATTTGGGGAGACTTTGTAGTTGAAATAATCTTGAGAGTATGCGGCTCTGTGCTCCCCCGCCTGCCAGAGGCAGGCATGGGCTACAGAAGGAGGAGAGTGGTAACCATGACCACGTAGCAGGTTCTGTTTGGTTTAATTTGAATTGAAACATACACAGATGAACAACCGATTTCCTAAAATTTAACTTATAATGCCAAAATGGTAAAAGCCTAATTTGTACTGGGCATGGTGGCACATGCCTGTCACCTGAGATTTTGGGAGGTAGAGGCAGGAAGACCAGAAATTCAAGATTATCCTTAGATACACAGTAAGTTTAAAGCCAGCCTGAGCTACAATGAGACCCTGTCTAAAATAAATAAATAAATAAGTAGAGACAGTCAACTAAATAGATTGGTTTAATAAAGAGCTGAGCAGCCAATAGCTAGGCAGGAGAGAATAGGCAGGACTTCCAGGCAGAGAGAGGAACTTGGGATAAATCTAGGCACATGACAGATGCTAGCAAACCACTGAAGGAGTTGGACATATGGTATACAGGAGAGGTAACTGAACCACGTGGCAGAGTGTGGATTAATAGAAACAGGGTAGCTTAAGTTATAAGAGCTAATTGGGAAAAAGCCTAAGCTAAGGCCAAGCTTTCATAGTGTATAATAAGTCTCAGTGTTGTTATTTGGGAGTGAGCTGGTGGTCCAAAAGAAAGTCCAGCTACAAGAAAGGAAGAAAGAAAAAGAGAAAGAGCCAGGTCATGGTGGTGGCACACCTTTAGTCCCAGCACTTGGGAAGCAGAGGCAGGTGGATTTCTATGAGTATCAAGGTCAACCTGGTCTACACAGCAAGTTCCAGGACAGGCAAGGCTATACAGAGAAACCCTGTCTTGAATAACAAGGGGAGGGAGGAGGGCCCAAGTTTGTAGCTAGAGTTTCCTTGGTCCTGCCTGGCCCACAGTCAGGACAAATCTCTCTCACCTGCCAGTCCCACAGCTGCTCAGACCCAACCAAGTAAACACACAGAGACTTATATTACTTACAAACTGTATGGCCATGGCGGACTTCTTGCTAACTGTTCTTATATCTTAAATCAACCCATTTCTATTAATCTATAAGTTGCTACATGGCTCTTACTGGTACCTTACATCTCACTTGTCATGGTGGTGTCTGGCAGTGTCTCTCTGCCTCAGCCTTCCATTTCCCAGAATTCTCTTCTCTCCTTGTCCCACCTATACTTCTTGCCTGGCTACTGGCCAATCAGTGTTTTATTTATTAACCAATCATAGCAACACATTGACATACAGAACATCCCACAGCACAAGTTGTCTCCAGAGCTCCTTAAATTGAGGTCTTTCTTCTCTAAATTTGGTCGACAGTGAGTGAAAAAAACACTCTGGTACTAGTGTGTTTGGCGGAAAATTCCAATTGACAGCCTCTAAGAGCACTGGGCTGACCCCACTTCTAACAGGCTAAGAAAGGGAACCAGCATTCTCAACATAACTTCCATGTGCCCAGGTCTCCATCAGACGTTTTCTGCATGCTCTCCCAAGGCATCCCCACAGCCACCCTGGAAAGTAGGTATTACTATCACCATCTCACCGACGGGGTAGCCAAGGCTGGAGAAGGAGCCGTGACTTAACGACCGTCAGTTTGCAGATAGCAAAGCTAAGGCTCAAACTCAGGTCAGTTTGAACACAAGACCATGCTGTTAAACCACCGTCTGTAGCTTTGGAAACTCCAATAGAGAAAAGGGGCGGGTGGCATAGCAGGACCGGCCCCTGGGGCTCGGGTTGCTGGCCCCAGGTCGAACGTGGAAAGCTCAGGGGCACCCCTACATTTGTAAGCTGCTGCCTCTCAAAAGCTGAGCTAGAGCCAGGTGTGGTGATACATGCCTCTAATCCCAGTACTTGGGAAGCTGAGGCAAGAGGATTGTCACAAGTTTGAGGAGAATCTAGGCCACAGAGTGGATGTCACAATGGAACCTATTATTTTGTGTAATTAGTCTATGCTAATAAAATGGCCTTAGGAAAAAGCTGACTTAGAAGCACAGACTGAATGAAGCTAGGGCAGCTACAGTAGAATCACCCGGGAGGCATGTGACAAGTGCAAATATTTGGACCCCCGTTCCAAAAGAGTCTAATTCAGCAGGGATGTAACAGAGCCTAGAAATCTGAATGTTTTAAGATCGTTGTTTGTTGTTCTGAGGCACCGACAAATGTGGGAACCACTGTTTTGGGGAGCCTTTAAGCCCACGGTTTCGCTTTCTGCCTGCTGTTATACACATTCCTCAGAGCCAAGGCACAGTTCTGAAAGGGGAGCCAGCATCCCCTGGAGGCATCTGAGGATGCTTTGAAATTGTTTGGGCCAATGGTTCTCAATCACAGAAGATACCATATGTGCCTGGGACACTCTCCAAGCCCCAAACACTCATCTCAGTTGAGAGTCGTTACGCTAGTCTGATGAGGCCAGAGATAAATTTACGGGGCTAGGAGACACCTGTTTGCTTAGCCATTGATGCTAGCCACTTCTGCACTGGTACTGAGTAGCCATGACCTTCTTCACCATCTGGTACCTTCCAGGAAAACTTCTGGTTTATCTCTAGGGAACCTCCCCTTACAACTAGACAGGGTTTGTGCTTGGGGAGTCCCTTTGGGCTTTTCTGGATAGGTGTCTATTATTTCTTCCCCTGGAAGTGTTTTTGGGGTTGAGAGAGACCTAGAGCACGCTGAGCAGAGAACCGAGATCAGATGGCCCTAGGTACAAAAGTAAATTCATATGCTATGAATTGTGGGACCAAGAAGATGTCATTTCTCAGTCCCGGTCAATTCTCACTACAGATGCAGGCTCAGTATCGTCAAAGGTCATGCTTTAAAAGAGAGAGAGAGAGAGCTGGACAAGGTGACACACACCTGTAATCTCAGCATCTGGGGGACTGGGACAGAAGGATGATGGCAAGTCCCAGACCAGCCAGGGCTACATAATGAGAGTTTGTCTTGACTCGAGAGTAGCCTGCCTTTCTTGGGCATATCTGTCGAAGGGTCGGCTGCTGCGTCTTGGAAGTTGCACTCACTCACTCACTCACTCACTCACTCACTCACTCACTCACTCACTCACTCACTCCAGTCTGTTGATTTGGCTGCCTAGCAGAATGATGCTAGCATCATTCTGAGACAGAAGTACTGGGGAAAAGCCAGTTCTTAATATCACCAGGCAGACCCTAGTAGATCCCTCCAAAGCATCTTTCTAAAATTCTGCTGATTGGGTAGACAAAATGGCTCAGCAGGTACTTGCCTTCAAGCCCAATGACCTGAGTTTGGTCTCCCAGGACCACATGGTGGAAGGAGAGAACTGACTTCCATAAATTGTCCTCTGACTGAATGAACATAAGGATATGACCTACGGTTATGTAGAAACGAGGGAGAGGTAGCTGAAAGAGTCCAGACTGAAGCGGGCCATGAGAGGAGAGAAATGGGGTAGAGCAAAAGAGGAAGAGAAGGGGGCGGGCACGAAAAGGGACCAGGAGCCAAGAATAGAGCCAAGAGAGCGCATGGGAACCAAGGGAGTGTGGAACCTAAATGGTGAGTCATATGGGGGTCAGAAGCTTGGGGAAGAGAAGTGAAGCCCAGTTCTTAGGTTGGAGAGGTTTAGGGTTAAGCGTGCGTGCGTGCGTGCGTGCGTGCGTGCATGCGTGCGTGCGTGTGCGTAAGAAGTGCTGGGAGGAGCCACAGACACTGAGTGATACTGGGAGAACTGGCCAGCACCTGCTTTGATATGTTCAAAGCACCTCGGCTAGCCATTTGTCCCTGGTTTCTCTGAGACCTGACACTGACCACATGTGCAGTTCACACAAAGTAAAAGTAAAAGAATTTCACCATTGGCCAGGCCTAGTGGTGGCCCAGCCCTTTAATCCCAGCACTTGGGAGGCAGGTGGATCTCTGAGTTTGGGGCCAGCCTGGTCTACAGATAGAGTTCCAGGCCAGCTAGGACTACACAGAAAAATCCTGTCAAGCAAACAAAACAACAAAACAAAACAAACAAATAATTAATAATAACAATAATAATTTCACTACTAAGAGCCACTCCAAAATTATTGTAATACAGACACAAAAAGTCATGTAGCCAACCCAGAGCTGGCAGAATTTGAACAGTAATCCCTATTCCTTTCCCTTTTGGTTTCCTCCCCCATGGGACAGGATCATGTCCACTGGCAGGCTCTGTGTGTGACTGGAATGACTTGAAGCTCACCTCCCCCACCCAGGTTCCAAATGAAATAAAGCTGCGGGCTTTAGCTATTTATAGAGGAATTTTCTCCTCTATCACCACAGAAGAGACTATTAACTCACTTTTTGACTTTTTGAAACGTCAGTCTTTCCTGGCTCAAAGACATTAGTGGAAGAACAGAGTCGGCCAGCAGGTGAAAATAGTCCTTTTTGCCTTATAGCTCCTACTTCCGGCGCCCTCCTCTTTCGCACTCCGTAGTGGGTGAGAAGTCTGGTGTTAAATGCCTTTCCTGAGGAAGAAAGCCTCAACTAGGTGGGTGGTTCTGAAACAAAAATAGAAGCAAAGACCTGCCTGATGGAGAAGTAGCCCCGGCAGTCCTGTGGATCTTCCTGTGTCGTCTAAAGCAGTGGGTTCTGGGTGCACAGGTTAGGGGGTTGGGTCCTTTGGTGAAGATGTATGTGTGTCAAGTTCAGACTCTGGTTCCTGGAAGTACATGGTACTGCTCTCAAGGACGGGAGAGGAAGACGCAAGACTGCACGCAGAGCTTACCCAGACTACTCATGTCTGCCTACTCCCCACGTGCCAACCCTGTGTTCTCTCAGAATCGGCAGTGAGGCAGGGCATCAACCACATTCGTGGTGGAAAAGCTCCCTCGACGGTTCTGATTCACTACTCTTTCCTCTCCCACAAGACCCTGCTGCTAGTCCCAACTGAGCGTCATTGACATGAGATTTACCTAGAGATCTGGGTTACTCTGGGACTGGTGGGGCTGCATGGACCATATAAAGGAGGTTTACGTGAAAACATAGCCATGATTTGACTTTAAACAGGATAGGATGGGTTAGACATTGGCTCCTCTGCATAACTGAAGGCATCACTAAACTTAGGGAAAGTGTCCAGTTGATTTGCTTTGAAATGCAAACAAATGGGAAGGCTGGTCAGTTAGGAGGACACAGACAGACAAGACTGGGTGAGATGGTTCCTCCGGTAAAGGCATTTGCTGTCAAACCTGATGACCTGAGTTTGATTCTTACGTCCAATGTGGTGGAAGGAGAGAACTCACTCCTTCAAGTTATTCATCCGTTGACCTCTCCACATGCATGCTTGCCTGTGGCAAGTATGTGTAGATGATGCATGAGTGCAGGAGTGTTCACACATGCACATAAATAGGTAAATAAATAAATAGATGTAATCTTTTTTTAAAAAATTTAAAAACATAGAACCTAAACACATTACAGGATCACAGGTTGTTAGGACCCATCTCTGAGGGAACCTCAACAGTTGGACCTTGAAACTTCATTGTCCTTGGCAAAACTATTGCTTATCATGATATGTATCTGAGGAGCCTTGCCTGACTCCATTTTGAAGGCAGGAGACATTATGCTCTATTGTTAAAAATAAGTTTCTATTTACTGTAAGAGCTGAATTGGTGTTTTTAAACCTGTTTCCTGGAACCTGACCTTCCCCAACTCAAGACCTTGATTTGTTTTTGAGAGTACCCTGACCCTCCCTGACCCCTGACCCTCTGTGAACCTTCCCAATCACATGGTGACCACCTGATGTTTTTTGAGTTTTTTTTCTATATTTCCTTTTGGCCCCACTGTCTCTCTTCTGTGAACCTGCTTTGCAACTACTCATGATTTTACTCCTTAAAGAGGCCCAAGAAATGGGTTCTAGGCCGCTCTCTTCAACTTCACCAGGCTCAGGAGGCAGGTGCTGGCCAGCTCTTGAGTGCACCCCAATAAAAAAAAAAAATCAGCACCGGGCTGTGGTGGCGCACGCCTTTAATCCCAGCACTCGGGAGGCAGAGCCAGGAGGATCTCTGTGAGTTCAAGGCCAGCCTGAACTACCAAGTGAGTTCCAGGAAAGGCGCAAAGCTACACAGAGAAACCCTGTCTCGAAAAAACAAAAAACAAAAAACAAAAAATCAAGTGGTTGGGGATTTAGTTCAGTGGTAGAGCACTTGCCTAGCAAGAGCAAGGTCCAGGGTTCGGTCCTCAGCTAAAAAAAAAAGAAAGAAAGAAAGAAAGAAAGAAAGAAAGAAAGAAAGAAAGAAAGAAAGAAAGAAAGAAAGAAAGAGAAAAAGAAATCAAGCTTGCTTCAAATTGTGGTAGTGGTCTTATTCTTGCCATTGGAATTAGCATATCAAGTCACCCAAAGGTGATGTCTACCAAGCTATAATCCCTCATGCCATTTCCTTATCCTTTCAAGCACTCTGAACCTTTTTTCTCATACAGAAAGTCCTGGCTTGCCTTTCTGGCTCTAGAAGCTTTGCATAGTAAGTAAACTTCTGATTGGTAATGATTTGGTATCTTATGAAGGTTGGTCTCAAGGCTCTGCTGATAGTGTCTAAGCATTTAAAACTATTAAAAGTGACCAAATGTGACTCCTTTTTAAATTGTATACATGGTTGCTTTTCAAGGTTGTTTTTGAAATAGTTTCTCACAAAGGTAGTCCTGGCTGGCCTGGAATGCTCCATCTTCCTGCCTCAACTTCCCAAGTGCTAGGATTACAGTGTGTAGTACCATTACATTACATTGCAGCCTAAAATTAGCCATTTTGTTTGTTTATTAGAAATAGGGCCTCTGCCAGGCAGTGGTGGCACATGCCTTTAATCCCAGCACTTGGGAGGCAAAGGTGAGTAGATCTCTGAGTTCAAGGCCAGCCTGGTCTACAGAGTGAGTTCCAGGACAGCCAGGGCTACACACACAGAAACCCTTGAAGAACTAACCAACCAACCAAACAAACAAAAGAAACAGGGCCTTGTGTATCCCAGACTGGCCTCAAACTCAAGATATAGCTGAAGATAACCTAGAACATGTGATCCTCCTGAGTGCTGGGATTACAGTATAAGAAAAACCAACTCTGTAGCCAAGTGGTATTGGCTCACACCTTTAATCCCAGCACTCAGGACACAGAGGCAGGCAGATCTCTGTGAGTTCGAGGCCAACTTGGTCTACATAGTGAGTTCCAGGACAACCAGGACTACACAGTGAAACCCTGTCTGGAAAAACCAAGAAAAAAGAAAAGAAAAACCAACTCTGTCTTACTCCCTTTCGCCTCTGCAGCACTTAGCACAGTGTCTGACATAGCAGAGATTGTAATGAAATATTTGGAAGTAAATCAGCTTGCAAGGCCAGGGCTAGCTAGTCTCTCCAGATACTTGACTTTGCTTATTTGTTCTGGAACAGGGTAAGTCCTGGCTGAACTGGAATTCAGAACGTGATTTCAGTTGACCTCAGACTCATGGCAATCCTGCCTCTGCTACCTGAGTACTGGGATTATAGGAGTATGCCACAATGGCTTGCCATGACTTGACTTTTGAAAAGTTTTTATTTTTTATTTTTATGTATGTGTATGTGTGTGTGTGTGCATGTATGTATGTGTGTGTGTATATGGATGTGAGGGTACCTGAGAAATTCAGAGAAGGGTATAGGATCCCCTGGAGCTGGAGTGACAGGCAGCTGTGAGTTGCCCAGCCTCGGGTCTAGGAACCCAGCTCATACTCTCTGCAGGAGCAGGAATTTCTCTTAACTGCTGTGCTCTCTCCAGTCCTCAGTATTTCTTTAAAAACTTTACTGGGTGTGGTAGCACACACATTTAATCTCAGTACTTTGGGGGCAGAGGTGAATGGGTCTCCGTTCAAGGCCAGCCTGGTCTACATAGGAAATTCCAGGCTAGCCAATAGATGTTCTCTTCCTAGTCTACCCTTGAGATATGATGTGCAATGTGAATGGCGCCTCTCTTTTGTGTCTTTTACGCTCATGGCACCAGTTTGGCCATTAGAAAAAGTATCAAACAAACCTGCATTCAGAGACATCCTGCCTTGTTTGACCGATATTTCTCAAACCCCTTAGGGCATCAACTGTTAATCCTGTCGATCCAGAATAAGACCACTACCACCATTTAAAGCCAAATTTGAAGCAAGCTTTAATTAAACACTGGCCAGGTGGATAGGCTCTGGCCAGGTCTGTACCCAGGTTCCTGGGAAATGGCCCAGAATCAAGTATGGCAAAGGCTTAAGAAGGAAAACCCACAATTCATTGCATTTTCCATCAGGTCCAATCAGGGGCAAGCATACATCCTGACATACCTCCACCCTGTGAACCTCCTGCCCACGTGTGATCAAGCACATCTGTGCAGATGGGTCAAATAAACTTTAGGGAATGAAAACCCTGTGGCTTGTTATCTCCCATAAACAACAGACTCCAGCATTTCAGGAACTATCTGTCCTTGGGCAAGGGGCTTGCAGAACAGAGGCATTTTTGTTTCATGGCTCTCTAAGGCACAATAATTAAAACTTAAAATGTAACTTTGGCCGGGCGGTGGTGGCGCACGCCTTTAATCCCAGCACTCGGGAGGCAGAGGCAGGCGGATCTCTGTGAGTTCGAGGCCAGCCTGGGCTACCAAGTGAGTTCCAGGAAAAGGCGCAAAGCTACACAGAGAAACCCTGTCTCGAAAAACCAAAAAAAAAAAAAAAAAAAAAATGTAACTTTGGCTCTCACACAACAAGGAAAGTCTGGAAAACTGTCATAGACCAAATGACAACGGAATGAAATGCAGTGTCCTGGATGGGATCCTGGAAAAGAAAACAGATATTTTCTGCAGAGTGAGAAACTCTTGGGAAATCTGTTAGAGTGTGGAGTTCAGTTAATATCAATGTATTAAAATTAATTCCTTAATTGTGACAAACATATCATAGTAATACATGATGTAAACAGAAGGAGAAACCAAAGGAGAATTATCTGGGAGCTCTGCACTGTCTTTGCGCTTTTTTTATGTTAATGTGCAGTTTTAAAAGTTATTTTTGTGGGTATGTGTGTTTTCCTGCGTGTATGTGTGTACCACATGCATGCTCAGTGTGTAGAGAGGCAAGAAGAGGGTGTCAAATCCCTTAAAACTTGAGTTCAAGACAATTGTAAGCCACCATGTGGGTGCTGGGAACTGAACCCAGGTTCTCTGTAAGAACAACCCATGCTCTTAACTGCGGATCCATCTCTCTTCAGCCCCTACTTATGCAATAGGGACTCACTATATAGACCAGGCTGGCCTGGAACTTGTTATGGAGACCAGGCTGGCATGGAATTCAGATATCTACCTGCCTTTGCTTCCTGAGTGTTGTGATTAGAGGCGTATACCACCATACACAGATTTCCAATTCCTTTCTACAGACTGGTTTTTATAAACTTGCAAATATTCCAAAATAAAAAGGATGTGGCCATTAGGGGCAGAGCAGAAAGATGTGTTTCAGCCACTCACGCCTTCTTGGGGCTCTTGGCTAGTTTTATCATTGCTGTGACCAAAATAATGGACAGAAACTGTGTAGGAGGCAGGGCTTATTTTGTCTCAAGGCTTCAAAGGGTTTAGTTTGAGGTTGCTTAGCCCTGTCTGTTTAGGCACAGTGTGGTGGTCCAAGCCTTGATAGAAGTACAGGAAGATAAGAGAGGAAAACACTGCTCAGCTGGATTTCTCCTTTTACTCCAGTTAATCCCCTGCCTCAGCCTCCTGAGTGCTGGGATTATAGGACTGTGCCACCACGTCTGACACCGAATTTTTCCACTTACTGGTAATTCTTCTGTGGTTTAATTGCAAACAGTTCTTTAATGAGAAAGATTATTGCGATTAGGAGTAAGAGCTGCAAGGTACAAAGCTTCAGTTAGATGGCGGGGATAAATTTGGTTTAATTTAAAAATAATTTTTAATTATTATTATTTTTTTATTTTATTTTTTTTGGTTTTTTGAGACAGGGTTTCTCTGTGTAGCTTTGCACCTTTCCTGGAACTTGCATTGTAGATCAGGCTGGTCTCAAACTCACAGAGATCCACCTGCCTCTGCCTCCCGAGTACTGGGATTAAAGGCATGTGTCACCACCGCCCAGCAGGAATAAATTTTTAATGCCTATTGCACAATATGGTTACTATAGTTTATAATAATGACTACAAATTTCAAAATTGCTAAGAGGTGAGATTTAAAATATTTTCACCACAAAAGTGGTATGTGAAGTGATGGATGCTAATTAGGTTTAATTTTTTTGCATCATCCCATAAATATATACAATCATAATTTGTCAATTAAAAATACAAATAACTTAAAAGTATAAGACACATACATATTCATGTATATCAATCAAGAGTGAGAGCTGAGGATGTACCTCACTTGGTAGAGTGCTTGCTTAGCATGCACAAGGCCCTGGGTTCACTGCCCAGCATAAACTGGGCATGATGGTACACATCTGTAATCCCAGCACTTGGGAGGTAAAGGGAAGAGGATCGGAAGTTTAAGGCTATCTTGGCTTCCAGACCAGCCTGGGCTACATGAGATGCTGTCTAGTGAAAAAAAGAAAGAATAAAAACAAGTAAAAGCTATAGGATTAGTTGGCCCTGCATTTGAGTGCCAGCTCCCCTGTGGGATAGGAATAAATTTAAGTTCTTTGCACCTCAGTTATTCATACTGAATTCATATTTGATTATGTTGGTATATGGTGTGATAAAGTCCAAGACAAATGAAACAGTGTTTGAGGAGCCAGCAAAGATTGCTGTAAGTACCCACAGCTGGGTGTCCCAGTGAAGCAACAGGAGACCTAAGCTTTGAAGGACACAACTGGCTGGGCGGTGGTGGCACACGCCTTTAATCCCAGCACTCGGGAGGCAGAGGCAGGCGGATCTCTGTGAGTTCGAGGCCAGCCTGGTCTACAGAGTGAGTTCCAGGAAAGGCGCAAAGCTACACAGAGAAACCCTGTCTCGAAAAACCAAAATAAATAAATAAATAAATAAATAAATAAATAAATAAATAAATAAATAAATAAATAAAAGAATGAAGGACACAACTGAGAGATGATTCCAAAAGGAGGTAAGGGAAGGAGGGCACAGTGGACTGCCCTCTGCAGAGGGGGTGTAGAATGTGTGGAGGTAAATGCGTTTGCAGACACCAATGACCGGCTCCCGACGCCTGCAGGCACTGTGGTGGGAAGATTGACTGGAACATACAAACACATAGGCCTCACACAATTCCAGAACACTCCAAGAGCAACTTCACAGCCTAAATTCCAGCTCATGTCTTTACTAGGATCTTTGCAACTCCATCCCATGACGAGTCTGTCAGCCCAGATCACCTGGGAATATTACTAACATTTTACCTCCATTTTTATTTATTTTCCACTCTTATTCCTTCAGGTGACTTCCATGTTTCTGTTTGATTTGCTGTTGTTTTGGTTTGGTTTGGCTTTGTGGAGATGGTGTCTCACTATATAGCTCACTCAGACTTAACACTAGCAACAATCCTCCTGCCTCTCTGCCTCCTGACTACCAAGAATATAAGCAAGTTCCATCAGGTGTAGTCCCTTGAAAATACCTTCTAGCTGGGCCTTGGTGGTGCACACCTTTAATCCCAGCACTCAGGAGGCAGAGGCAGGTGGATCTCTGAGTTCGAGGCCAACCTGGTCTACCGAGCAAGTTCCAGGACAGCCAGGACTACACAGAGAAACCCTGCCTTATTTACTCATTGGTCGCTCCTCTAGAGGAAGAGAATGAAGACCCTCCCCTCACAAAGTTTATATATAGCCTTGGTAGAGGAAGCCAGCTTAAAAAATAAAAGCAAGTAGAAAGTGTTTTGGGAAAAATGAGATAAAGAGGTAAGCTTGCTTATCTTAGTGCTCACTAGATTGATTTATGATTATCTGTGACTTCTTCCTCCCCATTAGATAAGCTGGTGTTTTTGTTTGCTTGGTTAGTTTGGCTGCTAGGGACAGAACCAGGGCTCTGTGTGTGATAAGCATGTGCTCTACCACTGAGCTATATCCTCATGTCTGGCTGCCAGTTTTTGAGGAAACAGAATTGTTTTTATTAATCTTTATACACTGTCCCAGTACATGGAATAGAGTAGTCAATAAAAATAGAGGTCCATGATGTAGCTCGGTTGGTAATGTGTGCCTAGCATTCGTGAGACCCTGGGTTCAATCTTCAGCAGTCCATAAACTGGGTGTGTTGGTCCATGTTATAAGGAGGAGCAGGTTATCTCATCGACATAGCAAACTCCGAGTTAGCCTGGGCTACCTGAGATTCCTGTCTCAAAAATACTGAAATAAACAAACAAACCCAAACAACAACAACAACAAACAAAAAGAGCAAAACAACCTCCCAAACCAGCTGTTCTCAAATTTCCCAACACTGTGCGACCCCTACAACCCTTTAACACAGTTCCTTTGTGTTGTGGTGACCCCCAACTGTAAAATTATTTTTGTTGCTACTTCATAACTGTAATTTTGCTACTGTTATGAATTTTATGTAAATATCTGTGTTTTCTGATGGTCTTAGGGGACCCCTGTGAAAGGGTCATTCAACTCCCAAAGGTTGAGACCCACAGGTTGAAAACCACTGTACAAAATCACAAAAATAAGCTGTGACCTTGTGTCAGGTTCTTGGTTTTGTTTGTTTGTTTGTTTGGTTTTTCAAGACAGGGCTTCTCTGTGTAGCTTTGGTGCCTGTCCTGGATCTCACTCTGTAGACCAGGTTGGTGCAACTCCCAGAGATCTGCATGCCTCTGCCTCCTGAGTGCTGGGATTAAAGGGGTGCGCCACCACCGCCCAGCCTAGGTCCTTACTTAGTTTTTAATGCCTCAGTTTTCTAATCTTAAAATGAAGATAAGGACAGAATCTTCCTCACAGGACAACTGGGAGGATTAAGTGAGGTAAATACTAAAGCACCTGAAATAGTTTTCCTATGTAGCACTCAATACATGACAATACTGTTATTAAAAAGGGGGGGGCAGCTGCAAAGATGGCTCAGTGTTTAAGAGAACTGGCTGCTCTTCCAGAGGTCCTGGGTTCAATTCCCAGCAACCACATGGCAGCTCACAATTGTCTGTAACTCCAGTTTCAGAGGATCTGACACCTTCATACCAACACACATAAAATAAATTATTAAAAATAAAAAAAGAACAGAAAAGAAGCTTCAGCTGGTGTGGTGGCCCACTCCTATAGGTTAAGCACCTAGAAAATGAAGTGGAAGGATCAAGAGTTCAAAGCCAGCCTTACATACAGAGTGAGTTTGAGGCCAGCCTGGGCTCCCTAAGACCCAGTCAAAATAAAGTAAAATAATAAAAACACACATACACACACAAAAATTTAAAACTTCCTCCAACTGGGTCAGGAGTGATGTCATGTGCCTGTAATTAGAGCACTCAAGAAGCAGAGGCAGGAGGATCAGGAATTGAAGGCCAGTTTCTTTGGCTACAAAACAAATTCAAGGCTAACCTGGGCTACATGAGATCCTGTTTAAAAACAAAAAAATGGGGGAAAACTGGCTATGCTCTGAATACCATCTAACACGGGCCCCTGGGTGATGAAAATCATTTATTATTGGTTGAAAACGTTGCTGTTACTAGGCTAAGTCTTCAGATGAAATAGCTTCTGAATTTCTGCCACCACATCCTGCAGCCCAAATAGTGTCAGAGACATTTACCCAGAATCTGGAGGCATAATGCAGCCCCTGGCTGTCCTTTTGTGAACCTTTGACCCCACATTATATCCTTCATCTCATCAGAACTGAGCCTCTCTGCCTAGTCATTAGGTTTGGGAACAGGACGTTTAAAATGGGATTGTCCAGATTTATTTGGTGATAACGTGTTCTGACAGTGTTTAGCCTACAGGCCCTGTACATTTCCATCAACTCTGTCTCGGTGGAGGGATTGCCTGGAGCAACATCATGTGTCTGGAAATATTGTCTTCTCAATTGTCAACGAAGTAAAAGAGTCTCTTCTCAAATCTGTGTGGGATGTCCTGGTTTACTAAGCACCCTGCTGTCCGTTAGCATTCCCTCTGCAAGCAAACACTCCAGAGAGGCCAGGCCAGAGGAGCCTTTCTGATTAGCTGGGAAAATGGAGACTTGGAAAGTTAAAGCCTCGGCCATGTTGCTGAGCTTCTGCTCACCCAGCAGGCTGCCTGTGAATCCTATGTTCCCCTAAGAGTCAATCGAGATGTTAATCTTGATTCTCTATCTTGGTATTTATCTGTCCTTATGTATTTTTTCAACTTGTCCAAATCTTCCCAGCATTCAGAGTCACTGAATTAATAATTTCCTTTTGTGTATGTGTGAGACAGACAGGGATTCATTATGTAGCTCTGGCTGTCCTAGAATACACTATGAGGACTAGGCTGGCCACAAACTCACAGAGATCTGCCTTATGAGTGCTGGGATTAAAAGCATGGGCTACCACACCTGGCTTAATTTCAGTTGTTTTTTTTTTTTCCAAGTTAGGTGGGCTGACATTAGTCTACTAGAACAGACTAGCACAGAGTCTCTTGCAGTCTTCTCCTGTGGAAGCTAACACCTCTTGGTTGTGGGATAGAGGCTGGAGTTCAGAAGTGACTTCAAACAAGTTCATGGTTTCCCCTAAGTGATCTGTTACCATGGCACAAATCTCGGCATCCTGATGTCCTCTGGCTAATTCTCAAGCTAAGAACTTTTTAAAGATGGACAGCATGTGGTGGATTAAGATATATTTGCTAACCAGGCATAGCAGTGCACGCCTTTATTCCTAGCACTCCAGAGTCAGAGGCAGGCAGATCTCTGAGTTCAGGGGCAGCCTGATCTACAAAGCAAGTTCCAGGACAGCCAGGGCTGTTACACAGAGAAATGCTCGGGCGGGGTGGGGTGGGGTGTGGTGCGGTGGGGGGAGCGGTGAAAGGGGAGAGACAAGTTTGCTAACTTGTGATATCAAGTAAGGGCAGGAGATAATCACTCATGAAACAACTTATCCGGTGTATGGTGACGGCTCAGTAGGTAAAGCGTTTGCTGTGCAAGTGTGAGGACCTGGGTTCAGATCCCCAGTGCCCATATATACAAGAGCCAGTCGAGTAGGGTGCATATTGGTGGAAATATTAAGGCAACTCCACGTAGTTAAAAGGGAGGTTTATTTTGTGGGGTAACTTACAAGTAAAGGAATAGGTTACAGGGAGAGGTGAAGTGCAGTCCAGCAGTGTTCTCTGGAGGACTCTGCTTGGTCTACCTCCAGCATCCAGGATCCAGGAACTAAGAGAGCCAGCACATCCAGATTTCAGGTCTTACGCGCTCCTGTCTCTGCCCAGTTACTGGAAGCCTCAATGGGGGTAGTACTTCCAGGACAAAGCTGGAACAGCTTCCTCTACAGGTGCATCTATAACTCCAACTCTTGGGGAAGGGGAATAGAAAAGGGAAGATCCCTGGAGCCCATGTAACCAATCAGTGAGCTCCAGGTTCAGTAAAAAGACCTTGCCTCATGTCAGGCGGTAGTGGTACACGCCTTTAATCCCAGCACTTGGAAGGCAAAGACAGGTAGATCTCTGTGAGTTCGAGGCCAACCTGGTCTACAGAGCGGATTCCAGGACAGGCTCCAAAGCTACAGAGAACCTCTGTCTTAAAAAAAAAAAAAAAAAAAAGATCTTGCCTCAAAATATAAGGTGGACAGGGACAGAAGACACCCAAGATCAACCTCTGGTCTCCATATACATACATATGTGCACACATGTGTGCAAACACATACACATGCAAATAACACACACACACAAATACACACACCATGTGGGAACATTTTACACCCCAAAGATAGAAGAGACACAATCACAGAATAAGGGTTAGTACACTTAGCTTGATTTAGCTTTATGAACTTACAAATCATTTTGATACTTCTTATTCTATAGAAACCTGAGTGAAATACTTTATCAGGCATTTGCTCTCGGGCTGGCATTTGGAATAACTGCTTTGGGAGTTACAATATCATTTTTACCTGATATCCTTGGCTCAGTACCCTTGACTCTGGCTGTGTTAAGATCTGGAGAATCTAGCCTTAGAAGACACACGGATAGCCTAACGATAAAGATTTTTTTTTGACGTATCACTAGGTGCCAAGACTTGTGAATCATTCTTCCCGGATCTTCAACTGAAAGCTGTGAACATGATATCATTAGGTATCTTTGGAGCAGGACTTCTGCTATTGTTGTAATGGTTGGGACAACAGACTAATCCCAGGAAGTCTGCTCTAGGAATAATTATGGAGTCTCAGGTCAGCAGGGGCAAATAGCTGATCAAATACTGTGTTGTTACTGAAACCCAGGCAGAATTTGTCATCAGCAGGTGAGATTCTCATTTTTGTATGTAACCACGTCCCATTTGAAAAGACTCTTCCCTATTGTGAACTATAAGGCAGGTATGAATGTCCTTATAAAGCCCCAACAAGGGATGGAGGAAGGTAACAACATTTTTTGAGCCCCTCCCATGAGTGAGACACAAGTAAGCAAACCTAATACCCTTTGCAATTACCCTGAATGGTAAAGTAGTTAACCTTCTCGCACAAGCCAGGAACTTAAGGTAGATACGGAAACCGAACAAGGTCACGAAACTGGAGGTTGGTAGAACTGAAGACTATTTGACTCTGACACAATGCTCACTACATAATATTATAGGGGAGAAAAGAGAACCAAGATGTACAGCCCCAGCATTTTTCAGCGTGGTGAAATACAGACAATTGGAACTAAAAATACTCGCAGTATAAAACTAGAGGGGAACTTTTGAACTTGATAAATAAAGATCATGGATGTAAATTTAAAACCTACATTGAGTTGGATGTGGTGGCACATGTCATCCCACCACTTAAAAAATTGAAATAGGAGGGTCAAAAGTTCAAGGACAGCCTCAGCTCCTTATTGAGTTCAAAGCCAGCCTGGGCACATGAGACTCCCATCCCCTTGGCAAACCAAACCAACAAACAAAAAACAAACTATCAATGGCATCTTAAATGCAGAAGATTAAGCAGTAGAAGACTCTCATAACTTCTGTTTAATTCACTTATGGTCCTAGCCAATGAATTAAATGTATTAAAGTGAGAATAATAAATAGCCTAAGTTTTATAAAGGAGAAAGTAAAATAGGTTTTATTCACACATTAATGAGATTAGAAAATCCTCAAGAACCCTCTAAAAAGTGACTAGAATAAGTGAATTTAGAAAGACTAAAAAAATTACAAATTCAGTATAAAATATAAGTATATTTCTATATGGTAATAATGAGTCACTAGAAAATAAAGTTGAATGACTATTCTACTTACAATAATATTGAGAATCATAAATACTTTATAAATGTAATATAGTATGTTCAACACCTGTATGCTGAAAGGCACAAGACATTGATCAGAAAAAAAAGTTTTTAAACCTCAAATAAGGGACCCAGGCATGTAGTTCGGTGGTAGAGGATTTGACGATCATGTTTATTTGACATAGGCCAGGCTGGCCTCAAATTCATGATTTTCCTATATCATGAGTCTTGGTAAAAATGCAGGTGTGCACCAAGCCCATTCAAAACTGCTATTCCAAAACCCAACCAAGGTGGTGAAGGGCATCTACCATGAAGTCACAGGACAACTACACTACAAGAAAACTCTGAGGAAATAAATCGAAGAGAATTGCAGAAGACGGAAAGACTTCCCATGCTCGTGGAAGAATAAGTATCGTGAAAATGACCATCCTGCCAAAAGTAATGTCTCGACTCAATGCAATCCCAATTAAAATCCCCATGCCATTCTCCACAGAGTTAGAAAAAAAATCTTAAAATTCATATGGACGCACAAAAGGCCCTAGAGCACCTACAACACAACCCTGAGCAAAAAGAATTATCCTGGAAGCATGCCCATACCTAAGCTGGAGTTATACTATGGAGGAGCCCTGGGAATGGACACTGTGGAGCAGGGTCCAACAGACACATAGATCAGTGGGAAAGGCCAGAAGGCTCAGGTTATACCGCTACACACTTACAGCTGCCTGGTTTTTGACACACAAAAAAGTAACAAAAATACACTGTAGAAAAAGACAACATATTCTACAAATGGTGTGGAGGAAAATGGATGTCTGCATATAGAAGAATGAGCCGGGCGGTGGTGGCACACGCCTTTAATCCCAGCATTTGAGAGGCAGAGCCAGGCGGATCTCTGTGAGTTCGAGGCCAACCTGGTCTACAAAGTGAGTTCCAGGAAAAGGCAAAGCTACACAGAGAAACCCTGTCTCAGAAAAAAAAAAAAAAAAAAAAAAAAAAAAAGAATGAAACTAGATCCTTATGTCTTACTCTGCACAAAAATCAACTCCAAATGGGTCAAAGACCTTAAAGTAAACCATGAATCTCTGAAACGGCTTGAAGGAAAGGTAGCGAGTATGTTACGAGATGGAGACAAGTAAGGCCAAGCCTTGACAAATGGGGCATCTGTACGACAAAGGAAATGGTCAGTCAAGTGAAGAGACAGCCTAGCAAACAGGAGAAAATCTTTACCAGCTAGATGTCTGACAAAAATGAATATCTAGAGTATATAAGACCTTAAAAAATAAAATACAGAGAATTGGACAGTGGGTTGGGGACTTAGCTCAGTGGTAGAGCACTTGCCTAGCAAGCACAAGACCCTGGGTTCAGTCATCAGCTCCAGAAAAAAAAAAGAAAGAAAGAAAGAAAGAAAGAAAGAAAGAAAGGAAGGAAGGAAGGAAGGAAGGAAGGAAGGAAGGAAGGAAGGAAGGAAGGAAGGAAGGAAGGAAGAAGGAAAGAAAGAAGGAAAGAAAGAAAGAAAGAAAGAAAGAAAGAAAGAAAGAAAGAAAGAAAGAAAGAAAGAAAGAAAGAAAATTAGACAGCAACCAGCCAAATCAATATTAGACTATAAGTCTGAACAGAGAGTTCTCAAAAGAAATACAAATGGATAATAAACAATTATTGAAAGTACTTTAGCCGGGTAGTGGTGGTGCATGCCTTTAATCCCAGCACTCAGGAGGCAGAGGCAGGTGGATCTCTGTGAGTTTGAAGTTAGCCTGGTCAACAGAGTGAGTTTCAGGCCAGCCAGGGCTTCATAGTGAGACCTGTCTAAAAAAAAGCAAAAATGATAAACAACAAAAACCAACTAACAACAACCAACCAAACACAATAGCAACAGCATGAAAGCTAAAACTAGAATATGACTCAGCTGTACCATTCTTGGGCAGATACCCAAAGCACTGTTTCTTACAGCAGAGATACCTGCATACCCAGCATCACTGCTGCTCTATTCACAGTAGCTAGGAAATGGAATCAGTCTAGATGTCCATCAGCTGATCGAACGGATAATGAAAGTGTGATACATATATACATATATACATATACATATACACATACATAAATATATATACACACACACAGTGGATTTTCGTTCACCTGTGAAGAAAAATGAAACTGTGAAATTTGCAAGTAAATGGATAAAACTATTCTGAGTGAGGTCACTGGGGCTTAGAAAGGCAAACGTTGCATTCTCTCTTGCATTGTGGATCCCGGTTTCAAAACTTTAGATTTGAATGTTTAACTTGGAGTACTTATAGAAGCTAGGAAATTAGGAAGGGGTCTTGGAGTCGAGATACCCTAAGGTGGGGAGGGGGCGGGATAATAGGTCATGGGTGATCTGAAAGTAGAGAAAAGGAACACAGACAGGGGTGAGGAGATTTAAACAGGAGTGAGGGTGGGGTGGAGCAAGCAAGGCGGTGGGAAGGGAAGGGTTAACCAAAATGAAAGGTCCGTGTCTCAGTCAGGGTTTCTATAGCTGCAAGGAAACACCATGACCAAAAAGCCGGTTGGGGAGGAAGGGGCTTACCAGGCTTACACTTCAGCATTGCTGTTCATCACTGAAGGAAGTCAGGACAGGAACTCAAGCAGGGCAGGATCCTGGAGGCAGGGGCTGATGCAGAGGCCATGGAGGGGAGCTCCTTACTGACTTGCTTCCTATGTCTTGCTCAGCCTACCTTCTTTTTTTTTTTTTTTTTTTTTTTTTTTTTTGGTTTTTCGAGACAGGGTTTCTCTGTGTAGATTTGCGCCTTTCCTGGAACTCACTTGGTAGCCCAGGCTGGCCTCGAACTCACAAAGATCCGCCTGCCTCTGCCTCCCGAGTGCTGGGATTAAAGGCGTGCGCCACCACCACCCGGCTTTTTTTTTTTTTTTTTTTTTTTGGACAGCCTACCTTCTTATAGAACCCAGGACCAGCAGCCCAGAAATGGCACCACCCACCATGGGCTGGACCCTCCCCCATTGATCACTAATTGAGAAAATGCCTTACAGCTGGATCTCATGGAGCTATTTCCTCAACTGAGGCTCCTTCCTCTGATGACTCTAGCTTGGGTCAAGTTGACACACAGAAACAGCCAGAAGAGTGTATGAAAAAGATGTTTTAGAAGAGTTGGAAGGGAGGTATCTCTTTCATAGCTGGATAAGCTGCTCCTGCAAGCCACGGCTTGGTAAATGGAAAGCCGAGTTTCAGGTAGGGGATACCTCCTAAGAGTTGTTGATTAGGGAGGCTCAGCATACAACCTTGCTATTTCCCTTGGATGCCCACCAGAACCAGACGACAGACCTCTATTGCTGAAGACATCATTTTGATGGCAAAAAAAAAAAAAAATTTAAAGTTGGAATTGAGTTGGAAGCTTCTCCTCTGCTGGCTAGTTTTTAAGTGCCAAAGGTGCTATACAGACCACTGGAAGTGGAAAAAAACATCAGCAATCTTATCCAGCTATGAACCATACAAACTAAATACCCACTTACCAGGCAAAATATGCTCACAACAGCAGCTGTGGCAAGACTCTTTTGGGGGGAACCAATTACTCTTACCACCCCCCCCATTGTTTTTTTTTTAGCCAGGGTCTCTCTATGTAGTCCTGGCTGTCCTGGAGCCTGCTGTGTAGATCAGGCTGGCCTCTAACTCACAAAGGTCCTTCTGCATCTATTTTCTGAGTGCTGGGATTGAAGGCATGTAACACTACACCCAGCCTTCTTGAATTTGAGGCTCATTCCACACAAGGAATTTATGCCTGTTTAAAAATCCACTGAGAAGGCTGGGGAGGTCATAGGCCCTGCCTGCAAACTTCCTGCTATTGTTTGCCTAAACTGACCTGGCATCAGATTGCCTTCTAAACTTGTGTGTTTATTATACGCACAGACAAATGCTACTTTCAGCCTTAATCAGAGAAGCTTTTCTTTGTGCTGAATGGTAGTTAGTGAATGCAGAGACCCACGGCTGTTCAAGGTATCGAGAATAAAGGGTTGTTGAGTGTTCAGCCCCAAACAGGACATTTACACCACCCCCTCTAAGACTCAAAGGACATCGGAGAATTGAGGGACAGATGTAAGGGCTGGAAATGGGGAGAAGGCCTGCAAAATGTTGTCTTCCAGGCATGATGCGTTTCTACCATGACCTCGCAGCAGCCACGGTTGCCCGCACTGGGCCTGTCAGGAGCCGGTCACGGCTCAGGGGGTAGCTCATGAGGCCCCTCCCTGCTAAATCATTGGCTGTTGATGGATTTGACAAGGAGTTGGGGCCGTTAATTGTCTTCAGATACATACTCCCTGGTGAGCCCACCAGTTTCCATGAGGTAATTCCAAACCCAAGAACATCCTGTGTCTGCCCGCCCCAACACAGGGGTTACACGCCCAGCCTATCCAGCCTTTTCCATAGTTAATGGGGGTCTGGACCCAGGTCCTCATGTTCCACAGCAAGCCCTTTACCAATTAAGCCACCTCCCAAGTTCATGTTCTGTTCTTTTAAGACAGTCTCTCTATGAAGCTCAACCAACCATGTGTCCAATTTGTGATCCTTCTGACTCAGCTTCCCAAGTGCTCGGATACAGGAAGTGATACCAAGTCCAGCTAAAACTGTAACACAACTCTTTTTAAAAAAATGATGGATTTTCATTCTATGTGCATGGGTGTTTTGCCTGCATGTGTGTCTATGTGAGGGTGTCGGATCTCCGAATCTGAAGTTACAGACAGCTGTGAACTGCTACGTCGGTGCTGGGAGTTGAACCTGGGTCCTCTGGAAGGGTAGTCAGTGCTCTTAACTACTGAGCCATCTCTCCAGCCCCATATAATACAACTTTAAAAGATCAATATTGAGAAAGTAGGCAAGCCAGCATGCATGCACACTCATACATGCACAAACTCATACACTATAAAGGGCTGCTACATAGACATATAAACACTTACATCTGATTTTTTTAAATAGATGAAGAATTTAAAGGAAATGTTAGAAGAGAATATATAGAAATGGCCCAATTGGTAGTACAGGGCTACTAGTAAGATCAAGATAGGAAGATTACAAGTTCAAGGCCAGCCTAGGCAGCTTAGGAGGATTCTGTCTCAAAATGAAAGATAGAGAAAAGACTAACCCAATGGTAGAGGGATGTCTTGGCATGTCCTAGCATCGTCCCCCAATACTGAAAAAGAATCTATACAAATGACTAAGGAGAGCATAGAAACAAGTTTATCATCATTAGCCCTAAGGGAAATATACATTAAAACCACATGTCAATACCACTACATACCCACTAAAATGGCTAAAATGAAAAAGAACATAGTCCTAGCCAAACCCTGTGGCACGTGCTGTGGTGGTATTCTAATTGTACTGAAATGTGATTTTAATTGTATGTTAATAAATAAAGTTGCCCGGGAGTCAGAGCTATCAGAGCCATAGACAGAGCATGGTGGTGGTGGTGGTGGTGGTGGTGGTGGTGGTGGTGGTGGTGGTGGCGGCGGCGGCGGCGGCGGCGGCGGCGGCGGCGGCGGCGGCGGCGGCGGCACACGCCTTTAATCCCATAGATCTCTGTGTGTTCAGGGATACAACCAGCATTGGAGACATACGCCTTTAAGACCTAGAGGGCTGTACATACAGACAGTGACGAGGCAGTCACGTGTTTGGGTTTACAACCAATGAGAAAGCAGAACAAAATACTATGAAAAGACAGACACACAGGAAATAGCTCTCTTTCGGGAAGCTAGGACCACCGCAGGAGGAAGGGTGAGATTTTAGCTCTGAGCTCTGACCTCTTGGCTTTCTCTTTTACATTGGTTCTGTGTTTCTTATTTAATAAGATGGTTGGTTACATCTACAACGTGCACTTGGCACTCACGAGGTGAGGAAGGAGAGGAGGAGCTCAAGGCAAGCTTATTCTACAGTGAGCTCAAGGTGAGTCTTGGCTACACAGTGAGACCCTGCCTCAAACAAACAAAAGAAACAAGCCCCCCCCCAGTCCCAAATGAGGATGAGAAAGACAACTCTCAAATGTCACTGAGAAACTGTCAAGTGACATCCTATGGCTATGTCTTAGAAAATTAAACCTGAACTTCCATTATGACCCTGGACTATTTCTAGGTCTTTATTAAAAAGAAATGACAGCGCATGTCTACACAGATACCTGTACACGTACTCTTACAGCAGCTCCATTCCTAATTGTCAAAAGCTGGGAGTAATCCCAGTGCCCATCAACTGGTGGGTGAATAAATAAGTTCATTTATACAATGGAATACGAGTCAGCAGTAAAAAGAAAGGATTTACTGATACACACACTGACATGAATTAAAAAAAAATTCTGAGTGAAAGAAACCACCTAGAATGTGCAAAAACTATAGTATAATAATGAAAAGCAAATAAGCGATTCTTTTTTGTTGTTGTTTTGTTTTTTTTATTTATTTTTTATTTTTTTGTTTTTCAAGACAGGGTTTTCTCTGTATAGTTTTGATCTCGCTCTGCAGACCAGGCTGGTCTCGAACTCACAGACATCCGCCTGGCTCTGCCTCTCCAGTGCAGGGATTAAAGGCGTGTGCCACCACTGCCCAGCTGCAAGGAAGCAATTCTTATGAGGTGTAGGGTTGGAGGGCTGATTCTAAGGAACAAACATAGAAATACATTCTATCTTGACATGGGTAGTTACTACATAGAACACAAGTTTGTCAAAACTCATTGAAAAAAAAACCAAACATGGCGTTGCATGCCCATTGTCCCAAAACTTGGGTGTAAAAGTCAAGAAGATCATGAGTTCAAGGCCATTCTCAACTATATAGCATGTTGGGAGCTACCCTGAACTATGTGAGGCCCTGTCTCAAAAAACAAAAATAAATCTTAAAGTTTTGAAAATTCTTATGAATTCCTAGTTGTGTCTTTGTGCTGGGAACTGTGTAAAAGGGATTCCTGAGATCCAGCCTCGGATTGTTAAAATATGTAGTTTATCTGGAAGTAATCACCAGAAAGGCAAGTAGGGGAGAAATATCTCATCAAGTGGAAGCAGTCCATTGTTCCAAAATTTGACTTTTATCACCTGAATACGGTATTGCTCATAATTTAAATGCACCTATGGCAACAGCTTCTTAAGCAAAACCAGAGCATAAGTCACAGGAAGAGCCTATGGAAAGAATAGAGGCCGTGGGAATCTCACACAGGACAGGAGGAAGCTTTAGAGACCCTTATTCTCAGTCTTGGGAGGAATTCCTGAAAGGGTTGAATTGAAAGAGAAGAAGAAAGTTCACATGAGAGAGCTGAGTGTTCAGAGGTCACAGTCAGAGAGTCTTTAGCCCGGGAAGGTAAATTAGAGAGAGGCATGAAGTGAACACTCACTTGTAGGCAACTACATTAAAGAGTATTTGCATACATGGACAAGAAGACTTGGCTGGAAATGCTTGTTAAAGACTTGTTGGTAGAAGCCGGGAAAGCCTGCAGCTCCCATGGAAAATGGTTTATCAAATGAGGCACATCCGTTCTGCAGCATCCCATCCTCATGACTTACCCAAGAGTTATCCTGTTTCTATAAGCTGCTAGCTAGTCCTTGCCTCAGGGCTTTTTCTGAGCCCTCATGCCCATGTGTAATGTAGACCAATAGTAATGGGGCATTAACAGCCTTCTGAAGCGTCCTCAATAAATGGTAGAGGGGAGCTGATGGGTAAGTACTCCACACTCTTTCACAGAAGAGGTCAAAACCATGTAGAACATTGGCTCCAAAAGTTCCCCTGTAGATGAGCTCTGGTTACCTACTGTATTAGTTACTTTTCTACTGCTGTGATTAAAAAAAAAAAAAAAAAAAAAGACCATGGCCAAAGCAGCTTATACAAAGTGGGGCTTGGGCTTAGAGCTCCTTATAGATAAGAAAGAGTTCATCACCACCCTGGTGGGAAAGCATGGCGGCCTGCAGGCATGATGGCTGGAAGAGCAAGCTGAGAGCTCATATCTTGAGTTGAAAGCACAAAACCCCAGTGACATTCCTCCTAACAAGGCCACACTTCCTAAGCCTCTCCAAATAGCATTGCCAACTGGGGACCACGTATTGAAAATCTTGAGACTACGGGAGCATTGCTCATTCAAACCACATCTCCAGTGACAGCTTGCTTGATAAAAATATCCTTGATGACTTCCTTTCCTTCTCCTCCTCTCTTCCTCAGTCTTCCGCTCACATTTCCTGGGATTGTAACTGCATTAACAGGAATGAAGAGATTCTAAAGAGACTCCGACTCTCAACAACACCAGTAGCATGAGGGGCAGGGGGAGTTTTTCTAAAACAGCAAACTCCAAACATTTTTTATTATAAAATTTGGGGGTGGGGGTGCGCGTTTAGCTAGACATAATGTTACATGCCTTGAATCCCAACACTCAGGAGCCGGAAGCAGGTGGAGATCTATAAAGGGAGTTTCCTGCTAGGCAGGGTTACACAGTGAAATGCTGTCTCAAAAAAAAAAAAAAAATTGTTGCGTTGTATTTATTTATTTTGGGTGTTTGAAACAGGGGCTCATGTAGACCAGGCTATCCTTGAACTTGCTGTGTAGCTGTGGCTGACCTTGAATCCCTAATCCTCCTGTACTTACCTATAATGCTGTGATTGTAGATATGTGTTACCATCCCCAGCTCAAATTTTAGAATTTTTAGAAACAAAAATACAGTCACGAATAACTTGTTTGTTTTTATTTTGGTGGTGCTGGGGATCAAACATAGGACCTTGTGCATGCTAGGCAAGCACTCACTGAGACACATTTCCAGCTTTGCTTTGGAAAGAAAGCTTAAATCACAAGCCCATCGCATGTGAAGCCCTGCCTTTGAACCCCAGCACTGGCTGGTCCCTCCCCCACAAAAAGGCAAGTTTACTATGCTTTATGACACAGTAGGAAAGCTTGCTTTAAGAACCGACCCTGGAGCTGGGCACAGTGTGGAATGCCTTTAATCCCAGAACTCAGGAGGCAGAGGCAGATGGATCTCTGTGAGTTCAAGGACAACCAGGGCTGTCACACAAAGAAAACCTTGTCTCAAAAAAACAAAACAAGCCGGGCGGTGGTGGCGCACGCCTTTAATCCCAGCACTCGGGAGGCAGAGGCAGGCGGATCTCTGTGAGTTCGAGGCCAGCCTGGGCTACCAAGTGAGTCCCAGGAAAGGCGCAAAGCTATACAGAGAAACCCTGTCTCGAAAAACCAAAAAAAAAAAAAAAAAAAAAAAAAACAAACAAAACAAACAAACAATAAAAAAGGGAAATTGACTCTGGCACTAGGGACACAGGACATTTAAAATAAAAGCCCAGTCTCTGCCTTTGGGGACTTCCCAGAGCACTAAAAGCAACAGATGTTTACCCAGGAGGCCATGTGACAAGGAGCAGGGCAGATGTTAAGTAGAGGGGTTATGGGAGCCCAGAGGTCAGGTCTGGCCAGCCACCTGTAGAGGCTTAGGTACACTTCTTTAAGAATGAGCAGAGAGTCATTAGCAGAGCTGAAGGCATAATGAATAAGAATTCAGCAAACTGGGGTTGGAGATGGTTAAGAGTAAGCACTGCTCTTACAGAGGACGGACATGAGTTTGGTTTCCAGCACTCACAACAGGTGATCAGAACCACCTGTAACTCCAGCTCCATGGGATCTGCCACCCTCTTCTTGTCTCTATAGGCACCTGCACTCCTGTACATGCATACACACACACACACACACACACACACACACACACACACACACACACACACGCAACTAAAACTAAAAAAGAAAGCAAATCAATACTTGCTACCCAATCAGAATCAATACGGTTTTAATACAAGAATGATGGCCTGTAGTAAGCACCCTAGGAATTTCTGGTTAGACAATTATATTCACATGATGACCCTGAAGACCCCTTCCCTCCATGTCCAACACATCCTTGTGCTCTGAGATCATGGCCACCAGGCGGCCTTCTGTAGACCACTTCTGTCCATGGAGGTTTGCTAGCAGGAAAAATGTACCCAGTAGAGGCAGCAATGGTTATAATACCGCTGCTACTGTGAGACAATGAAGAGGCCTGCTGGCTTCGGAGACCTTACCATGAGCCTGCTTCGCCTGCTGAGCTCCATCCAGCTTTGCTGCACGTTGTAATTCCAATGCCTGTGTCACACCTCATATCTATTAAATGCAGAGAGAAGGGGAACAGACTGCAGTGCGCTGAAGTCACTGTAGAGCACCTGGTGTATACACCTCTTGCCAACTGTATGCAGTCACACCCAGCATCATCCTTCTCTTGTCATAGGAGATGTTGGTTTGTTATTGTTTGTTTAATGGTGTTTTGAGACAGGGTCTGACCAGGCTGGCCTTGACTTACAGAGATTCCCCTGCTTCTGCATCCAGGGTCTTGGAACTAAAGGCGTGCAACCACCATTGCTGTTCCATGATGGATGTCTTATAGCAGGATATCAGCTGCAATACAGCCAGCCTGCTTTCCTTCCTTCCTTCCTTCCTTCCTTCCTTCCTTCCTTCCTTCCTTCCTTCCTTCCTTCCTTCCTTCCTTCCTTCCTTCCTTCCTTCCTCCCCTCCCTCCCTCCCTCCCTCCCTCCCTCCCTCCCTCCTTTCCTTCTTCCCCTTCTTTTTCTCTCTTTTTTTCTAAATAGCTAATTGTGAGCAAGGCCTGGTTTTCCTGGAACTCATTCTGTAAGCCAGGCTGGCTATAAACTCAGAAATCTGCCTGCCTTTGCCTCCCAAATGTTGGGTACCCACATCTCGCTTTTTGTTTGTTTGTTTTTGTTTTTCAAGACAGAGTTTCTCTGTGTAGCCCTGGCTGTCCTGGAACTCATTCTGTAGACCAGGATGGCTTCAAACTGCAGCTTTTTTTTTTTAAGGCTGGACATACAGCTCAGTAGTAGAATACTTGCTCAGCATGCACTGAGGACCTGGTTTGCTCCTCAGCACTGCAAAAACAACTCAGGGTCTCCCTGCCTCCCAAGGGCTACAGTTACAAGCATATAACACAGATTATCAAACCTTTGGCAAGACGTGGTTTGACACTACTGAAGCCATGCACTGTGGTTTTAAAGATCCACTAGAGGCTTCAATATGCAACAAGCCCTGGGAATTGCCTTTGTCTTCGCCTAGACAGTGCTCAGTGTAGTCTTGGAAAAGTTGGTTGCTCCTGCTCAGTCTAGTCTAGTCCCGAGTGCTGGGATTAAAGGCGTGCGCCACCACCGCCCGGCTTCTGACTTTACCTCCTAAGTGATGACATTACAGCTATGCACTACCATGCCCAGTTTTAAAATGAGTTTGGAATTGGGGAGATGGCTTAGTTGATAAAGTTCCTGCCATGCAAGCATGGAGAACTGTGCTGGGGACCAGGAGAGACAACAGAGACTGAGACCATACATAGCAGTGTGCTGGGGACCGGGAGAGACCACGGAGACTGAGACTGTGAGTTGTTGAAAGCCGTGTTTGTCCTCTTAACCTGGGATTGCTGCTTTGAGGGCTTTTCAGAAAGGTAACTTTCATTCTATCCTGAAAGTCCAGCTTGCAACTTGGTGTATTGGGGTGGACAGGTGGAAATTTGTGTATGGCTCATTAGTGCTCTTTGATGAAAGGTATCACGTAGCTGGGCATGGTGGTGCTTACCTGTAATCTCAACACTTGGGAGATGGAGGCAGGAGGATCAGGAGTTCATATAGTGAGTTCAAGGTCAGCCTATAATATATAAGACCCTGTCTCAAAACAGAAACCAACTAACGAACCCCCCCTCCCTACCAGCCCACCAAAAAAACCCCAAAACCAAAAACCTGTCTTGTATTGGATTCCAAGCTAAAAAAATAGATCTAGAGGACATTTCTTGCATTGCATCATGAATGTCTCTCTTTTTATTGGTGTGTCTAACATTTATGAGCTACACTTTTGTTTATTAAGATTTAAGGCTGACTGTGGAGATTCACAGTTATAATTTCAGTACTTGGGAAGTTGAGGCAAGAGGATCTTGAGTTCAAGTTCAGCCTAGGCCACATAGCAAGAACTAGTCAAAAGAAAGAAATAAAGAAAAAAGATTTAAGAAGTCAAAGTAATAATAGACACCTACAAAGGTGAAGCATGATAATTTTATTTACTTGTTACTGTTATCATCACTATATATTATTGTTGTTTTACGGTGCTGGAGATCAAGTCAAGGCGAGGGCCCCACATATGCTGGGCAGACTCTGCTGCAGAGACCCAGCCTAAGTCCATTATGAGGATTTTATAGTATATTTTAAAACTAATTTTACAGCTACCTTCAATTGGTATGTGTTTGTGTCTGTGCACGTGCTTGTGGGTGTGCAGCTTATGGGTGTGCATGTACATGTGTGCATATATGTGTGTGGTCCAAAAGATGACATCGAGTGTCTTCATTAATCTCTCTCTATCCTGTGTTTTAAGACAGGATTTCTCACTGACCCAACAGCTCCCCAGTTGGCTGGCGAGGCTGGCCAGTGTGCCTCCAGAATCTACCTGTCTCCCTCCAGCACATGCTAAGGTTACCACTACACCCAGCTTTTATGTGAGTGCTGGCGATCCAAACTCAGTTCTCCATGCTTGCATGGCAGGAACTTTATCAACTAAGCCATCTCCCCAATTCCAAACTCATTTTAAAGCTGGGCATGGTAGTGCATAGCTGTAATCTCATCACTTAGGAGGTAAAGTCAGGAGGATTAGGAGTTCAAAGACAACCTTGGCTACATAGGGAGATTGAAGTCAGCCTCTGCAAAATGAGGCCCCTCACCTCAAAAAAACCCACACTAAGCCAAAATAAAAACAGAACAAAACAAACAAAAGTAACTTTAACTAAAAAAGTTTATCTATGATTTGCCTAAGAAGGAAACGCAGCGGATTGGCTGATACACATGGCCAGAGTCAAGTCTGGGCTAAGTTTGGTCTTGGGATTTGGAGCACGGCTAAAAAGTAGGGAGAGGTAGGATGAGGCCAAAGTCCTCAGAGATGTGCAGAGGGAATTGTCCTGGGACTTCGAGGCTGTGTGGCTAAGGTTGGTGAAGGGTTAGCTGTGCTTGAAAGGAAGGCGCAGATAGCAATGAACTCAGACTTGTTTGGTCTCTCCCGGTCCCCAGCACACTGCTATGGACGGTCTCAATCTCCGTGGTCTCTCCCGGTCCCCAGCATACTGCTATAAACGTCTCAGTCTCTGTGGTCTCTCCTGGTCCCCAGCACACTGCTATGGACTGTCTGTCTCTGTAGTCTCTCCCGGTCCCCAGCACACTGCTATGGATGGTCTCAGTCTCCGTGGTCTCTCCCGGTCCCCAGCACACTGCTATGGATGGTCTCAGTCTCTGTGGTTTCTCCCGGTCACTAGCACACTGCTATGGACGGTCTCAGTCTCTATTGTCTCTCCCGGTCCCCAGCACACTGCTATGGACGGTCTGAGTCTCTGTGGTCTCTCCCGGTCCCCAGCACACTGCTATGAACGGTCTCAGTGGTCTCTCCCGGTCCCCAGCACACTGTTATGGACGGTCTCAGTCTCTGTTGTCTCTGTCCTGGTTGCTTGCCTCCTGACCTCGTGCTGTGTTCCCTGCCTCCATCCATCTTTCTCCTGCCAATCACAAATTCTTCCTTGGACCTCTGTGGCTTTTCTTCTAGAGCCTCCCTGTATCTGATCCTGAACAGGCCCTTTGTCTTGCGGCACTGCCGGATGCCCTAAAGGTCCGCAGTCTTGCTTATGCTCCTGTGTCTCCAGCATCCAGCTTTATTTTGGTAGTGACAGCTTTATGCCCCCGTCACAGACTGATAGAAGACCTGAAGATAAACAAGAAATGAATGAGGGGAGTGGGGAGAAGTAGTTAGAACTGACTGAGATGTAAGCACCACTTCTCATCCCCAGAGCCAACTTCCTAAACACACCCAAGAACCCAGGGGATGGAGATGGGGGGGGGGCGGGGGGGGATGGCTAGTGAATGAGGGAGAGAAGTGGGAAAGGAAGCTACCTGTGTCGAGTCCGACACTGATGTTACTTAATCGTCTCCATATTGTGTTCTTCTTCACCACACGGACCAGGAAACCAAAGTTCAAAGGTATTATTCAGCCAAGGTCGCAGGGCTAGGAAAGCTGCCAGAGCATGTGTTTCCAATCAATGCTGCGTGCTCTTCAAGAGAAGGGAGAGAATTAGAGAACCTGATATCAGAGAAAGCCTTCATGATCGATGTCTGAGTACAACTTGGGAGGTAGAAGGATAGTCTGCACATAATGGAAGTATGACCCGGAAAGCGGTGGGGTGGCAAGGTCACAGGTGTTCCTATCTGGCCCTCCAAGGAGGGTTTTGAGCAAAAGTGCTAATGTTTCACGGACCTGTTAAGGAAAGCTGCTAGACTTTAAAGTGAAAGCACTTGCTGGATAGCCTTCCCTTGACCGGTCATTCCAAAGCTTTGTTTCCCCGACTGACTAGTCCTTCCAAGTGTGATACTCAGTGGGAAGGAAAGAGGTGTGATGGGAGCTGGCCGGTCCCAGCTCTGTCTCCCACCAGCTGTATGAGTTTCCCTAAGGCTCCTGAATCTGCCTCTGTATTTGCAGAATGGATGTATCTGTGATGTGTTAACTTGGGATAACTGGTGTTGGTAATTCTCTTTGCTATCCTTTAACTCCTCTGGCCCTGGCCCATGCTGGACAGAGAAGCTGCAGACAACTCATGAGGGGAGCCAGTTCTTAGAAGAAAGGGAAGATCATCCCCCACTTCCTGAACATTATATTCCTGCTTATGCATTCTGATGTCCTGCTTGCTTTTCTCGGCTCTAAGTGCTATCCTGCTGACTCACTTCCGACTTCTCCTCGTTCATCATGCTCAGCTCCTGAAAATGGAATAGGATGGGAAGGGCCGGAAATTGTACTGTCTGGTGAGGTGTTTAAGGGGACAGGCACCCTATGTGGGCTAGAATGCTGGGGATAGGAGCTGAGCCAAGCCCACAGAGTATTTCTCATCTGACTTGTGACGCTTGACCTTGGATTGTAACACTAATAATAACCATCCCACTTACCGCCACTGATGAGGAGCCAACAGGCCCCGGGGTACATACTTTCTGTGGATTGCCTCTTTGATCGCCACGGCTGAAGAAGTCAGGGATCCTCTCGATTCAGACCAACACATTCTCTTTAAGATAGGCTAAGGAACCTGCCAACGTCAAGTGACAAGTTAGGGAGGGGCAGGACAGAGTCTCAAACCCATGGTCTAGATCTATGCTGTCTAATGAAGTAGCTGCTAGCCACAAGTGGCTAATGAGCCCTGGGAAGATAACTAATGTTTGAAAGACGACTAGAATAACTGAAGGAATTGAAACTTAAAAAAAAAAAAAAAAAAAAAAAAAAAAAAAAAAAAAAAAAAGGCATGGTGTCCCTATATAGCCTGACTGTTCTGGAACTTGCTGTGTAGTCCAAGCTGGCTTCTTCCACCCAGGGGCTCTCCTGTCTCAGCTCTCTGCATACCTAGGTTTACAGGTCACTGAGTGGTGCTATGTGTGAGTGAAAAAGCATACCAGATTTCAAAGACCTTGTATCATATGTGTATGTGTCTCTTTTCAAATATTTATTGCATATTAAAGTTACAATATTTTGGGTATATTGGGTTAAATAAAACATATCCAGATAATTCTACGTGTTCCTTTTAGCTTTTTTATTTGCTTTATTTTTTTTGAGACAGGGTCTCATGCCGGAGCTCAGGCTGGCCTTGAACTTGTTTGTGGCAATTCTCCTGACTCAGCCTCCAGAATGCCAGGATTATGGGCATTAGTTACCATGCCCAGCTTCAAAAGACATTTTAAATTATATTTAAAAATTAGAAATCAAAGCTATAATGATTTCTGGGGCGGGGGGGTGGTTGTTGTTGTTGTTTGTTTGTTTCTTGTTTGTGAGACAAGAGTCTCACCACGTCAGGGTGGTGGGGAACTCAGAGTCCTTCTGCCTCGGCTTCTTGAGTGCTGGCCCACCTGAAGCTCACATCCACACGCCATCATCACAAGTTGTACTGATTTCTCTCAGGACTCTGATGGAGCCGTTTGTTAGCGCCTGGAGTGTGCTCACTTTGGGTGGAAATTCTTGCTCTAAATAGATAGAAGTACACCTCTTTGATGAGCTACTGGTGCCCCAGTGAAGCCTCTTCAAAAGTCCCAGTACCAGGTGCTGAAAGTCAAGTTTGAGAAGACTCAGTCCCTTTCCCCAGGTCCAGTGCCCTTCCAACCCCAGGACACCATTGCCCGGAGGTCTTGTTAACCGATTCCAGTTCTTCCTGGAATCTCCAAAATAGATTTTGGAGAGAATCAGAGAACTTGAGTTGCAAAGACGCTTTTCAAAAACTGCACTCTAAAGGAGACTATTGTACACTGGAAAATTGGAAAGGTGTCCCAAACATTATTTGAGATTGAGGGGGGAACAGAATTAATGAATATTGAACTTTTGTTCCTTGCTAAGCACTTTTCAATATGTCACCTCATTTCAACTTAATGAAGCGCATATCATTATTTCAGTGGAGGTAGCTGAGACTAAGAAAGGTTAGTTAAATCACCAGAAACATGGGGCTAGCAAATGACAGTCCTCGGGTTTGTACTCCCTGACCCGGAGTAGCTCATACAGATCTCCAGTGTCTTCGCTTTTCTTTTAGGCACTGTCCTATGAACAGGGTATAAGACATTAAGTGAGACAGATGAGCTCTCTGTTCTGGTCAAACTCAATAAGCAATTAGACTTGAGTTCTCAATGCTATGGGGAGGCGATGGCATGAAGATCTGTAATAGACAGTCATGGTCCAGATGAGGAGTAGTAAAAAGCTTTCCAAAAGAAAATGTGGAATTCCCATGAAGGATGAACTAGAGACGTGGAGTATGGGTGAGAGATTTTTAAAGCTGAATATAAACAATGAAGTTTTAGAGACATCAAAGCGTGTGAGAGACCAAAAGAAATTTAGACTGTCTAAAGCAGAGAGGGTGGAAGTGAGAGGGAAGGCCCCTGAAGTAGACAGGAACCAGCCCATGCCAGGCTATTTATGCTTATTGACTTTATTCAAGGCTAGAGACACGGTCAGACTTGTATACTATTTCTCCGCTAACCACAGGGAACGATTCCAAGATTCCTAAGTGAGCCCCTGAAACCATGAATAGTACTAAATTCTACAGGTATTCTTTTTTCCTGTACATACATGTATTTAATAATGTTTCATTTATAAATTAGGCACAATAAGATGAAACAACGATAATTATAAACTAGAACAGTTGAACATCCATTAGCTTTAATTCTTGGGATCAGAAGTGTTTCAGATTTGGGATTTTTGTTTTTAGGATTTTGATACATTTACATATATAATGATACACAGGGGCTGGGATCCAACTCTAAACCCAACATTCATTTATGTTTCATATAAACCTTAAATGCATAGCCTTTAATTTTCCACTTGGAGTGTCATGTTGGCCCTTGAAAAGTTTTAGATTAGGACTATTTCCAGTTTTGGATTTTCAGATTAAAGGTGCTCAGGTTGTATTCTGTGTACTGTAACACAAATGATGTGAATGTGGCCCTGCTTTCAAAAAACTGTTCTCACAGTGTGTCTTGTGATGAACTGAGATAATCCAATGCCTATATGATAAGATAAAGTGAGGAGATGTGACTTGGGCTTTGTGATGAAATGGTAGACCACCATGTGATACCACTTCAACATAAGCCCAGTAATACTGTGGGAACTGATCTAATGAATGAATGAAAGGGCTAAGTCAAGATTTTATCCCACTCCTCAGAATGGTGCACCTTTCAAAAATGTGCTTATTTCTGGAATCTTCTATTTAATGTTTTTGAATTACATTTGATTATGGATAACTGAAATTATAGAAACCAAAACCTCAGATAAAAGTAGACTACTGAATTCCTTTCCTTATTTATTTACTTGTTTGCAAATTGTTTATTTATCAGGAGAAACTATTCCTTATCATACATATTTATATTTGTTTGATTGTCTTGAGACAGAGTCTCTCTATACAGCCCTTGCTGTCCTAGAATTCTCTTTGTAGACCAGACTGGCCTTGAACTCACAGAGATCTATCTGCCTCTGCCTCCCAAGTGCTGGAATTAAAGGCATGTGCCACTATGCCTGGCTACATATTTATGTTTAATAGTTCAGGAACACAGATCAGTAACAAACTCCTATGGAACTCAACCCAAAGCAATTCAAAAATCACATTGAACTCTGAAATATCCTTCATCTCCCCAGAATCTTTCATGAATCATGGTTTCTTTTGAAATCTCTATGCCTTCTTTCTTGATTTAATCAGAAAATTTGCAGGTAGAACCAACACCTTTTTACAGATGATGGGAGCTGAAAAGTTTACTGTGCCTTCAGCAACCATTGGTTTAAAGGAGAGCTGTAGGCAGGGAGACGCATTAAACTGCTACTGGTGTTACGTTTGGGTAAAGCTGTGGTGTATGAGAAGTGAGGATGGAGAGATATTCAGAGCGTTTAAGACTACTCTCTTGGTAGGAAAGGAAGGGGTAGACAGGCAAAGAGAACCAAAGAGGCCTCCAGATTTTTGGTTCACAGTTTTACTAAGAATAAGTTAGTCTAGTATTTAAGAGTAAATTCAGGCTAAGTGAAATAATACTGAAGAATGATATTCTTCTAGTAAAATTTCAATGATGGAACTTACTTGACCAGAAAACTTTGGGAGGATATTACTGTTTGTGGCATTAACTGTCCCCCCCGCCCCCCCCCCCGCCCCGTTTTTAATTTGTATACATTTTGCAGTATGTCCAGAGGGCATGCTGAAAATAAAGTCTCTTTTTGGTCAAAATCAAAGTTTAATCGATGAGTCTACTGAGTTTCTTATTAAGTAACCTTGAACCTTGAGTTTCTGAAGCTCAACATGCCTTTTTGCTCCTTCTAATTTTTCCATATCTTACGCCTTAGAGTTAGTTGTAGATGGCTCCTATCAATGGACCAGTGATGACTTGGACTCCGCCTTCTTCGCCTAAGTCCCGCCCACACCAAACCACACCCCTTTCCATTGGCCCCGCCCCTGAAGATGTCGTCTCCGATATGACAGCAAATTCTCCACAATCTTGCCCAATAGGACATGTGAAAGGCGGGATCTATGTCAATCTTTTTCCCCCATTTGTCCAGTTATATGTCTATCTGTACTCAGTTCCAGCCCACTTGGTCTTCAACCCAAGGATTGGTTTCTCTGTTCTTTGTTCCTGGCTCATGATTGGTTTTTTTTTTCATTCCGCCCCTCTCTTCTAGATCTTGCAGGCGGGATTAGCACGCAGCTTCCTGCTCTCGCCAAAAAAAATAAAAGAAGAAAAAGAAAAGAGGAGAGAGCCGAAAGAAGAAAAAAAAAAAAAAAAAAGTCACGGAGATCTTTGGTTTTTAATTGGCTTTCAGCCTTGTCGATCAGGCCAAGATTTGCCTTTTGATTGGTCGGCCTGTCTGCCCATCCCGAATCGGGGGTGGGATTTCCCCAGGAGACCCACACCTGGTTACCACTGGTCGAACAGTGCGCCTGTCTGAAGCTTCCGGCCAGAGATTGGAGGCGGACGCGGACAGGTGGGCGTGGATTGGCTAGGGCAGCCGGTCAATGTGAGGCGGGGGCGGGGCCTCGGCGGCTGGTTGCGCGTGTCCGCCGCTGGCTCCGCTCTATCCGGCTTTGCTAGGGGAGGTGAGTCCGGCCGCGGCGGCACCGGCGGCTGAGGAGGCGGCGGCTGAAGAGAAAGCGGCCACGGCGGCTGTGGAGAAAGCGACCGTGGGCACGGAAGCCGGGTGGGGGGGAGGGGGGGAGACGGAGCAGCCTTGAGCCCTGCAGGGGCCGTCGCGCGGGGGACCCACCCGCTCTCCCCCCCAACCCTCCTCAGCACAAGCAGCCGGCGGCGGCGGGGGCAGGAGTCAGCCTGCTTCCGATCGTCCCCCGCCCGCTTCCCGGGGCTCCTATTCTTTGGCCCCGGGACCCTAACCTCCTCCCGGGGCGGTTCCCTGTGTCTGGGCGTCCGAGTGCTGCCCACCGCTCTTTCATTCCCTCCCTGCACCTCCTTCCCTTCACTTTTGCCGGGGTTCTCTCTGTCCTCTTCTGTCCTGCCTGTCGCCTCCTCGCCTCACTCTCTTCTTCCAACCTCCTCCCCTGGCTCATTCTGCCCAGTAAAGTTTGGTACAACCCCCCCCCCCCAATCAGGTCAGCCAGACCAGGAGTAGGGGGAGATGTAGGAAGGCCTGAGAATTCGAGGGGGGGGGAACTGGGAGCTGGCTTCCCTGACAATTTCCCCACATCTTTTTGACTTAGAGTGGTTGGAATTTCTTTTTTTTTTTTTTTTTTAAATTGTGTTTTTGAGGAGGTGGGAGGTGTTTAGAAAAGGATGTGGGAATGGAAGCGGTAGATGAGTCAACCCTCTTACAAGATTCCAAGGGTGGTGTGTTCCCAGATCCTTTTCGTGTGTGGAGTTCAGGGGGTCGGGAGGTTTGGCCTTTATTCCCACACTCAAAGTTGGAACCTCCCCCCCATTAAGAATGGAGTTTTAGTATCCACTTGTGGCAGGAATCCTGGGGGGAAGGGGCCCTTTTTCCTTTTCCTTTTCCTTTTCTCCCCCCTTATTTTATGTTATTAACTTTTTATTTTGTCAACCCATACCCTTCCACACACTCTTACCCAAAAATCAAACACCCAAGATCCTCTAACTTCTTCGGATTGACTGATGAAGACATAAAGCCAGTTACGCTCTATGTTTTTTGAGGTGGAGTGAGTGGTTTCTTCATTTTTTTTTTTAAATGGCCAAATGACAGCTTGACCCAGTTTGCTTTCCAATCAAAGGGCATTTTTTTTGAATGTCTCTTTGTGGCGCAAGAGCCAGCGCAAAAATGATGGCGGCTTACAATGGCGGTACATCTGCAGCAGCGGCAGGTCACCACCACCACCATCACCACCACCTTCCACACCTTCCTCCTCCTCACCTTCACCACCACCACCACCCTCAACACCACCTTCATCCGGGGTCGGCTGCTGCTGTACACCCCGTACAACAGCATACGTCTTCGGCAGCTGCGGCAGCCGCAGCAGCAGCCGCAGCCGCAGCCATGTTAAACCCCGGGCAACAACAGCCATATTTCCCATCCCCGGCACCGGGGCAGGCTCCTGGACCAGCTGCAGCAGCCCCGGCTCAGGTACAGGCTGCTGCGGCTGCTACAGTTAAGGCGCATCATCATCAACACTCGCATCATCCACAGCAGCAGCTGGACATTGAGCCGGATAGACCTATTGGATACGGAGCCTTTGGTGTTGTCTGGTGAGTATCGAAAACACAACTCAACTCCACACGGTTCTCACTCGGCAGTCCGTGATTCACGGTTTACTCCATCTTGACCAAAGTTGAGCAGGCTTCTCAACCCAGCTTGAGGAACCACCCTCCTTGGTGACGAGGCCCGATGAAGTGGCTCTCTAGGCCTGTACTTTTTGAGTCATGGCAAATGGTAGTGCAGCACTTTCCCCTGAGTGACACTAGTGTGTAGGCTGTTAAACTTGTCTGTTAAGAACCTCAGTGAGCCACTGAGTGTAGGATCAGTAGGTGAATGTGTTAAATACTCCTACAAAGACCTTGGTCATCGCTCCTGTGTGGTAGTTTTGATTGGCTGCTCGGTTACAGCAGGTGTCAACAACTGACTCTCCCAACTTGATTTCTTTCTAATAGTCCCCCGCAGAATATACTTAGTGTCATCACCTTTTCTTGCCCACTGTGTCTTTTCAGACCTTACTTTCTGATCTTGGCCTTTGGAAGAAAGGTAGTTTTCATTGTTGAACCAGTTAAACATCATCGCTTGAGTGGTTTATTTTAAACCGGAAAGCTAAAGTTGGGAAGTATGTAGCTTAGCCTTCTGATAAGAATGCATTAAATATAGCATCACACACGAGTAGCACAAATGAGGTTAGTAGACTGGAGCTGTGCCGTGGCCCACATTTGTTGTAATGTGGTGTCACTGACTCTTAGGGTGCTTTTATCCCTTGGCCAGTTGTTCCGGTAGGAAGTGTACCTTTAACAAATGAAACTCTATTACTTTTGCTAGTAGTCAGATGTTTAAAAGTCTAAAGATTGGTTAGATGTAACATCTTTATGTATTTGCCCTTCTTAGGAAGATTGGTGAAACACGGAATGAACTGAGGGTGTTATTTTTTTTTCCCTTCCAAGGATTAAGAATTTCAGTGTAGAGAGATGGTTTCATATTTTCAGTGCATGCAAACATAGATTCTTACTGTCCAGCAAAGTCCCCATCACAAAAAGAACTCTTTGAAAGTAGCCTGTAAATAATTGCTTTTTGTCTTTGTTTTTAAGGCTAAAGTTGATTCTAGGTATGATTTACATAATAGCTAGCTATCTTCCTATTTCAGAATTTATAGTCTTGGCACCGAAGTGAGCTGATTCCTAATTCTTCTCTTAAAATGAAGAAAACAAGAGTCCAGTTTTTCTCAGCTAGCCTGCGAGGAGGCTATTGCTGCATTCTTGCTTCTCCAGGGACTGTGGGATTCCTAGTGGGAAAGAGTGTAGGCCATAATGGTTCCTTTTCAGTCCCTCTGTTCAGGGACCTGCCTGTTCCTGCTTTCCTCTTTCTCTTCCATTGCACTCCCCCCCCCCCCCCCCCCAGGGACTTCACTATGAACTTCCATTCCTTGCCTAACCCTTGAGGATTTCCAAACTGCGGGGGATGGGAGGAGAGTAGGGGAAAATTGGTTCCTTGCTTCAACTCTTGTCATAATTTTATAGACTTCGAGTATCTGGATTTTTTTAGATGTGGTTGTGTCAGTGCTGAAAACTAGGAATACAAAAAGGGAAACGATTTTTAGTATTTATGAGTAGAGAGGTTATTCATTCACTCACTACCTTTCTGTCAAAAGGCCTTGCGACTTGTAGAACTTCAGGTTTGTGGCAAGAGTTAAAAAAAAGTCTAAGAGAGTGCACCAGCATCTCATCTGGCAAATGTTGTGGTAGTGTTAGGAATCGCTCATATCTGAAAATCCACAAGTGCTTGGCGGGAATGCATTCTAGAGATTCATTGACTGCCCCTTGCACCATGAACTTGACATATGCTTCTGACACCATTTTCTGTGGTTTTGTGTTTGCCTTCCCTTACTGAATACACTATAAGTTCCTTGAGGCTAAGAACTATATAACAAAGTACTTTTTTGTAACTTTTGGAGACGAAATCTCAATACTGGCCTGGAACTCAACTATATAGACTCCTGGGCCTCAAGTTTGGTCTGATCTCACTGCCTGAGTGCTGGAGTTGCAGAGGTGCCGGACTATGCTTAGTCTAGAACAGTGGTTCTCAATCTTAATGCTGCCACCCTTAATACAGTTCCTCATGTTGTGGTGACCCCTAACCATAAAATTTGTTTTACTGTTTTGTTGTTACTTCATAACTGTAATTTGCTACTGTTAGGAATCCTAATAAATATCTGTGTTTTCCAATGGTCTTGGGCAACCCCTGTAAAAGGATCCTTCCATCTGCAAAGGGGTTGTAACCCACATGTTGAGAACCACTGGTCTAGAAGTCTTTTTTTTTTTTTTCCTCTAGCACCTTGGACGGTGCTGTGGCACCTTACTGCTTTTTTGATTTACTGACTTCTTTGTTGGTTGGTTGATTGATCTACTGACTTCTTTGTTTTGGCGTAAACAATAGGCATTTATTTCTCTCAGTTCTAGAGGCTGGAAATCCAAGATCTAGGTGACAGCAGGTTTGGGTCGTTCTGAGACTTCTCTCCTTGGTTGCCGATGGCTGCCATCTTGCTGTGTCCTCGAATGCTCAAAAATGTTTTTTTTTTTTTTTTTTTTAATCCAAATGGTTTTTTTTATCTGTCTTCATTTCACAATCAGATTTTGCTAGTTCTTGCAGGAATGTTTTTATCAGCTGTTTTAGGTGAAATACAATTTAGTTTGAAAAAGGGGAAGAGTACCAGGTGTGTGTTTTTAGTATGCAAATGCTTTTCTATTTTTATATTTACATATTGATTACTTGCTATCTGAATTGCTTATTTGGAATTTAACTGCTGTGTGACCTAAGATTGCTAAAACTAGAGATTTGATAACCAAGCCAGAATGAATTGCCAGTAGTGTGCTGAAATTCCAGGTATTGGTGAGGTTTTTCACCGTTTAACCTACTAAAACAGGCTTTTTCTTTTTAATTTAAAAAGTTTTTTTTGCACCTGAAACAGTTATTTCCTAAAATAATTAATCAGAACATAAGAATATCCTTCTAGTGATGCATCATTTAAGTCGATACTCCATGTGTAATTATCTGGGTATCATAAGATTCACCTAGATTCAAACAGTTATTTTTTAAAATATTTTTCTGGCATAGCTTATGACAGGGAATTATATCTGCTCCCATTTCTTTTTATGGACATGCAGTTTGGGGGACTAACTAATGGCCAAAAAGGTGAATATAATTTTGAGGGATACTAGTCTTCAGTGCAGCTAGGGAGAAATATTCATAGAAATGTTGCGGTATTTTACCATTCAGATTTATTACTGAACAATTTAGTGTACCTGACTTGATTTATCTTTCTGCTGAATTTTACTGGTAGAATAATGTATCAGTCTTGGACAGTTGTGTAAAAATAGTGAGTTACCCATTGGCTTGCTGGTAAAGACTGTGCTTTGACAGTTCAATTAAGGTTTCATTAACAACTGTCTGCGGTGTTTTATCTCAAAGGAAGGGTTCCAGCTTACCTGGTAATGTGATCAGGGGTAGCTTGAGATACATTCATTGCCAATGATAGATGTTGCTCATTTGCTTTTAAAACATCATATATAATTTGACCTGCGTTATCAAATGTCAGGACTTCTGGGTGCCCATGCGGACATTTTCATAATACAGAAACAAAACACACACAGTAATTCCTGTCATTTGGTGAAGGTAATATGAATGTATCCCCTTTTCTGTAGTTCACCTTTGCTAGAGAAAAATACTGAGCTTTAAGAATGTGACAACTTTGGAACAAAGTGCTTCAGGGTCTTAGGAAGTGTCTAGTTTAAAGAATTGGAGTAAGCTGACCACATGAGAGCTGTGTGAGGACTACTAAAGCCCAGGCGCTTTTAACACTGTCAACATAAAATATAGACTGGATTAATGCTACATGCTTCCTTGATAAAAGTGAGTCCAAGAAAAGCCTCTACTTTATAAAATTAATGTTTTAGCTTTTGATTTGTCTGATTAATTAAAAGATCAAAGACCCTTGGATTCATCCAGTCTGTTGTCTTTGTACTTCAAATAAAGTTGGGAAGCTTTGAATGTTTTTATTTTAATACCTTTAGCAAGTTACTTTTATCTGTATTTCAAAACTTCAGCATCACTGTGGTGACAGTGACTTATCACTAAGCTTTGTGATGTTGATAATTTACTCTTTCCATCCCTCATCTGTGAAATGGGGATCATAGTGCTTATGTCAGAATCAGTACTAGGGTTAAATGAGGTGATTGTTATAAACCAGTATATCTAGTATACAGTAAGTCCTCAGTGGATGCTCTTGTAGTTATTGCTGGCTTCAAAAAAAAAAAAGACAAAATGCTGTTGTTAATGTGCAGGAAGAGTCTTCCTAGGTTGTCAAATTTACCATATGATACCAACGTGCAAATTATTTTAGGAGGCATGACTTTAACTACTATAGAGTGGCCTCCTCAGTTGTATTCATGCGGAGGAGATAAAGAAGTTTGAATTCAGAGCCAAGGAGAAAATACTCTTGTGCTCTCTCAATCAGAGAACAACAAAACAGAGCTAGTATGGGTGTAGTTTAGCTAGTGTTCTAGTTATCTGTGCCGTTGGAGAAACTATTGTGGATTTACATACTGAGAAGTAACAAGTGAAGGATGTCATCACTGTTTAAGTTGCTGTAGTGGAAATTTCCTGTGAGGTGGGGAAAATGTGTGTGATTAAATGAAAAATTATTCGGTGTAAACTTTCATGCATGACAGAGATTTCTAACTTGTTCATCTTGTGAAAATTAGAGGTGTATTTTCTGTGGTCCTCTTACTCTGTAAATAAGAAATTAGATGTTGGAAAAAAATGGGGAATGCTTTTGGGATGTTTGGGGAAAATCCTGGATTTAGTTACTTCAGAAAGAGTAGTAGTACACTAAAAGTGTATTTTGCTGTTAACTGTTTTCCAGGTTAAGAATCTGTGGTATAGAGAAGTTTCTCTTCTATCAGCCAAAATTAACAGACACTGCTGGGTTCTGGGGGGTCTGCTTTGTGCAAAGAGCTTTGAAGACACAGAGCCTGCACCATAAAAAGGAAATGGTAGCTCTTCTAGACATAACAGAGCATCTGTGTGAAACTAGCAGTGTGGAAATCTATATTGTTAATTTCAACTACAAATAAACATATCTTTAGAAACTGCAGGTTCTTGATCATAAACAAGAGTTAGAGGATAAAAGTTACACAGTCTAATATTACTGTATCTATTTCTTGGTGATTGAGAGCCTTTAGTCTGTAACATTCAAAATGATTTTAGATTTTAACTGGAGATTATCCATATTATGTTTTAAAAAAGCACAGTATAACAAAGAGTAAGCTTGTTTTATTATTGGAGATTAATTTCATGATATACTACTAAATATCAACTTAGACAAAAAAAGATTTTTTTTTTCCTTTGAGACAGGGTTTCTCTGTGTAGCCCTGGCCCCTGGAACTCACTCTGTAGACCAGACTGGCCTCGAACTCACAGAGATCCACCTGCCTCTACTTTCTGAGTGCTGGGATTAAAGGTGTGCATTACCATCACCTCCTAGCAAAAAGACTTTTTATTTTTTAATTGAAAAATGAAAAGTACATTTCAAACAACATTACCTTTCAGACCATATTAAGCAACAGCATCTCTAAATTAGATGACTTCTTAGACATTAGTCAGTTTGGGGGATGGTACAGTCCCCCTTTCCGTTTGCTATGCCAGAGGAAGGTATTTGTCAAATGTGTGAATATAGATTCCAGGGCTTTTTTTTCCTGCAAAGCATGACATCTGAAGATCAAAGTTACTCTTTGATGTAAAATAACCTCTACTAGCACACTGGAATATTTTCCTTTCTGACTTAGACTTGTCCAAGTTTTTATTGGCTTCCATAATATAATAGAGTGGTGAGTAGCTGTTTTATTATATTTTTAAAATTTTTTTAAAAATCAGGTTTATAGTTGGGTGGTGGTAGCACATGCCTTTATTCCAGCACCTGGGAGGCAGAGGCAGGTGTATCTCTGTGATTTTGAGGCCAGCCTGGTCTACAGAGTGAGTTCTAGGATAGCCAAGGCTAGAAAAATCAGGTTTATTGATATATTAGTAGTTCAAAGATCAACTTCATATATTGTCTGTTGCCTTAATATGCTGATTTACTTTATTTGTTGGAAATTGTCAAGGCCAAAGTAATTTCTTCCAACTGTCATTTAACCAGTAAATGGAATGAGGCTGCTTTGTAAATTATGTTTGGTTTTAGTTACTATTCCCTGTGCATCCACGCCACTCCAGTGAATTATTTGTTAACTGGGCTATCTAATGCACATCAGCAGTGATTTTCTAACCAAAATAGCTTGTCACTTTGATCCTGTTGTAGCTTGGGGGTAACAGAGAGAGTGCCTGAGGCATTAGTTATAGTGTACTCAAGGAACATGTGACCAGTCATGATAGATTTCATTGGTAGTTCAGAGGTGCCTAGGCAAGAAATATTAGCAAAAATTCTAGCACTCTGAAACTATAAAAAGATGACTTCTAAGGAACAGCTATGCCGAGAGTGAACTTTTAACAGTTCATTATAATGGTGTGAGTGGGAGTAGTGTATACAGGGATGTCTGACATGGATAGTGATGTGTTCTTACACCTAGGTTCACATCTGTATTTTGAATTAGTTTGCCTAACTTTGCTGTTAGACAGTGAAAGTTTTTGGTACTTGGGACTCACTAGTCCATGTGTTTTGTTGTTAGCTTGCTATGACTGGCACTCTAAGAGACAGTAAGTAAGGATGTTTAGTTCTGTGGCTGATTTTCAAGCCTCTTTCAGGTTGCTTCTGTCATTTGTTTGTGGTGTATTGTACTGAGTTACAGGGAATTATCTTGTCTTCTAAGGGTTATGAACTTGTCTTAAAGGAGTTTATAGTCACTAAGTAATTCGAAAAATAATGTTCTTACTCTCAGGTAGTTCACAAAGCCTTAGTGAAAACTGAAACTGGTTAGGAAGATGAGCATGATGTCTCAACCTCTTGTCTGTAATCCCAGCACTCAGAAGGCTGAGGCAAGAGGAATGCTGTAAGTTCAAGGCTAGTCTGGACCACATAATGAGTTCCAAGCTACCTTGGGCTCAGAATAAGACCTTATCTAAAAAAAAAACAAAAAAACAAAAAAGCCCTGAAACTTCAACAAAACAAAACTCTGTCACAACAACTTAAACAGTGCAGTATTTTCACTTCTGATAATACCTGTGTATTATTGTGTGTATGTTAACTGTTTACTAGAACTGTTTACTAGTCACTGTGCTAGGTGATAAGAATTAAAGATTTAGTCTTCCTGTGGGAGAGAGAGTTGTAAATGGATAGTTATAATTCAGTGCCATAAATGCAGCAAGCTAGGTGGTCCCTGGATATTACTGAGAGCATAGAGAAGGGATTCTTGTGGAAGGTGTGCTGTTTGCTAGAATAGTAAACTGTTCATGGAAGAAACCTGCTTGTTGGCGTGTTGTGTTTTTATGAGAGTAGGTGGATGGGCCCAGATGAAGAAGCCACTTGGTTGTAGAGAGAGTTGCACGTGGGGTGGTAGGAGATGCAAGTTAGAGCTAGACCAAAAAGGGGTTGGGGTGTCATGCAGAATAGAGGTTATTGTTGTGGCAGGGCAAGAATCTTAATCTTTTCAGGAAGAGAGTACCGTATATACAGACAAGGTGTCTATAGTATTAAAAGCTCACAAGGGGAATGATTAGAGGAAATTAAAAAAAAAAAATCCTTGTGCTTGCTGTGTGTCTGTGCATGTGCACATATGTGTGCCAGATGTTGATGCTGGATGTCTTCTTGTATCTTGTATCTTCTTTTATCTTCACTTTATCCTTTTTGAGACTGGTTCTCTCACTGAACCTAGACTGGCTGGCCGGCAAGCGCCAAAGATCCTCTTGTTTATGCTTCCACTGCGCTGGGATTACAGGCCCATGCTACTGCCCTGATTAAACTGAGTTCTCGGGATCTCGAACTCATGGGAAACATTTTATCAACTGAAGCAGCCCCTCCCTCCCCCTTGTGGGGGGAGTGAAAATAAAAAAGAGGTGGAAACCCTGTAAATGACAGCTATTGAAAGTTTTTAAGTAAGAGAATGATGGATTAGATTTAATTCTTTGAATGTTTAAGTTAAAAGATAGAGTTGCTAAGGACTGTCTGAGCCTTAGGGGATATTCTGCTGTGGTGGAAGAAGTTGCTGGAGGCCAGACTAAAGCTCAGTCAGATGGGAAATGTGTTCACCACGAATGACAGCCCTGTGTGGTAGGAGGCTGTTAGGAGAATAGGGGTGATCTTGGTTCACATTAAAAGTCAAGGAAAATTAGCATGAAGAAAAGGCCATTGCATTTATCAAGAAGATAGATCATTGATGGCTTTTGAAAGAATGATTGCATCTGATTTTCTCCCTCTAATTGTATGTGTGTGTGTGAGAGAGATGTGTGTGTGTGTGTGTGTGTGAGTGTGTGTGTGCCATCTTAACTTCTGAGCCATCTCTCCAGCCCCAGATTTTAAATGTTTTAAATCTCAGCAGCACTTTACTGTTACTAACATTTTTTTTTAGATCCTGAGTTTGTGTTTGTAAGTTTAATAAACTAGAAAACTTGATGTTTATTGTGTATCGATACTGTTTTCTTTGGGAGAAGTTTATTTATCATAGAATACTAAACTAAGCTTGCTAGAAGGCAAGCTAGATTCTGGTTCTGACTTTGCTATCAACAGTCCTGAGACTCTGGTAAAGTTATTAAAAGTATCTGAACCTTGGTTTCCTTGCTTATAAAAATCCTCTGTTTTCTTTTTCTTTCTTTTTTCTTTTTTTTTTTTTTTTTTTTTTTTTTTGGTTTTTCAAGACAGGGTTTCTCTGTGTAGCTTTGGTGCCTGTCCTGGATCTCAATGTGTAGACCAGGCTGGCCTTGAACTCACAGAGATCCACCTGCCTCCTCTGTTTTCTAAGAATCTTATAAAATGACATTAATATGTGAAAGACATAGTGACATTATTTGTGGGCAAGTAAAATCTTCTAGTGACTACACAACAATTTTCTTCAGGACAGGTAGTTACTGAAATGTTTAAAGGTAAGTATTTTAAAGGTATAAAGGAAGAATGAGGGCTGGGATGAAGCTCAGTTGGTCCAGTCCCTGCTTAGCATGCACAAAGCCACATAAAACCAGGCAATGTGATAAACTCCTGTGATTCCAAGCATTTGGGAGGTAGAAGCAGGAGTATTATCCTCAAATACATATATAGTTGGAGGTTGGAGGCCAGCCTGAGATATGTGAGACTCTGTCTGGGGTGTGTGTGTGTGTGTATCATAAATGTCACCATGTCCAACTTTGAGATCAGATTTTTAAAAAGTTGTAAAAAAGGGTTTATATGTATGAGTGTTTGCCTTCATGTATGTATGTATATATGTATGTACATCACATGTGTGCCTGGTTTGGAGAAATAAGAAGGGGGTCAGATTCCCTGAAATTGGAATTAAACATGGTTGTGATGTGTGCTGGGAACTGAACCTGGGTCCTCTGTAAGTTCAACAAGTGCTCTTTGTGTTGTTTTTGTTTTGTTGTTTGTTTTGAGACAGGGTTCCTCTGTGTTGCTCTAGTTGTCCTGGAACCCTGTAGACCAGGCTGGTCTTGAACTCCAGAGATCTACTTGCCTTTGCCTTTCTGAGTGCTAGGATTAAAGGTGTGTGCCACCACTGCCTGGCTGTAACAAGTGCTCTTAACCATTGAGCTGTTGAGATCAGATTTTAAATATTCAGTTGTTCAAGAGAATATTTTAAACATTCATTTGTTCTCCCCTTCCTGTTACTGATTGATTGATGAGAATTATGCATGTTCAGTTGTGGAGAAAAGCCTGCCTCTTTGGGCAGTTAGAAGCTACTATTTTCCTGGTAGTAAAACATCTTTTAGTGTTTTAGATTTCCTCTCTTGGGGCCAGTGAGATAGCTCAGTGGGTAAAAAAGCATTTGCTGTGTGATTCTGAAGACCAGAGTTCAATACCCAGAACTCACAAGTTGTCTCCTGGCTTCCACAGGCCTGCCATGGCACATGCATGATGCGCTTGGGCCTCCCCACCCCACATAATAACAATAACAATGATAAAATAGTTTCTCCCTCTCCCTACTTTCTTTTTCCCTCCCTTTCTCTTCTACTAGATATTAAACCCACCAGCCTTTTAAAAAATATTTATTTTATTTTTAATTATGTGTATGTGGGTATTATATACTAGTTAGGGGCCTGTTGATGGGATTATAGGGAGCTGTGAGCTGCCCAACATGCTGATAATTGAACTCAGGTCCTCTTCAAGAGCAGCAGGAGGTGCTCTTAACTGCTGAGCCATCTCTCCAGCCCTACACCACCAGCCTTTTATTTGATTGGTTTCTTAAATATTTGGAATGACCTTTTCTTATTAATAATTTTTTTCTTGAGACAGGGTCTCACCATCGTCTCCTAGGCTGGCTTAAAACTTCTCGTGCCCCATCTTAGCCTCCCTGCCTGCTACTAGGACTCATTTTTAAATTTGCTTTTTGCGTACTGGGAAATGAACCTTGGGACTTGTCCATACTAATTGAATTTTACCACTGAGCTACGTGTGTACATCCTGAGCCCTCCTTATACATTTATTTCTGAGACAAGGTCTGAACTCATTGCAGCAGCATCCTGCTTCAAGATTCCAAGTAGTTACGTTTATAGGCTTTTCAACATCAGACCCTGCTCAGGTTTGTTTGTTTTGTTTTGTTTTCTCAAGATAGGATTTCTCTGTGTAACAGTCCTAGCTGTCCTGGAACCAGGCTGTCCTAGAACTCACAGAGATCTGCCTGCCTCTGCCTCCCAAGCACTGAGATTAAAGGCAGTGCCACCACTGCCCGACTGTTTAAGTTTTAAATAAAACCTAATAAGAAATATTTGTTGTTGTTTGTTTTTGTTTTGTTTTGAGTGTATCATCAAGTAAGATGACTGGGCAATAGTGTGTGTTCACATTACTTTATAAGTTAAGTTCTGAAATTGGGTAAGGGACTTACTAATTTGCAGATAGGCTTCCCAGAAAATGACCATTGGCCCAGCTTTAAGGTTGCTGTAGGGAGAGACTGTGACTTCCTATAGTGGTTTTGCAAGAGAAGGAGCTTTCATGGATGCACCCATCAAAGCATAGTGCTGCCCAGAAGGAAAATTATGAATGTTGTTTTACGTGCTCTAGACACAGGGGTGGGAGGAGGCAAAAGAAACAGGTGGAATTGTTTTTAGTAATATGTTTTATGTAACTCATTATATTGAACGTACTGTCATTTCTATTAAAAATTACTAATGATATATTTTACGCCTTTCATACTAAGGCTACAAAAATCCAGTTGCTTAGAACATATCTCAATTTGGACTAGGCACTTTTAGAATAGGTTTTTAATAGCCACATGTTCTGTCTGCCTCATTGACCAGCACAGTTCTAGTCTTTGGCCCCTCCTCGATCTCTCCACACGTCTGTACCATTCCCTGTGAATGGAGATAAGATGTTAAAGATAACTATTTAAAAAGTTTAAAGGAAGAATAAAGCCTGGGGATACAGTTCAGTTTGTGGAGTGCTTGTCTAGCAAGGACAAAGCCCAGGTTCTATCTTCGCACCACATAAAATTAGAGCAATCTGGCTCTCACCTTCCTGGCAGTCAGCTGTAGGAGGAAGGGCTGGCTCCCAGCAGTGAATTTGGGAAGGGCAGTCAGTCATCAGTGACTAAGGTAACACATTCATCTAATTTATGTCAGACTTAGACGAACTAGAATCATGTTCTTTGCAGAGGAATTGTCTTGTCTGTCCTGCATTACTTGAGGGTATTTTCCTTTGTTTTGAAGCTTTCTAAAGTAGCAGAAGGTAAAATCGGTACCCAGTCCTTGCCATGTTTGCTTTCCGTCAACTAGAGCAGATATCCCAATGGAGTCCTTTTTTTCTTAGTGTTGTAGTTTATTATCTAGATGAGGTTCTCAGTTTTGTCTTCAACTCAAGTAATGTAAAACTCAGTGGTGTCAGACAGCTAACTCCTTACCGGGGAATAAACAACACAAGCTTTTGCTTATCTGTTCCTTGACCTAAAATTCTTGCTTTGAGCTACAGAGAAAGGTGAAGTGAGGCATTTGAACAAATAGATAAAATTAGTCATTTGACCTAGATTGCAGCTTTCCCCCCCTTTCTGTCTGCATGGATAAAAATCATCCTCCAATTTACATAAGCAGGTGATTTTTTCCTTACATGCTAATTTTCTTAATGTACCATAGCAGAGAGCTATAGAATTGCAAATTGTGTAAGTAAATTGAACTAAAGCAGGTGACTTTATTTCACTGTATCATCTCACCTGTACAGAAGCACCCAAAGGGTGCAGTTACCGAGTGCTTGTCTGGAAAGCCGGAAGTCAACCAAGTTAACCGCGAGCTGCTGCAAAGGCTTTCATCCCACCCTTTCTTTGCTTTCCTCTCTTCTCAAGTTATTTTTATTCCCGTAAGACTGGACACTTAGTAATACAAATGTGGGGGAAATTTGAGCATATTAAAGTAATTTAGAAGCTAAATAATTAATAAGCATGTGGGTATTATGCAGATATAGGTGTGTTTGCATTGGGCTTTAAGAATAATGTGAGAACTTGTAACTGCTTAATTGGTTGGCATTTGTATTTGTTTTCCCAGGCTCTTTACATTATAGTAACTGGGATTGTGAATTGAGTTGAGTGTGTACTATAGCCACGGTTGGAAGTAAAAATTGATGCGATATTTTAAAATAGTTAATGATGATGTGATTAGAACATTTCAATAAAATAGAAATTTTAGAAAAGTATGTCAGTTGGCTTTAGGGACTGTTTCCAAGAAATCGTGAGGAGAGATATCAATCAGTAAAGCATCTTTATTAAAATATTCCAGCGTTAAAGTTACTAAAGAATGCCATTCGGTTCCTTTCATGTTTTAGTTGTGCGTGTGTCTGTGTGCACCTACTTTTTAACAGTGCTGGTGATGGATCCAGGGTCACACGTGTGCTTGGCAAATGTTCTACCTCTGAGCTACAGGTCCACCCTGGCATATATGGAGACTAAATTATACTCTCTGTACCTTTGAATCAATGACTTGGAAATGAATCATAATTTAAATGAGTGAAAGTTCAGCGAGGCTCCCCCTACATACTCTTTCTCCTGAGTTTAGGAAAAGTAGAAGAGCTTGTAAAACAAAGTCAAGAGCAAATGGAGGGCAGCATTTAAATATAGAGGGACAGTGGCAGTGTGGCTTAGAAGCTAGTGTCTGCCCTCTGATTAAGTCCTGGTTCTGTCCGTCACTGAATGTGGGCACATTATTTTCTCTCTGTACCCCACGGTCTTCATGCATTAAATATCGTGTGTGGTGGCCGTAGGTCGTTGAGTGCTTAGTACCGTGTAATGTTAGCTTTCACTGTCAACTTGACTTGTGTACGAATGTTTGCTTGCATGTGTGTTTGTACACCCTGTGTGTCCCTGGTGCCTGAGGAAGCCAGAAGGTGTTGGATCTCCTGGAACTGGAGTTACAGGTGGTTGTGAACCACCATGTGGGTGCCAGAAAACGAACCGGGATCCTCTGGAAGAGCAGCCAGTGCTCTCAACCATTGAGACATCTTCCCATCCTCTCTTTATTTTTTGAAAAACTGTAAGCCTCAGAAAAATTTAAGAATTACTCAGTCATCTATCTAGATCATCGTTTATTGACTTTCGATTTAGCTGGGTTGAGGCAGTTTCTGCAGAAATGGCTGAGATTGACTTTTGATTTAATTTACATTTAAAATGTTAAGAAATTTCTGGTCACTACCTCAGCTTACTGTTTCGGAGTAAGTTTGACAAGCTTTCCACTAGAGAAGGCTCTTGGAGTTTGAAAGCTTGTGACTCTTCTCACACTTAGCATGAAATCCAGTGCAGATCACATGTAGAGCAGAAATTCCTCACTCTGCAAGGGTGTTCCTTCTTGTGGAAGTAAGAGAGCATTCTCAAAATATGGGCCCTAAGATCAGGTTTCACAGTGTTGGGATAGAGGACATGGTCTAGACTGTTGTGTGGTCAGAACTAAATTTTAACTTACCATAGTTTTTAAAATTTTAAAGTAAATTGCCCTAATACAGCCCCACGAGCTGCTGCTGAAGTGATTTGTGTCACCCAACTCACTGCTCTGTATTTCTCCATACCAAATAATTCCTTTGTTAAACTCATTTTCAATAAACAAGCCATTGTTTCCCAAAGGGTAATGATTATCTCTCTATATAGTACAAAGCCCAAAGAAATAACTTTTCCAGTCTAAAACATTAGTTAATGATTAGGAGTGACTGAAGTCGTCATTCTGTAGGTTAAACTACAGCTGTGTGTATGAAAGGGCAGCTGCTGTGTCAGCTCTGGGCCACATGATATCCTAGCTTTACCAGAAATGAGCTGACAGCAAGACTTGACCATGAAATCTCTTGGTTTAGTTATCAAAGGAGTTTTCTGTCGTTAGCACAGTTACACTCTTAACACAGAGTTTCGTAAATGCCTAGAAGAAGGTGGTTGGAGTTGAAATCAAAATGACTCTGATAGGCCACAGTTACTGGTTTACTTGATGTAGTTGATATCAGTATCTGCAGATAAATACCTAAAGTCCCTCAGCAGGAAAGACAAAAATAGGGACACTAGACTGTTTAACTGGGGTAGCTGGTTATAGTATGTTAGCTATCTCTGTAGGTGGATACGCTTTAAATAACTAGGTTTTAGGTGGGGATGTGTTGACTCTTGCCTGTAATCCCTGTGCAGAGGAGGCTTGACTGCTTCAAGTTCAAGGCCAGCCTGTGCTACAGAGTAAGATGCTGTTGATTTAGAAAACCCAGACCCCCACACACCACACACACAACAAAAACCAAAAACCAAACAAACCAAAAAACAAAACTCTGAGAATGTAGTTTTTCTTTTCTTTTTCAGTGCTAATGAAAACTAAACCCTTCTAATCACCATAGCACATTATCTTCCCCACGGATCCCCTGAAAGAGACCTGTGACAGTGGCTCAGACCTTGTTCACTTCTTCAGAGCAGAGTGCTTATTGTTTGTTCTTTAGTCGAAAGTTTCTAACACAAGTCGCTATGGGATGGTGGTTCTCACATATTTTAGGGTCCCTCCTTCCTCATGCAATGGAAGGAGTTCTGTGAGAGGACACTTTTAATGGTGTTTAGACAGCCCATATGGTGGTGGATTTTGTCTTTTTAAAGTAAGAGCCCTAATCTAAAAATAGCATAGGGTAAACCAACTATATTTTCAAAAATAACCCTTTATTTTGAAGAGGAAGTCTCTTCCCTTCCTTGTACTTTTTCTGTGATCTACATAAAGAATATCGTGGGTTGTTAGGGAGAATAGCAAGGACCTCCATGCAGTGCTGAATCTCATGGTGGAAAACTGAAACTGTTCAAAGTCACGTCTAACATCAAAACCACGCCAAAAGCACTCTGATGCTAGCACAGGAAGAGTTTAATTCTGAGCTTGTTTTTCTTATTTCCTTGTTGCTGTTCTATGAATTTAGGGATAAGTGGCGGCCTCGTGCTGCTTAGCACCTTAGACAGACAGGGGTGTGCTTAGGAGAGTGAAAGCCGGAGCAGCCCTGCTTGTCCTCAGCAGACACGTGACTTGCACACACTTCCTCCCAGTCTGGCTTCTTTCTTATTCTTCTGAGGCTCTATTTCAAGAGGACTTTGACTGAGGTATAACTTATTTACAGAATTCAGTGAACTCTTACACAGTTGTGTAAATGTCACGACATCCAGTTTGTAGAACAGTTCTGTTACTATCCCACCAAAATACCTTAAACTGTATTGTTTACTTTTGCTTATTTGGAGGCTTTATGTAAATTATGAAGATTAAGTTTACTTTATTTCAAGTGGCTTAAAGGAAAGTATAAATAGAATGTGTGGAACTTAATAATTTTTTTTGTTCTTTTTCTAATTAACAAAGGTAATAAAGAATTGAAATGGGTTTGCTTTATTCTGTGTCAACATTTTAATGAATCTTTGAGGAAATGAATATTGAAAGTTTATATAGAATCTGTGTGGTGGGTAAATGCCCTTGCCACACAAGCCTAGCAGCCTGAGTTTGATCCACTGGCACTCACATTGGAAAGAGAACTGCCACCCAGAAGTGGTCCTCTGACCACTGCACATGCATATGAATACATTCATATCACAATAATATGTTTTTTAAAATATGAAAACAGAAAAAAGAAAGGGATCTAAATGCTTCATAGCATGAGTACTCTGTTTATTTAAGCTCCACAAGCTAGGGGAGAGGCTGAACTGGGCCAAAGGTGTATCTTTTAGAGCCAGGTGTGCCGGCCCACTCCTGAAATCCCAGCACTTTAGAGCTGAGGCCTGAGAACCGTGAGCTTGACATTAGCCTGGGCTATCTCAAAATAATGTCAGTGGACAAAAATTCTCCTTTGAGGCATACCTATGATTTTTCTTCTCTAGCTTTGTGGTGTCCACCACTGCATAGTATTTGCATATTTTTCACCATATAAAACTTTTTTTTTTTAAATTAAACTTGAACTTTTTCTCCTTGAGCCTCCTAGACAATCAGCTCATGAAGGTAAAGCTTCATCTCACCTTTCCTTCCTTCCAACTGCTGTCAGAAGCTCATTGAATGGACCATGAACATAAACTTAATACTTTATGTGAAGCATTTGGCCACAGAGGTTGCTGTTGATGCTTGGGGTGAAGAATGGAAGGATTGTGTGGCCTGGATCAGTGATGGAAACAGCAGTTTTCCTGTGAAACAATGTGTCTTGATGCATGACTAGGTGCACCTACTGTTGAGTAAGAGGCACTCCTGGAATAGACCAAGGAGAACTGGAGAGAGCGCACAAAGAAATCTGGTGTCTCATAGTAGATGCCAACCTGAGCGATTTCAACTTGACTGTTACTAAAAAGGAGAGAGAGAGTATTCCTGTATTTACAGATAACTACTATGCTGCTTCATCTGTGACTATGCTGGCTAGTTTTATGTCAACTTGACCCAAGCTAGAGTTACCTGAAAGGAGGGAACTTCAATTGAGAAAAATGTCTCCTGCTGTAGAAAAAAAAGGACCTGCTGTAGGGCATTTTCTTTCTTTTTTAGATTTATTTATTTATTATGTATACAATGTTCTGCCTGCATTCTTGCCTGCAGGCCAGAAGAGGGCACCAGATCTCATTACAGGTGGCTGTGAGTCACCATATGGTTGCTGGGAATTGAACTCAGGACCTCTGGAAGAACAGCCATTGCTCTTAACCGCTGAGCCATTTCTTTTTCTTTTTCTTTTCTCTTCTCTTCTCTTCTCTTCTCTTCTCTTCTCTTCTCTTCTCTTCTCTTCTCTTCTCTTCTCTTCTCTTCTCTTCTCTTCTCTTCTCTTCTCTTCTCTTCCTTCCTTCCTTCCTTCCTTCCTTCCTTCCTTCCTTCCTTCCTTCCTTCCTTCTTTCTTTCTTTCCTTTTTGGTTTTTCGAGACAGGGTTTCTCTGTGTAGCTTTGTGCCTTTCCTGAATCTCGCTCTGTAGACCAGGCTGGCCTCGAACTCACAGAGATCCGCCTGCCTCTGCTTCTCAAGTGCTGGGATTAAAGGCATGCACCACCACCGCCCGGCTGCATTTTCTTAATTAGTGATTAATGGGGGAGGACAAAGCCCATTGTGGATGGTGCCACCCTTGGGTTGGTGGTCCTGGGCTCTATAAAAAAGGCTGAACTCTTCCATGGCCTCTGCATCAGCTCCTGCCTCAAAGTTCCTGCCCTCACTGCTTTTTATGATGAATTAATAATAGATGGACTAAATCCTTACCTTTCCAAGTTGCTTTTGGTGTTTCATTGTAGCAATAGTAACCCTAACTGAGACAGTGAGAGAACTTGCAGGACCTGCCACTTTCAGTCTCCTAAACACAATGTCTAACAATCTACTGTCTAAAATACCTTTAAAAAGATAAGAAATTCAGAACCAAAGCACCCAAGACTCAGCCTCTTGCTAGTCTCTGTCCTATAATACAAACATGGTCTTTTGGTCGGAAGAAGAGACATGCTAGAAACAGTGATGAAGAGGCTGCAGAATACCCCAGAAGTTTAGCCAAGGCAGTGACGGAAGCCAAAGTACAAGGAACAGAGTGCAAACAGACGTAGGCGTCCTCACTGTCATCCTCTGCTTCCAACCTGAGTCTAGTCAAACGTAAGAATCCCGGAAAGATGAGATGGTCCAGCAGGTAAAAGCATTTGCTACCAAACAAAGGATTAAAGAGTGTATGGGGGTGGGGGTGGGGGGGACACTGAGGCAGGGGAATCACTTGAGAGTTCAAGGCTAGCCTGGACTACAGAGTGAGACGGTGTCTCAAAAAATCAAAAAACAAAAACAAAAAAAAAAAAAAAAAAAAACACCTGAAACTGAGTTTGGGAGAAATTTTATTTTAGGAAAATTGAGAATTGAATAATCCTTGGATTAATTGATTTTAAAAATTACATTTAGTTATTTTGTGGGTATATATGAGTAACACAGTGTGCATGTGGAGGTCAGAGGACAGTTTGCAGGAGTCAGTTTTCTTCCTACTCCATATGAGTTCCTGAGGTCCAACTCAGGTCATAAGGTTTGTCAGCAGCTCCCTTAGCCAAATGAGCTATCTCCCTGGCCCATCTGATTGGTGGATGCAGTCTCACTAGGTAGCCCTGGCTGGCCTGGAACCCACAGAGATCTGCCTGCCTCTGCCTCCAGAGTTAAAAGCATGCACCACCTTATTTTATTCTTTATTACATTTGTGTTGGGGGGCAGGCTTATGCCATGGTGTACATATGGAGGTCAAAGGACAACTTGCAGGACTTGACTCTCTTCCCCCGTGTGGGGTCTGGGATTAAACTCAGATAATCAGGTGTGGTGGCGAACTACTTCATCAGCTGAGCCATTTCGATGGCCCTAAACCTAGAATTTTGTATCTATGTGGTGCATAGATGCTAAGAAAACATGTAAGAAAAATAATGAAAATGCTGTGGAATGTTTTAAACTTTTATCCAAGAAAAGCACAGGGAACAGGGTACAAACTGCCATAGTCAGTCCTTGCTGACATTTGCCCCCTAAAAAGTATTTGCTGGAGTGACATCCTAAAGAGAAGATAATATTATGATCTAAAAGTCTTTCTGTGTTGCTTCTGTTAAATTAGGTTCCTAATTCCTGTCTCAGAAGAAGTTGTTTTAGAGTCAGACTTACACAAGTTTTACCCCTTTGTTCTCATAGAAGTTCACTTAGTAGTGTGGAACATCTCATCTTTTATTCTTGGGATTTTTATGACAAATGAGGATTAGCAGGAAGGAATTAGGACCAAATGAGAACCCTGAGAAATGTATGAATGAAATGGGAAAAGGGTGTTTACTTGCTTGTTGAAAAACAGCAAGCCTGAGAAAAGTTTGGGTAAAGTCATGCTTATGGAAAGTCCTACTAACATGAGAGGTCTATGTTTTTAGCCCTTTAAATAGCTTAAATAACTGATTTCAGTTAAATGGTTCATGAATGTCCAAATTTAAGATGTCAGAAGCAAATTTTCAAACCCAGCTGTAAGAGTTTGTAACATTTTATCAATAATTTGCATAATAACAGAAAGCTTATCAGATTTGTAGATCATTGGGAGCCAAGAAAGATGGCTATAAACATGGGAGATGACAGCTATTCAGAGTGGGTTAAGAGCGACAGGCAGAAATTTAATGGAAGGACTTGTTTGAACTTGGTGTCATCTCTAAGTTGGGAGACAAATTTGTTGAAGACCTGTGTACTAGGTTTTGAAAGTTGAGGTAAACTTGGAATCTAATGTTGTACAGGGAAGGCAGACATGAAACAATTTATTTTTAAGTTCTTGAGTCTGTACAGACTCACTTTCTGGTGCTTAGCTGGTGGTGTAATTTTTAGGTACATTGGCATTGCATCTCCAGTTTCCTTGTCTATCAAGTAGAGACTGATGGTATTTATCTGGGATTTTTTTTTGTGAAAATTCAGCATAATAATGATCATAAAATGCTACCATGTTCTATTCCTAGTAAACATCAAGGCATTGGCTGTTTGTATTATTATGTATTAGCATATCTCATGAATGATTGTGGTAACTAGTTTTGTGGATGAGGCCAGTAAGGCTTTCCTGGCACTGTTCTATCTGAAAAAAATATAAGTATTTGAATATTTGTAAATAAATTGCAGTTAAAGCCTTAGGTGTGGGAGGTGTATTGTAGATGTACCAGTTGACTGGGTTCCACAACTCTGCATTTTGTTTTTTTTTTGTTTTTGGTTTTTCGAGACAGGGTTTCTCTGTGTAGCTTTGCGCCTTTCCTGAAACTCACTTGGTAGACCAGGCTGGCCTCAAACTCACAGAGATCCACCTGCCTCTGCCTCCCGAGTGCTGGGATTAAAGGCGTGCGCCACCACCGCCCGACACAACTCTGCATTTTGATTGGTTGTGGTTTTCTGTAACTGTTTTTGTCTGTTACAAAGAGAAATTCCCCTAATGAGGGTGAGTACTGCACTTATCTGGCTAGACCCTGGAGAAGGATATCTACACTGTGATTAAAAACTTTATTTCTCTCTTAATGTCTTTTAAAAGTCAGGCATTTTAATTTTGGTGAAATCTAGTTAGTTTTTTCTTTCACCTATCTTGCTTTTTGTGTTTTATCTAGAAACTCTTGGCTAACTCAGGGTGTTCATGTTTATCTCATTTTCTACTAGAAGTTGTATGGTTTAATGGTTTATGTTTATGCATATTTTTCCTTTATAGGTTATACAGAGGTGTGATTTTAATTCTCTAAAATCATACTTACTTTCAAGTTATGATACAATTTTGTGTGATACAATTTTGTTGTGATGAGAATATATGGTCCATATGCTATCATTTTCTTCAAAATTGTTGAGACATAGCTTGTGGCCTTGTATGAAATCAATTGTTAAACATTCTGTTGCCTTTGAAATGTTTATTTTCCATGTTGAGTTTAGTGTGGTAGTTTACATATGCCCACCTACTGATTGCTGCTGATCTTTTAGTATTAGTCTTTTATGTCTAAAGCTTTTATGAGTTTGGTTGATTCCTTACTGATACAATGACCAACTTTTATTGTAGAGGTCTGAGGTCAGACCAAGGGCTCTCAGTGTGCTAAACAAGTGCTTGATCACTATGTCCCTCTTTCTGCTTTTTTTTCTGTGTTGAGAAAGGCACTAAGTTGCCCAGGTTGACCTTGAACTCACCTGTGTTGGGGGTGGGGGGTGATTTGAGACCAGACCTGGCTTAAACAGATTTCAAGTACTCATTTTGATGAGATTTTAGTCAGCAGTCAACTAAGATTCACAACATTTTCATCAGATTTCAGTCATACTTCAATCAAAATTGATTTTTATCTCTTCAGGAAGTGCACCCCAGTGAATTCTAACCATGCATCTCCCCTTTTCTGCCCTAGGCAACCATTTCGGGTTTTGCCATCTTTGATGAGCTTTTTTTTTTTAGCTTTTATACAGCTAACCATGCAGTAAAGATGTGTACATTCTTAGGGATCAGGCTGCCCACTGTGTTTTCACAGTTCATCCATGCCACTTGAATTTATCAATGTTTTCAGCACTGAATCATGCATCAGTGTGCACACAGCACAATGTATTCATCTGTATGTTGTTTCCAGTTTTAGGTTGTTATATTTGTTCTCTTTTTCTCTGGGGATAAACATCTAGACGTAGAATTGCTGAGTTGTAGAATAGATATATATTTAACTTTAGCGAAACTGCTAAACAGTGTTCCAGAGTAGTTTTATTGTTGTGCACCACTGCCCCAGAGGTGAGCTTCCGCTTGACTGTGTGTGTATACTTGGAACATATGATAGACTTTGAATGGGGCCATTTTAGTGTGGGAAATGGTATCTCGTTTTAGTTTTAATTTGCATCTCCATGGTGACTAATGATACTTGGCTCATTTTTGTGTGTTTATTGGCTGTTAGCATATCAATTTTTTGTCCAACTAAAAAAAATTGGTTATTATCACTATACTTTAGGAGTCTTATATTCTTTTTCTGAATATCAGTCTTTTGTCCATATTTTCTCCTAGTCTCTAATTTGCCTTTTCATGTTATTAAAGTATTTTTTGATGATCCGAAATCTTTATTTTGGAGAAAGAGACAGGTTTCTGTGTGTATTCCTGGCTGTCCTGGAACTTGATCTGTAGACAAGGTTGGCCTCGAACTCACAGAGTTCCTCCTTCCTCTGCCTCCCGAGTGCTAGGATTAAAGGCATGCACCACCACCACCACCACCACCACCACCACCACCACCACCACCACCACCACCACCACCAGGCTAGGCTTACTATTTTTTCTTCTTGTACTGTTAGTATCTTTTGGTTTGTGTAAACCTTTGCCTACTCCAAGATCAGGAAAGTTTTCTTTTTTTTTTTCCTAGAAATTTTGTAGCTTTAGTTTGCATGTTCAAGGCAGTATCTGTCTCATTAGTTTTGCATATGAAATGAGACAGTCTGTTGTTACTTGTTATTGTTGATTCTTTTGTTTGTTTTCTCTTAACAGTGACCTAGTTTTGCAACTTAAAAAAAAATGCCTTTCTTATTAAATAGCTTTGATCAGCTTGGAGAACCAGTTGACTATGTAGACATGGTATAGTTTTGGATTTTTATTCTGTATCCCTTTGTCTGTTTTTGTTTGTTTGTTTGGGTTTTTGTTTGTTTGTTGTTTTTTTTGGGGGGGAGTGTGGTTTGAAACAGGGTTTCTCTGTGTAGTTTTGCGCCTTTCATGGAACTCACTTTGTAGACCAGGTTGGCCTCAAACTCACAGAGATCCGCCTGCCTCTGCCTCCCAAGTGCTGGGATTAAAGGCGTGCGCCACCACCACCCCCCCGCTGCTTTTATTTTTTGAGCCAGGGTTTCTCTGTGTAGTCCTGGCTGACCTGGAACTCACAGAGATCTGCTGCCCTGCCTTCTGAGTGCTAGGATCAAAGCTGTTCGTCACTATTGCCTAGCTTGTCTGTTGTTATTAATACCATATTTTACTGATTATTATAGCTTTGGGATAGCATTTCTCAATCTTAGCATTGTTGGCATTTTGGGCTTAATTTTGGAGGAAGGCTATTCTATGTTTTATAAGGTGTCCAGCATTCCTGGTTTCTACCTGCCTATTTGGGATAGTCTCTCCAGTTACAACAGCCAATGGCTGTCGCTATATAATACCAAGTAACTTTGGGGTGACAAAAATAACCTTTGGTGTCCCACAAGGTTAAAGTAATCCTGGAAAATCAGTTCTCCAGTGTTTTTGTTCTCATTCTAGATTGTTTTTATTCTAGAAACTTTTCTAATGATTAGAGTTTGCTACTTTCTTTAAAAAAAAAAAGTTGTTTGGGATATTTATCAGGAAAATGTTAAACCTATAGATCAAATAAGAGATTTTACTTGTTACATTGAATTGTCTAATCTATGAACATAGTATATCTGCTGACTTACTTAGTCTTTAAATTTTTGACAATATTTTGGAGTTTTAAGGTTTTCAATGAAAGGTTGATAAAAGATTTTGTTAGAGGGTGCGGATGTGGAACACTAATGGAATGCTTGCCTACCGTGTGTATGGTCTTGTTCTCAATCTCCGGCACCCTCCTCCACACACACATTTTGTTAACTCTACTACTGAATATTTTGTAATTTTCAATGCTATTAGAAGTATTATTTTCACTTTCAATCTTACTCCCCAGTGTCAATGACAAGTAACCCCTCTGGCTTGCTCCCAATCTTAAACTCAATTAAAACGTGGAATTTCTTGAGGGAAATCTCTCTCAGCAGTCCTGTTTGTTCTACATGAAGGCCCCATGAGAAAGAATTTGCAGGCGTGGTACAGAATCTTGGACCTGGATATCGTCAGGGTTCTAATGAATCAAACTAACCATTTTCAACAAGGAAAGGTTGCTGAATGACTTTTGTTAAGGGCTAGAAATGTAACTCCATGCGCAAGGCCCTGTCTCTTCAGTTCATAGCAACACACACACTTATACAGACACACACACACACACACACACATACACACACACACACACACACACACACACACACACACACACAGATTTAGCCCTTCCTCTTCACTGTTTTTATGAATGAAAAAGACTAGTGTTTTCTCTTTTAGCAAGGGCTTGTCTTTTTTTCTGGAAGTTTGTTCGTTTACACATTCCTTGAGCTCCCAACTTTCTGTGTACAACCACCTAACCAGCCAGCCAACAAAAACTATGACTTGGTTACATACCCAGTCTTTTTTTTAGTCTCCTGTTTTCTTTCTTCGTCCTAACTAGAAATGGCTAACCAACTTTCTTTATTTAGTATTTTCCTATGGCTTTTTAATATCCCTTATTATATTCTTCTCATGTGTGATAATGTGTATATGTGCATGCATGACATAGTGTGTATATAGAGATCAGAAAGCAACCTTGGGTGGAAGTCCTTGCCTTAGACTTGCACCTTGCTTCAGATAGGATCTCTTTGTTAGTTGCTGCCAGGTGGCAATTAACTTCCAGGGTTTCTCCTGTCTCCACCCTGGCTTTTACATGGGCTCTGGGGATTTGAACTTAGGCCATCAGACTTGTGCAGCAAGCACTTTATCCGCTGAGCCATCTGCTCATCCCTATACTTTTACTTTTGACATTGCTGTGTATTTATATTTTATGTGTGTCTGGGTAAAGTCTAGTTTAACAATCTTTCAAGTGAAGCGTTTAATCCATTCATGTTAATGATGAATAATTCTTCTGTATGTTTCAGGGTTTGGTTCTGTGGTCTGTCTACAAATATTCAAGTAATAGGACATAAATAACATGGTATCTGCATATAATCTACATACACCTTCTATATATCATTATTTGTTATTGTTTTTATCAGTGCCTCACTATGTAGCCCAGGCTGGCCTCAGAATTCATGGTCTTCCTGCTCCAGCCTCCTGAGTACTGAAATAACAGGTGTCTGTCACCCTGCCTAGCTTCCTATGCACTTTAAACTGTCTTTCGATTATGGAGGAAGTACATTCATTGTATACAGTTCTATACTATATTGTTTAGGGAATAAGGACAAGAAACGTCCATTCACTGCATTTCCCTCCTGAATATTTTAGTTGCTGCATCCTTCTTCCTCCTATCGTATGTCTTGGGACATGTTGCAGATGCTTCATTTTTGCATTGGATCAGCCTCTCCCCTGCAGTCTTTTTGACATGCTCTGTGGTTTTCACTGGCTGTGACTTAAGTGCTTTTGTGTACTCACAGTCATTGGAACTTTATTTCTGGTTATTTTGAAGCTGGAAATTAGGGGTTTTGTTTGTTTTTAGAGATGATCTGGGTCCTAGAATGGCTTTGAACTCATGCCCATCCTCCTGTCTCAGTCTCCAGAGAGTTCAGAATACAGGTGTGTCACTACACCTAGTCCCACCTATGTGTCAGTAAATACTTGATTTGAGTTTCCTAGGGCAAACAGCTTACTTGAATTCTAGCCTCATAGGTACAAATCTGTGGCCAAGCATTCACAATGGACAAAATCCTATAGTATAAGTTACTTAGTTTCAGCCTATCTACAATATAAGTGTGTTTCTTATACATAGATAGATTGAAATAAAGTTTTAAAAAGAAAGGTGAGGGGGAGAATTCAGTTCAGACACGTTTCCATTTTACTGTTTTCTAAGAATCAAGACCAGTGAAAACCCCCATTTCCCTGATCTCCATCTGGGTATTATTTTTCCTATTTTAACCACTAATAAGGAAGCCTTCTAGGGGATCTTGACCTGTTTATAATAGTTGTGTCTCTGCTATGGGCCAGGTGGTTTTCTGACATGCCATTAAAAACCTATATTTTATCTCGCAACAGTTGGCTAATAACTTTGAAAAAGCCCTGGCTGTGTGTTATGCACCCTTGTGAACTTGTTACTGTCCTGCCCTGGCCACTAGGCATTCACTTCCTCCAAGTTTAGCCACATAGTTAAGCACACGTTTTCAACCAAATATACATAAAATTGTTCAATATTTGGGAGTTACCTCTAAGCCATTTCTGAAATATGTTTTTTGTTTTTGTTTGGTTTGGTTTTTTGAGATAGGGTTTCTCTGTAGCCCTGGCTGTCCTGGAACTCACTTTGTAGACCAGGCTGGCCTCAAACTTAGAGATCCTCCTGCCTCTGCCTCCCAAGTGCTGAGATTAAAGGTGTGCACCACCACCGCCCGGCGACATGATGTATTTTGAGGGACAATATGGTCCATTGTCGGTCCTGTCTACGACCTTGGATGCTCTTCCTCTCTGTCAGCATTCTTCCCTCACCTCCTGTGGGCTGCCTTTATGCTTTTCCCTTTCTAGATCAGCACTCCTCTCCACCCATCCCCCCCCCCCCCCACAGGAGGATTACTTTCTTTGTTTCCATACGTCTTTATATTTTTTTCTTAAAGGAGATATCCCTGTGGACACAAGATACAGGATTTTATTTCTTGTTTTCGGGTGTATCATAATCATTGTCTAAAGTCATTGAATCTAGCTCTCTAAAATATTTATTAAGTGAAAACTGGAAATTGAAAAAGGAAAATGTATTTGGGAACCTGAGCCATCTCTCCAGCCCCCAACTCTTCAAAGTTCTAGCGAGGGTTGTTTCCAGTTTTCATTTAATAAATATTTTTGAGAATTCACTTTAAGAAACATTTTTCCCAAGGAGCCTTTTGTTTTAATGTTTCCCAAATCAGGATGTTTCTTAAAAATCACTTACATCCTGTAGATTAATAAGTACTGTTTATTTATTATTTTATAATTATATAAAATAATGCATATAAAATGACTTTTTTGAGTGGAGACTTTGTTAATGAAATATGGGATAATCTTATTGCTCATAAAGAGAATTGGCTGTATTTACACTATGTGATCTGGCAGACAGATCAATTTTTAAAAGCATTCAGAAATAGACTCTGAGCGTTCAACTGTCGCAGACAGCTGACTGACTGTGGTGTGACACTGATGGAAACAGCTCTAAGGTGATTTGTGTGTAACCGGCCGCTACTTTTTATACAAGGTCCTGCTGAACAGACTGTTCCAAGTGCCAGAACCGCTGAATCCAGTGCAGGCAGTCACTAGTCAGAAATGTACACACCCCTCCTGCTCCTGCATCCGAGGGGCTACTCATGGAGTGTGTACAAATTATTATGCAAGAGCAGCATGGACAGCAACTTCTTTGCATTGCTTAAGCAATATCTCTGTATACTGTGCCTCAGTTTCATCTCTTTCTAGTCTTGAATTTCTTTTGGAATTTTTGACATAATTTGAGCCCACAGACTTCCTTCTTTTGTTTTGCTAAGTAGGCATTTGAATGAAGGGGAAAAATGCCTTAACTTAAAACCACGGCGGGTTTTCTTCCCTAGCTTTCACTGCAGAGTCCTGAGCTGGTGCGCAGCCTCCTCTGCTGGGGACCTGGGAAGCCTGCGTTTTCCGTATAGGCCATGTCTGCGGTACCCTCACCTTCAGTTCATCTTTCTGACCCATTTTCCTCTCCTCAGACTCCTTCTTCTTCTCTCTTTAAACCGTACACTGTGTGCTTTCTTCTTAGCTACCTTCCATCTGTTTTGAAATGGGTGGGATATAAATAAAAGCTAAAAACAGCAACAAACAAAATTATGTTTTAGCAGTGTTTTTGCATATAGTGAAAACAGTAATTGAAGCTTGTGAGTGAAAAGTCCAGTTTGTTTTTCATGTGTCTTAAATGAGGTTAGATGTTTTGAGGAAAGAGAATTTCCCTGTGGGGGTTCTCAAAACTGTTGTGAGCCATTTCAAGTTACTTCTAACATAGAGACACAGGACCTTGACAGAAAATGATGGAAGTTAGGATGGAGGTGGCAAGATGGCTTAAGCCAGCGAGGGCGTTCACCACCAAGCATGATGACCTGAGTTTGATCCCTAGGACCCACATGGTGGAAAGAAAAACCTTGAACACCTGTCATCCCCGACCCTCACACTCACACCTTGGCCTGTGTGTTTGCACATGCACTGAAACACATGCATAAATTCAACAATAATTTAAATCAAAGTTTGATGGTTTTAAAAGTTACTTTTGAATTCTATTTGGACAGTTACAACAAAACTCACAGGCTGTGCAGTTTATAAACAGCAGGCTACTTGGTGGCTCAGAAGTTCAAGATCAGGGCTCCAGAGGATACATTGTTTGCTAAGGGTGGATTTCCTGGTTCTAGACACTGTGTGTGTCCTCACATGGCTATGAGGGGGAGGCAGCTCTCTGGGGGCCTCTTTTTCTGTGGAAGTGGTATTTTACTATGTAAGCTAGGCCTCTCTGGTGCATACCATCATCCTACATGCTGAGATTACAAGTGTGCATGCATGTTACTGTGCCTGACTGTATAGGTAACTTTTACAGTGTTGTGGTATATTCTCTCTATACCTAATTTGTTGAGGTTTGGGGTTTATTTTGTTTTTGTTTTGGGTTTTTATTGTTGTTGTTTGTTTGCTTTTGTTTTTGAGATGGAATCTCACTGTGTAGTCTGGATTTGTCCCAAACTCACGACACCCCTTCTGCCTCAGCCTCCTTGAGTGCTTGGATAATAGACATGACCCACCATGGGCTGCCCTGAACATACATTTTCAGAATGGTGAGTGGACTGACTCATCTCACCATGTTTAGATCTCTCCCCAGCTGTACTGGTCATGAGAAGTACGTTCAACCAAGAGCCTAAATGAAATGAATGACCTTAGAAGAATGCTGTAGTCGTTCCCATCACGGCTTCTGCTTTGCTTTACACCTCTGTTTTTCACACTGGGTACAAGCCTCATTCCTTGCCTTCTCTTTCCCTGGTTTGCCAGCCCTTTGGTCTAACAGTTGTTACTGAGGATTTATTTTTTGGGAATATTTAAATAATAACTGTGCCATCTCTAAGTTAATTGAAGACATTAATCTAGAGGTAACATTAGGGGTCTTAATCAGTTTGATGCAATAGATGCTAAAAGCTTGCATTAATATTAGAGTATGTGGGCATTTCAGATTTTTGACTGCGATGGGTTTGAATTCATTCGTACTGGAGATGGTAGACTGACTTTAGATTTTTCAGGTTTCTATAGCATTAACATTGCATTACTGTCTTCGTCACTGTTCCTGTGCTGTCAGGAGACACCATGACCAAGGCAGCTTGTAAAAGGAAGCATTTAGTTGGAGGCTTGCTTACAGTTTTAAATGATTAGTCTTTGGTCATGGCGTGAAGCAGACACGCACGGCACTGGAGCAGGAGCTGATGGGGCGGGTGGGGGAGAAGATTGGGATTGGTGTGAGCTTTTGAAAGGCCTCCTCCAAGAAGGCCTCACCTCTTAATCATTCCTAAACAGTCCACCAACTGGGACTAAACACTCAAATATGTGAGCCTGTGGGGAGCGTTCTCATTCAATTATCATAGGCCTCCTGTAATCTTTGAAAGAAATTTAATTATTTTAAAGAAAATACAGGTTTAAAGAAAGTTCCACTCTTAGCTGGGCAGTGCTGGCACATGCCATTAATCCCAGCACTCAGGAGGCAGAGACAGGCGGATCTCTGTGAGTTCCAGGATAGCCAGGGCTACACAGAGAAACCTTGTCTTGGGAGAAAAAAAAGAAAAAGAAAGTTCCACTTTTTTTCCCCTCAAGTATATTATATTAGAATTTATTAAACAAACTGGGTGTAGTATTACATACCTGTCATTCCAGTATTTGGGAAGTAGAAGTTGGAAGAACAGGAGTTCAAGGCCAGTCTTGTTAATATCGTGAGTTTGAGGCCAACCTGGACTACATGAGACTGTTTCAAAAAATAAAAGGGGAAAACAACCCACTGGAGTTCTTAGGAGGACGTTCTTGGTAACGTGCATTTGTGCACTGTTACTTGGCACTGAGGAGGAGGAGGAGGAGGAGGAGGAGAGGAGGGCAGCAGTAAGAGCACCGTGTGGACCAGTTAGCGTCTGCCCAGTGCCGCAGCATTTCCAGTGGCACAGGTTTGGACGTCAAATGAAAAACTACAACAAAAGTGATATTTAGTGGAGCGCTAGGGGACAACTAAGAAGTGTTTATCATGGCAGGCTAGGCAGTGCTGTGGCAGTCCACACTCCCAGAGAGCACATATGATTATTTGTAGGGAAGCCTTGCATTTCCAATATAAAGTAAATAAAATCAAGTTCTTATCCAGGCCTGGTGTGCACATCTGTAACCCCAGCACTCAGGAGGCTGAGAGGAGGGGGGTCATTGAAAGTTTGAAACTTAACCTGGGCTTCAGGGTGAACCTGCCTCAAAAAAAAAAAGTTCATTATTAGATTTCCTGACAGAACATGACAATATGCCTTTTTTACAAGCATTGAAATGAAAGTGACTTTCAAATTTCCTTTGAGGGCCAGTAAGATAGCTCATGGGAGAAAAGCACTTACACCAAGCCTGACAACGTAAGTTTGATCTCTGTCCACATGGTGGAAGGATGAGGACTGACTCCCTCCACACACTAACCCTGGTGCACATACAATACACATAAAACACACACACACACACACACACACATACACGCGCGCGCGCGCACACACACACACACACACACACACACACACTAAATAAACAGTTAAAAATAGTTGTTTCACCAGGCGGTGGTGGCACACACCTTTAATCTCAGCACTAGGAAGCAGAGGCAGGCGCATCTCGAGGTAGGCAAAGTTCCAGGACAGCCTGGTCTACAGAGCTAGTTTCAGGACAGCCAAAACTTCACGGAGAAATGCAAAGTCTCCTTTGATGATCTTAAAAAATAGAATAGAGACACTTTAAGAAAGAGTAGGGTTTTTTTTTTTTCAGATTAGCTTTACTTTTACAACAGTTAATCTTTGTGGTTTATAATAATTTTAATTTTACAGCTAAATTGATGTGTGAAAATACAGCATTCCAGTCTGTTTCCCTGCTGCCACGCACACACAGCATCCATAGCTAGCAACAATCTTGCTCTTCTTAAGGCCAAATAACATCCCTGTGTATGTGTGTGCATGTGCATCCTTTATCCATTCATTGGCTGATACACAGATGCTAGCTATTACAAATAATGTTACAGTGAGCTGAGTATGCAGTCCCTTCAGGGTCTCACTTTGGTGAATTCTTTTAATCCTAGCTAGCACTTGGGAAATTGTTGTTGTTTATTTCTGGTCTTTTGCTCTGGGGGGCGGGGCGCCACCCAGCTCCCAAATAAATCACACACAGGCTTATTCTTAATTATAAATGCCCAGCCTTAACTTGGCTTGTTTCTTGCCAGCTTTTCTTAACTTTAAATTATCCTATCTGTCTTTTGCCACTGAGCTTTTACCTTTCTCTGTTTTTTGTATACCCTTCTTTCTTTGTGTTGCTGGTTGTGTAGCTGGGTACCTGGCCCCTGATATCCTCCTCCTCCTCTGGTTCCTTCTTTTTCCTCCCAAATTTCTCCTTCTGTGTATTCTCTCTGCCTGCCAGCCCACCTATCCTTTCTTTTGCCTTGCTATGGGCCGTTCACCTCTTTATTAGACCATCAGGTGTTTTAGACAGGCAAAGTAACACGGCTTCACCGAGTTAAACAAATGCAACCTAAACAAAAGTAACACACCTTAAAATAATATTCTACGACACTTAACTGTTTTCAGTAATGACTGGGCCAATTTGCATTTTTGCCAACAATACATAAGGCTTCCATTTCTTTCACATTCTTGCCAGCACTTGTTATGTTTAGAGTTGTTTTGGTGGTGGGCATCTTAGTGGATGTAAATGGTACCTACAGTGGTTCTGATTTGTGTTTCCCTGATAGTGATGTGAGCATCTTCCATGGGCCTGGTGACCATTTTTGTGTGTCTTTTTAATTTCTGTCCTAGTTTGCTTTCAGTTTGGTGGTAAACACCTTGACGAAAGCAACTGGAGAGGAAAGGGTTTATTTTAACTCACAGTTTGAGTAACAGTTCATCACTGAGGGAAGTAAGGGCAGAAACACAGGATAGCAACTTGAAGGCAGAGACTATGGCAGAGACCAGGGAAGAACACTGCTTACCCCTTGCTTCCTCTGCCCATCTCAGCTACCCTTCTTCAGCCCAGGCCCACACTGTCCACAGTGGGCTGGACCCTCTGATATCAGTAAGCAATTAAGAAAATCCCTCATGGGCTGGAGAGACGGCTCAGTGGTTAAGAAAGCACTGGCTGCTCTTCCAGAGGACCCAGGTTCAATTCCCAGCACCCACATGGTAGCTCACAACTGTCTGTAACTCCAGTTCTGGAGGATCAGATACTGAGTTATACACAGGCAAAACACTATACACATGAAATAAATAAATTTAATTTAAAAAAGGAAGGAAGGAAGGAAGGAAGGAAGAAAGGAAGGAAGGAAGAAAGAAAATGCCTCATAGACACTGCCACTGGCCACTCTGATCCAAGGTCCCTTCTAGGTGTCTGTAGGTTTGTGTCAAGTTGACAATTGAAGCCGTGATAATTGGGTTATTTTGTTGTTAAGTTGTAGATATTCCTTCTAGACATTAGCCTTTTGTTTTTATATGTTCTATCTAGAATAAACCTCATGGTTTGCAAATGTGGTCACCATTCTGTGGGTTGTCTTTTCATTGTGTGGGTTATTTTGCTGAGCAGAAGATTTTAAGCCTTATATGGTCCTGTTTTTGGATGTCAGATCCAAGAAGTCATTTGGATCTGACTTAATGTAACGTTTTCTCCTGGAAGCCTTGTTATTTCGGATTTTACATGTAGGTACCTCTTTCATCCATTTGTGGTTGATTTTTATTTTTATTTTATTTTTTATTTAATTATTTATTTTTTTATTTTTATTTTATTGATGTTTTGCCCGTATGTATGTCCGTGTGAGGGTGTTAGATCCTGGAGTTACAGACAGTTGTGAGCTGCCATGTGGGTGCTGGGAATTGAACCCAGGTCTTCCGGAAGAACAGTCAGTGCTCTTAACCACTGAGCCATCTTTCCAGCCCCTGTGGTTGATTTTTGTATGTGATATTAAAACAACCCAACTTCATTCTTTTTTGTTTTGTTTTGTTTTTTTGGGTTTTTTCGAGACAGGGTTTCTCTGTGTACCTTTGGTGCCTGTCCTGGATCTTGCTCTGTGGACCAGGCTGGCCTTGAACTCACAGAGATCCGCCTGGCTCTGCCTCCCAAGTGCTGGATTAAAGGCACGCGCCACCACTACCTAGCTTCCAACTTCATTTCAGTTTTCCCTGCATAAAAGGAAGTTTTCCCTCCTCAAATCTGCTGCTTATTAAGTAAGCCCTTAAGTAGCAATGTTGCATCTGCATCATGTTAAGATTGACTTCTTCTGACAAGTTTGGCCAAAGACAGTACTTTTTTTTTTATGTAATCTTGTGTGTTTAGCCTCTGTTAGCTACTTAAAGGTGCTTGTGTATATACATGTATGTTTATGCTTGTGCATGTGTACACACTTTTGTGTTTGTGCACATGTAAATTATGCATGTTTGTGTGTTTATTTGCCATAATACAGAAAATCTGTTTGTGTTAGCTGAATTATAAGAAAAATACTTTGGCAGAATGCAACTTTACAAGACTCTGATGCTTAAGTATGAATTTTGGCTGATACATTCATCCCACTTTTATGAATTCCTTGTTTCTGAAATTAGGACACATCTCCAGCCTTTTGCAAAGGGGCAGGTGGAGTTAAAAGTACAGTCCCCTCTGTTCCCTTCTGCTCCTCTTATCAAAAGATCAGTTTGGATTGTAAGCTGCAGTTGAAGAATGCAATCTCATATTGACCTCTAAAGATGAGAGTCCAAAGAGATTTATTTGTCTTCACCAAAGCTTGTCAAGTTTTGAATTGACGAAAGTGCTTTTGGCTGCAGAAGCTTTGAAATGTAAACATTGAGGGGATAGCATGTTTGGATGATTCAGTAATAGAACATCCGCAGAAGCAGATCTTAGGATTTCCTCATTAATCCTGAATGCTGTACATAAATAGTCATTTAAGAAAGAACTTTAAGCTGTTAGGATCTGTTTACAGTGCAGTTAGTGTGAGCTTTGGTGGCTCTTGCTAAAGAGTGTTTTAGTTGGTCGTAAAAGTATTCGGATATTGGAGTAATAGCCCAGCGGGTAGAAATAAGCAGAGGAGCCCATGGTAGGTTGTTAAATTAAATCTCCCTCCTCCAGGCTGTCTTTTGCTTGCTGCCTGTGTTGTCTTTGTTTTCAGAATTCTGTGTGCCAATGAAGTGGCTTAATCTCTAGACTCTAATTTTGTTTCGTTCTTGATATGAAGGTGATGGCTGTTGTGATGATGCCTGGCACAGCACCTTGTTGAATAAGGAAGGTGGTGTATGAATCTCCCCTTTTGCATAGCACATGAATTTGTATATAGAGATCTTTATTACTTTTTTTTTTTCTTCAATTTTTCAAGACAAGGTTTCTCTGTGTAGCCCTGGCTGTCTGGAACTCACTGTGTAGACCTCTGCCTCCCAAGTGCTAGGGTTAAAGATGTGCACCACCACCACGTGTCTATATTACTTTTTAACAACAACAAAAAATAATAGTAATATTCTCCATTTTTGGAATATAGAATATTATTTTATGTGATATTAATAGGAAGTCAGATTTGAAAAGGAAAACCTTCTGTACTAGATTCCTACATAAATTTGAGTCTTAGGTGACTAGTAAATGCTAACCAAAGGGATGTAAATACCAGTTCTTAGCACCATGTGTGTATACTTTGTCAGGAAGGAGAGAGGGAGACTTTTTTTTTAACTGCCAGTGATTAACACGGGGTTTTGTGCATGGAAAGCAAGCTGTCTACCATTGAGCTATATATATTGCTGGCTCTCTTTTGATTTTTTTTTTTTTTTTAGACAGTCTCTCTATGTAGCCCTGGCTGTCCCTGAACTGTGTCGACCAGGCTGGCTTTGACTCACAGAGATTTACCTACCTCTGTCTCCCAAGTGCTGAGGTGCTGAGATTAGGTTTGTGCCACCATGCCCAGCCCCAGCTGTCTTTTTATATTTGTTAAATTTTGACTAGAATCTCACTAAATTGCCCAGGTTGACCTTGAAATCAGTCCCCTGCCTCAGATTTCTGAGTAGCTGGGATTCTAGGCCTGTGTTACCAGGCCTTGTTTACTTTTGTTTTTTTTGTTTGTTTGTTTTTTGTTTTTTTTTTTTGAGACAGTGTTTTTAAGACACTATAGACCAGGCTCGCCTCAAACTGATGGCAGTCTTTCTATTTTAGGCTCTTTACTGCTGGCATTACAGATGTGAGCTCTGCCGGGAAACCTATTGTGGATTATAGTTGAGATTGTTGTGTGATAGCTTTATAGCAATTAAGCATTCTTTTTGCAACATGGAGTTTTGGCCATAAATCTCCTATATGTTTACATATATTAACTATAAGTTTTTCTGACCATTCAGTAGAAGTGACCTTTTCTTTCAGAAGTGGAATTTTCGTATTGCTAGATAACCATGAAAAATTTTTGACCTTAAAGGAATAAACATGAAGAGAATATACAGAAGTAGCTATAAAGGGAAAATTGAAACACACTGAGTGGTTCCCAGATTTCTCTGCATCTAGATACTGAGCGTCCCTGTCTGACACAAAACAGTTATGAGAAAAACAAACTGTTTCCTGATACAGTCACTTAGGACTGTGACAAAATCCTCTTAGCCTAATATTTGAGAAGACAAAGGCCCACTGAAGTTAAATATAGTGAGTTGAAGGCCGGGTTCAAAGCAGCAACCTAGCTATGAACACCTTAATCAACACATCTGGGTGTTGTTTTCTCATTGCTTAAGGGACAGGAAAAGAATCTGCTTTAGCTTATACACAGACTAACCTTTATTGGCTTTTAAAGGAAGAACTAGGGCAGCACTGTCAGACTTTGTGTTCATTTTTGTTAGTCTGTTTTTGAGACAGGGTTTCTATTTCTAAGAGCTCAAGTCAGCTGTGGTCTTACTATGTAGCCCAGGATGGCTCCTGATTATGATCCTCCTGACTCTACCTTTTGAATTCTGGGAATACAGGCATGTGCTTCCAGCCTCAATGTTTTTAAAAAAAGTTTTGAATTAGAAAATACTATTTTATTAAGTGTATGGAAGTTTTAAATGACTGAGCTAGCAACAGTTGAAAAATGAAAAAAAAAAAGGTGGTAATGCGGATAAGGTTTTCATGCCCAGAATTCTGTGAGCTGTGAACTGTCCAGGTCTGAGATTTCACCGCTGCCTTTGAGTTTCTGCAGTATTGTTCCGTGCTATGAAAGTCAGTTTCAGCACATTGAAGTTCAGCATCTGATTCATCACAAAAAGCCTTGCTGCAATAGTGGCTTTATTTTTTATTTCAAGTGCTTAAGATTTTTGTTTATCAGATCAGGTTAAAATGGTTGTCTTATGTACCCCTCCTCCCAGGACACTATTCTGTGTGCAACTTTTTATGACTGATAGGCTTGAAACAGTTTACTGAATCCTGCAGAAAGGAAGTTTCTGTTAGTCCCCTCCCTACTAAGGGCATTTTTCAAAGCATCATTTTAAGTAAATAATTAATTCCACACCCAACTGAGAGGACAAATACCCATTTTATATTTTTCCGGTTTCTTCTGGAAGAATAAATAGTTTGTGTGTATGCTCTGGACTCACATGTACTGTTTTGGAATACGTCCTTGCTAACAGAAGACACAGGAATGGAATATTTACCTGAATACTGTGTTGCCTTCAGAATTCCTATTCCCAGTGCTGAGGAGAAAGCTCAGTTGGTGAAGCACTGCTGGAGTGAGCATGAGGACCTGAACTCAACCTCTGGCACCCCACGTGAAAAGCACACCAGCAGTGCTGCTGTGCACTTGTAGTTGAAAGATAAGAGAAAGAAAAGGAACTAGAACCCTGCTTGTTTACCAAAAAACGTCCCAGCACCAGGGAAGCAGAGACGGGTGGATCCCTCAGGCTCCCTGCCAGTGGTAATCAGTGAACCTTAGGTCCCAGTGAGAGACCCTGTCTCAAAAACCAAGAAGGTTGGTTCCTGGGCTTGACTTCCGTCCACCACATGAAGGTACACCCACCTTCCTGCACCCCGACCTCCATGTGGATTGACAACCACGACTGAGAAACACAGTCCTCATCTTGCTCTTTCTCTTCACTAAACCCACAATTTAGAGAAGCAGCTGTGGGGATTTTTGTTTGTCTTTTTATGTTTTGGTCTGCCTTAGGTTGTTTGTGTATTTGGTTAGGTCTCTCTGTGTACCCCAGATTGGCTTCAGTTCACAGTCCTCCTGCCTCCTCAGTGCTGAGATTGCAGGCATACTCTGCCTGGCCCCATAACTATAGTTTGTTTTTTAGAGTATTTTCAGTATAAACATCTGTACATCATTGAAAAGCTACAGAATGGTATTTTTTTTCTTTTTTCTTTTTTCCTTTTTTTTTTGGAGACAGGGTTTCTCTTTAGAGCCTTTCCTGGAAATCACTCTGTAGCCCTGGCTGACCTCGAACTCACAGAGATCCACCTGCCTCTGCCTCCCGTGTGCTAGGACTAAAGGCGTGCGCCACCACCGCCCGGCTCAGAATGATATTTTTTCATATCTTCTACTCAAGAAAAAGGATACTGAGGGTTTTTGTTTTTTAGGTTTTTTTAATTCTTCCTGGAAATCATACATAATTTCATCTATACTTCATTGACCAAAAATAAGTCACACCAGCATCATAGCTGTGAGAGAACGGAAATCCAGTATTTTGGTTGGATATATTGTTGCTTTGACACAGCTTACAGTTCTGATGAAAGGGAGAATATACTATCAGCAAGCAGAAGTTTGTGGAAGACCCTACTGATCTGTACTCACCAACACAGTATGAAAGTATGTTTACACGGGGGGGGGGGGTGGGGGTGGGGGGGGGTGGGGTGGGGGGGGCGCACACTTTTAATCCCAGCACTTGGGAGGGGAAGGCAGAGGCAAGTGGAGCTCTGTGAGTTCGAGGCCAGCCTGGTCTACAGAGGGAGTTCCAGGACAGCCAGGGCTGTTACACAGAGAAACCCTGTCTCAACCCCCCTCCCCCCTAAATGTTTATGTTTGGTTACTATATATAAAGCATGTAGGACTTCTAATGGAGATAGACCCTGCTTACACTTATGTCTCATTTTAAAATGAGAATTAAATGGACAATGGACAAGCAGAATAATATTTGTAAGGATTTTGGTGAATCTTTTACTGTCAAGTAGACAAATATGTGAGTTTTCACAGAGACAGAAAAGCTAAGCACCTTACATTCATGTGAGCATTCCTACCTCGTTTCTAACATGCCTAGAGTTTATATCTTCACAAGTAATATTGGAGTGTTTCTCCTGTTTGGTATTAGTAGACATTAATGATAAAGCATTCCATGTTTGTTAGCTAAGACATTTGCATAAGGTGAAACTACTTCATAGTCTATTTGATTACTTGTTGACAGGTACAGTTTGCTTAAAAGATAAAAAAGTACATTATTTAATCACTGTTTTCTTTTTTAAAAATAAGAGTGGATAGCCGGGCGTTGGTGGCGCACGCCTTTAATCCCAGCACTCGGGAGGCAGAGCCAGGCGGATCTCTGTGAGTTCGAGGCCAGCCTGGGCTACCAAGTGAGCTCCAGGAAAGGCGCAAAGCTACACAGAGAAACCCTGTCTCGAAAAACCAAAAAAAAAAAAAAAAAAAAAAAAAAGAGTGGATGTGATGGCATGTGCCTTCAACATTTTTTTAATTATATTTTGCATATGGGTGTTTTGCCTGCATATATGTCTGTGCATCACATGCATGCCTGGTGCCCTTGGAGAACAGAGGAGGGTGTCAGATTCCCTGGAACTAGAGTTACAGATGGTTGTGAGCTACCATATGGGTGCTGGAAGTTAAATCTGGGTCCTCTGGAAGAGTAGCCAGTCTCTTAACCATTGAGCCATCTCTCCAGCCTCACTATCTATCTATTTTTATTTATTTATTTATTTATTTATTTATTTATTTATTTATTTATTTATTTATTTATTTATTTATTTGGTTTTTTGAGGCAGGGTTTTTCTGGATAGCTTTACGCCTTTCCTGGAACTCACTCTGCAGCCCAGGCTGGCCTTGAAGCCTTGAACTCATGGAGATCCGCCTGCCTCTGCCTCCCGAGTGCTGGGATTAAAGGGGTGTACCTCCACCACCCGGTTCCTGCTATCTATTTTCAAAATAATGAGGACACATGAAATGACTCAGTGGGTAAAGGTGCTTCTAGACAGGCCTGATGACCTGAATTTGATCCTGGGGACCCACATGATGAAAAGAGAGAACCAATCCAATAAGTTGTCTTCTGACTTCTGCGCATATGCATTGACCACATATGCATTGATCACAAGTATAAACACATACAATAAGTGAGTAAATAAGTTTTTAAAAAAACTGGTTCACTAGCATCCTCTGATAGTGAACCATCGATGTTAGTTACTAACATGAACCTAATCAGGATACTTTCCTTGCATCGAAATTGTCATATTGATGTGCCCACTCTTTTGGTCCCTGGGATCCTGAGTCCTTTTGACACAAACCTAGTAATCTGGAAGCTAGATGTGACAAAGTGTGTCAGTCCTCCCCTGCACACTGAGATAAACCTGTATCAAGAATTCATATTAGTGCTTTGAATTCGAGGTAATTATTAAAGTCCTGACTTTACACTTGTGTCTCCTTTCCCATATGTTGGGAACTCTGGTATTCAAGACTCTAGAAATGATAGAACTCCATATGAGTCCTCATCAGTTTTCTCCTGGCAATTAGTGACAACAGGTCCATTTATTTAAACAGCTTTATTTTATTAAAGCATGCTTACTCTATAGCAAACAGTGCATATTGAACAATACAATTTGGTAAGTTTGATACACACATGAAACCATCCTCTCAACTAATCTTTCTCTTCTATGCTTCAAGCCTCACCTCCATTTCAAAACCTTTTCTCATATATGTTAGTTTGCACTTTTCAGAATTGTATATAAATGAGATTGTATAGAATGAACTCTCATCCCATTTTTGCACTTCATTTTGAGATTCAACTATGGTGTTGCCAAAATCAATAGTCTTTTTTTTTTTTTTTTATTGCTTAGTAGTAATCTCGTAGGACTATACCATAGTTTTCTTTATTTATTCACCTGTCAATAGACATTTGGGCTATTTCTAGTTTGGGGATCTTACAAATAAAGTGGCTGTGGACATACACTTTCATTTCATGTAGGAGAGGAATGATTGAAAGATACAGTGAACATATTTTAACCTTACTTTTTTCATGTACACTTCCTCTTTTTGACACTATCCTGTAACTTTTAGACATCTTATAACTATGTTAGTGGTATGATTTTACTATTAGTATTTGGCTAACTGTATTTTTTGGATAAATATCTCTTCAAGTCTTTTCTTGGAAGAAGAATGTGTGTGTGTGTGTGTGTGTGTGTGTGTGTGTGTGTGTGTGTGTGTGTGAGAGAGAGAGAGAGAGAGAGAGAGAGAGAGAGAGAGAGAGAATAAGTTTTTTTTAACTTGCAAATCAACTGTATGATTTGAGACAAGTTCTTCTCGTTTGTGGCTTGTGTTTCTACACTCTGAGTAGTCTAGGCTGTAGTTCAGGCTTTAGTCCAGGCCAGCCTCAAAATTACCGTGTCTTCCTGCCCGTTTCCCAAGAGCTGGGGTCACAGGTGTGTGCCATCATGTTCAGCTGTGGTCTTGTCTTTTTTGCTTTCTCTTAACTATGTCTTTTGAAGAACAGATACTCTCAAATTTTATGACTGCCAATTTATCAAAAATGTTTATGGATTGTGAGTGGTTTATGGCTCTATTTTATCCTCCTTGTTAGCTTTTTAGCTGTTAACTTTTTGTTGTGTAATTTCATTGATTGAGGATTTACAATATACATTTTTAAAAGGAATTAGTTAGTTTTATGTATGTGTATGCATGTACCTAAATGACTTTATGTGTACCATGTTGCATGCAGGTGCCTTCAGAGACCAGAGTACATCAGATTCCCTGGAACTGGAGTTATAGGTAGTTGGTCATGTGGGTGCTGGGAACTGTGCAAGAGGAGGAAGCACCTTTACCCACTGAGCCATCTCTCCGGCCCTTGCAATACACTTCCCATCTGCACCTTCCCTTGCTGTTATACAGCTTTATGTACAGAATAAAACTCTATGGTCATCCACCTGGCCCTGCCGCTACTGCTCTGTTATATATTTTACGCCATTTGTTTTAAGTGCCACACTACATGTTTCACATTTTATTTTAGTGTGTACTCCCTCTCCCTCTCCCTGTTTTTTGTTTGTTTGTGTGGTTGGTTGGTTGTTTTGTTTTTGTTTTGAAACAGGTTTCTCTGTGTAGCTCTGGCTCTCCTGGAACTCACTCTGTAGACCAGGCTGGCCTCGAACTCAACAAAGATCCGCCTGCCTCTGCCTCCCAAGTGCTGGGATTAAAAGTGTGCACCACCAGCATAGCTGACTTGTTGCTAGAGTTTTCCGCCTTGCCCACAGTCAGGACAAATCTTTGTCACGCGCCAGTCCCACAGCCACTCAGACCCAACCAAGTAAACACAGAGACTTATTTTGCTTACAAACTGCATGGCCGTGGCAGGCTTCCTGCTAACTGTCCTTATCTTGCTAACTGTGCTTTTATCTTAAATTGATCCATTTCCATACATCTATACCTTGCCATGTGGCTGGTGGCTTACTGGCGTCTTCACATGCTGCTGGTCATGGCGGCGACTGCAGTGTCTCTGGTCATGGCGGCGGCTGCAGCGTCTCCTTCTGCCTTTCTGTCCTTTTATTTCTCCTCTCTGTTAGTCCCGCCTATCTTTCCTGCCTAGCCACGGCCGATCAGGTTTTATTTATTAACCAATCAGAGCAACTTAACATACAGACCATCCCCCAGCACAGCCAAGTGCAGACCATCTCAAACACCTGCACTCAGGCCCATGGTCCTAATCATCCTCTATACGGACCTGCTGGGTAACGCCACAAAGAACCCAAGAAGGGCTCCCACAGGACAAACAGAACATCCCACAGCACCTCCCCTTTTCTTTTTTTTTTTTTTAAAAAGGAAGGTTTTAACTTTTACACATCTCCAAAGCCAGCTTGGTATATTTGGGAATTTGGGCGTAGCTTCTCTTAACTACTTCCTGCTGGAGGGGGGTGCTGTATCTTATGGATGCAAAGAAAATTTTAGGATCATGGAGTAGTCCGTGAGACCGTATCGTCTGAGCCAGTTGCCTTGAAACGATTCTAGATGTTGGATCATCTGGGCCATGGTGTCATCGGAGACCTTTCAGGTGGTCTTGGCTGGTCAAACCTGATGTATCTTAATCTGGAACAAATCCACAGCCTCTGGCTTTCTGTGGAAACAAAAGCAGAGTCTCCTTTCCAAAGTAACACATCCTTATATCCAAATTTTAAAGTCAAGATATCTTTAATATATACATATTGGTTTAACTCAACATCTTTTACGATCAAATGTTTTTCTGCAGTTAAAAATCCCAAAGACAATATAATCCAAACTCTCTGTGTGATATCCATCTTTACATGGCTTATTTTTTATATTACTTTTACTTTCTCTTTAAAGACTTTATTTTTTTAAACTTTCTATTTCTTTATATAACTGTCTATGTTCCTTTTCCTCTCTCTTCCAAGCCTATGTACATTTTTACACACATTGTAAAGCATTTAAAGTCTTGTTCCATCTGAATCTGTCTTATTGCAAACTTATTGCTTTAAACTGTAGCCTTCTAAGCCTGAAACGGCTTTGTGGCTGCTGGCTCCGCCCCCTTCAATTTCCCAACTTGGCGGTGGTACGTTTTCCACCAGCTCTGGGAGCCATCAAGTCTCAGAAATAGTGGGTCTACACTTTTATCCAAGCAGCGTGTAGCCCAGAAACCTCTTTTTTTTTTTTTTTTTTTTTGTTTTGTACTAGCAAAGGCTAAATCCGCCACGCAGCTTAATGTTCCATTTGCAGAGGCCTCATTCCCGCCATACTGCAGGTCAAGCGCACACGCCAGGAACCCGCCAGTAACTCAAACCGGCAGCTGCTGCTCATTTGAGAGAGACAATTAGGAACTGTGGGGCGTTTACCGACGTCACCGCTCCGTGTGTTGAGTTCTGAATCCTCTTTACCACCACGCGAGGATTCTTCTCAGATCACACTTTATTGGAGCGCCTCTTGGTTAAGGGACTTTGTCTTTAGTATTTTTTTTTTTTTCCATAACACCGGCCTTTATCCCTGTTCATTTGTCCTTTTCCTTTAGTCCCTCTTTTTTTTTTCTTCCCTTTTTTTCTTTAGCCCCACGTTGGGCGCCACTGACTATCTTTTAAGATTTAGGTAAAGGGGGGAAGTGTTTATATTCAGCTATATATTGTTACTATTTCCCATTAAAAAGCACTTGTTTCCAGTGCTTTTTAATCCTTTGTGAAGATCCATTCTTTCACCTGCTATCATTCTTTGGGCTCATGCATACATTGAGAATATTTAATAATAAAGTGTATCAGAAACAGGTGTAACATTAATAGCGTGTGATATCTTAATAAAATATATCTGATACACATGTGACAAACATTTTATGTGGACAGTGGCCTATGACTTATTTCTGTATTTACAAATGTGTCTACTCTCAATGTAAGACTTATTTTCTTAAAAAGTAATTATGTAAAGTTTCATGGTACAGTAGTTCCCTCCACTTATCCTCCAGTGGTGCATTCCAAGACCTCACAGTAGATGCCTGAGCCATGGAAGGCTGTATGTACTGTGCTTTTCCTATGTTCCTGTAGTGTTGCCACATAGGATCACAGTTTATCAGTCTTTCCCAGTTCTGTGCCTAGATGTCCCATTTCCATCACTACTTTTGTGTTCTGGGAACATTATTAGTCAAAATAAGGGTTGCTTGAACAACCCTGAGATGCCGTGACAACCCAAATATGTACAAATCAATAAGGAGGCAGGTAGTATATGTACTATGGAAATGCTGACTGAAGGGATAAATTCATGTCTTAGGGAGAGGTGGAATGGGAAAACTATAGTTTGCATCCTACTCAGGCAGTATTTGTTGGAAACGTAACTTGCTTAATTTTAGAATTTTCACTTAATTTTTTCAGACTGTAGTTCACTGTGGATAGGTGAACTTCAGAAAGCAACCTACAGAGAGGGGGGTTCTACTGTACTCTGTAAAATGGGACTCTGGTAAAGCTGTCTGCTCAGGGGGCCATTCTGTCTGCTGTTAAGAGGCCCTCGTTAATTTCACTTTGAAGTATCCCAGAAGACACATTAATTCAAGTAAAACATCACACTGGCAGTATCCCTCTCTTTACCCTTCCTTCTTTCTCACTAACACATTTGTTAGGTATCTTCCAAAAAAGAACTTGTCATGCTGGCATCTATTTTTTTTTCTTTTGACAACCAGCTTGCTTCTATATTCTGAATTTTGTTTTAACATTTTTTGAAATATTGCCAGGTAGGTGCCCCTTGTTGAACCAGAAAGACCAGAAATCATTAGAGCTGACAATATACAGGTTTTTCTTACATGTGCTGCCAAAAGGGCATGGCCTTTTTGGATTGCTGCTATGTGGCACTTGCAGCCCTTTCTTTCCATTTCTAATGGGAAGGAGTAAGTATCCCTGGCAGCACTAACTTGTCTTTGGCCTTATGCTTTCCCTTCTTACTGCAGTAAGATTGCTGTGTTGCTCATAGGACAAAGGAAACAGGGATAAGGGAGGGTATGGAGACAGTAGTGGTAATTTTTTCTCCTAAAAAGAATTTAGGCACTGAACCACGTTGTTTAAAACATTAGCAGTTTGGGAAAAACATGATGTGCACGTTTCTTTATCTTTTTTATTTTTTAATTTTCCTCTAGTGCCGGGAACTGAACCAGGATCTTGTTCATGTTCACAAATGCTCCACAACTAGTCTACAAGCCAGCACCTTTTGTTTCTATTTGTGGGTTTCTTGTCATTGGGTTGTGTGAGTCTGGGTCTCCTGTAGCTTGGGCTGGCCTTGGACTATATCTTGTAAATTCTGGGTTGAAGGCATGCATCTCAGGATTGTTTTGCCTCCTCCCACCCCGCCCAGTTTTATTATAGATGATCTTTCTACTTTAGCCTGCCAGGTGCTGAGATGATAGATGTATGCCACCATCAAGCTGAGATTTTTCTTCTCCTTTTTAGCGTTATTGGAGCTTTTGAACCTTGAGCCTCATATTTCCTAGACAGATTCCCTACAACTGAGCTACATCCCCAGCCTCGAAGCCCTTTGTTTTTTGTTTCTGTTTTTTTAAGATAGAGTTCCAAAGTGCCTACCATGCTGGCACATTGAACTCACTGTATAATTCTGGCTGACCTTGAACTCATTATCCTTGTGCCTGTTTTTTTAAGGGTGCTAAGGCTATAGGCGTGTATTATCATACAAATTTCTTTATAACAAATAAAAATGGATTTAGATGAAAAAGACAAGCGGTACAAAGACAAATAAAGCACAGATACACAAATCTAGAACATTTGCTTAATATATGACAATTCTTCCATTTTGATTTTGTTTTTCTCTTTGGAAGCTCTGGGCAGGAATTTTCTTGCTCCCACTAAAAACATAAGTATTGGGGACTGGAGAGCTAGCTTATCATCATGTTTTTGCAGAGGACCTATGTTCGATTCCCAGCACCTACATCAAGCAGCTTATAATACCTATAACTCCAGCTCCTGGAAGGCCTGACACTTCTGGTATCCGTGGGCACCAGTACTCATATGTATATATCCACACACAGACATGCACACATATACATACTTTTTAAAAATTTTAAAAACCATAAAACAGTATTGTAGGAATTTTTAGTAGGCTATCCCATCCTCAAATTTAATAAGCTGTGCTTTATAAAATTTCCGTTTTCTAATTAGGTTTAACTTATTAAAACTACCCTTTGTTTCTTTTTTTTTTTTTTTTTCCCCTTGTTTGTAATTTGAAGGCAGGGGTTTGTTTTTTTGAGACAGGGTTTCTCTATGTAGCTTTGAAACATTTTCTGGAACTCACTCTGTAGCCCAGGCTGGCCTTGAACTCACAGAGATCCGCCTGCTTCTACCTCCTGAGTACTGGGATTAAAGGCGTGCGCCACCATCTCAGGCTAAAGCTACCCTTTCAATAAACACTATTTTGTAATAAATGGTTAGGAGATAATAGTAAAGGAAATAAAATGCACTGTGTATCCTTCCCTCTTATAGAAGCAAGTAAGAAACTAAATGACTTATTTTTTGGATGTCCTTTAAAGTTTTTCTAAACTAGATTCAGAGAAATAGTCTCCCCCAACAAATAAATAACTGACCAGTAAGGGAATTGGAGAGGATGTACCTTAATAAAACAAACAGTTGTGTTTTCTTTGAAATATTCTTGTGAGCACATGTTGCAAAAATTGATACAGTGGGTCTCTTAAGTTCTGACTTTGAAGTGTGTGTATCCTTTCTTTGTTTTTTTTCTTCCAGATAGGGTCTTGCGCCCACTGTGTTACCTAGGCTGGCTTCTAATTTATGATCCTCCTGTTTCAATCTCCTTAATGCTGGAATTTTAAGTATGCATCAGATGCCTGTCTGAAAGATACACATACTTAATGAAACCAAAATTGCATGCTTCCAAAGTAGCTTGATCTGTGTATAACAAGCATTTCTAAAACTAGATCTTTTGTGGGTGTCTCCATTAATGCTCCCTCCATGTCCTCGTTGTGCAGTCTTTAACTTACTCCACAGGCCTCCCAAGAGGATCACAGCTTATAATAAAAAGAGGACTCCTGGTAATGGAATTGTGGTCAGAGGGCCCATGAAAGTCCTCGGAAAGCTGTGTAATTGCTGCTTCTAGAACTTCACCCTTCAGAGAGAGAAGCTGACCTACAGTCTGAAGGACACTAACTGTAGAGCCCAGTAGACTAACTGACTCCTCAGTGGGCTTCGCCGTCTGTGACTCAGGGCAAGTTTGTTAACTTCTTTGTGCATCAGTTTTCTAGTGTGAAAAATGAAGGTAAACAATCCTTGCCATGAATTGCACATCAAAGGCCTTCACTATTCATTTATTTCATTTGTTCAGCAAATGTATTAGTGTTGTACTGGACATTTTAATGGTTTCTGCTACTGTTAATAATTGATGAACGTTATGTCAAGCCTTATTCTGCTGTCAGACTGCACAAATCAGGATATAGTCTGCATTGTAACATGTTAGCATTTTAACTGAGTGTCTCTAAAAAGAGAATGACAGAACAGTTGAAAACGAAAAGACTCCTGCTTACTAGTGTATGATTGATTCACAGACTTTGCCATTGCTAGTTATATTTTCATCAAGTGATCCTTAATACCTTTTTTGTTGTTTGTTTGTTTGTTTGTTTGTTTCGAGACAGGGTTTCTCTGCATAGCTTTGCGCCTTTCCTGGAACTCACTCTGTAGCCCAGGCTGGCCTTGAACTCACAGAGATCCACTTGGGATTAAAGTACTGGGAATAAAGGGGTGCGTCACCACCGCCTGGCTTAATATGTTTTGAATACATAAAAGGCCTTGCTATAGAATGAAGAGGCAGTTTACTGTGAAGTCCTGAGTTCAAATCCACAGCACCCATGTAAAAGGCTGGCATGGCTGCACATGCCTGTGACCTCAAAAATTGGTAGGCAGAAAGAGGCTGGTCCCAGGAGCTCCCTGACCAGTCAGCCTAGCTGGAATGCTGAGTTTGGGTTCAGAGAGAGTAAAATTGATCCTCTCTTAAAGGACAAGGCAGAGCAAACTACAGGAAGACACACACACACACACACACACACACACATACACACACACACCCCACACACACAAGTAGAAATTAAAATGAAATGACTTGTTCTTATTTATATGAAGTAAACTTAAGGTTTCTGAAAGACTTGTCATTCCTTAGGTTTCTGAGCAAAAACACTTAAAACCAAATAGTTTGTGAGTCTGATTATTTCCTTTTTAGGAACCTAAAAGTAAGAATTCGTTTCATTGTTTGTAATCTGAAGGCAGGGGGACGAAGACAAGAAAGTGCATTTTTGTGCAGGTGAAAGGGTGGGTGGGTGGGTGTAAAAGCTGAGTCCTTGTATTATAAAAGATTGTCAACATAATCTCTTAATTCACATAATCAGACTTCAGGGTGGATATAAGTAACCTTAGATACATTGCAATGCAAAATTTTGAATTGCTAAGATTCTTTTTTTGTTTGTTTGTTTTTGTTTTGTTTTGTTTTTCGAGACAGGGTTTCTCTGTATAGCCTTGGCTGTCCTGGAACTCACTCTGTAGACCAGGCTGGCCTCAAACTCAGAGATCCGCCTGCCTCTGCCTCCAGAGTGCTAGGATTAAAGGTGTGCATTGCTAAAATTCTTGTTTCCTTTATCTGCAAATTGTGTTATTTTTCTTGTGTCATTGTCTCCATGTACCAAGAACACTCTGTCTGCATCCTTACAACTCTTCTTTACCCAAAGTAGAACAGGGCCTTCCACTGACTGCTGTTTCATAGTTCTAGTCTTTTGGGAGTGATGGAGGATGTGTGGTATGTTTACTGGCAGAGTAAAGTGGGAAGAAACATTGACTGGAAAGAGAAGCAATAGACCCCTTAAGTGGAAATTGCTCCATGACTGTCTTCATGGAGCAAGACTGGGACACAGTCGGTGTTAGTTAATGTTGCATGTGCTCTGGCTGCCGCCTCCCTGCCTTAAGCCTGTTGTAGCTCCCTTTTCCTCCTGAGAGTGCAGTGCTTCTCTAGCTTTGAGGAAGTCAATTTGCATAGTGGTCTGGACCCTGGGGAAGAGTTTGCTGGAAATCCTGTGTGGCAGTATTTTCAGGTTCATTCCATTCGTAACTTGAGAGTAACAGCTTTGTAAATTGGAATTGTATTACTTTTTCCCTTTTTTCTTTTTAATTTTCATACTGTACATTACTGTAGAAGAAATTTAGATCTCATGGGAAAAGATGATGCATCTTTATCTAGCTTCTGCTTATAGAGGCAAGGACCCCAGTGCTGCAGTGTGGCTGTATACTGCCATTGTCAGAGCCTTTATTAAGAAACAAGGTGCAGGGCTGGAGAGATGGCTCAGTGGTTAAGAGCACTGGCTGCTCTTCCAGAGGATCAGGGTTCTTGTCCTAGCACCCACATGGAGGCTCACAACTATTCATAATTCCATTTATAGGGGATCCAATTCCCTCTTCTGGCCTCTGTGGGCACCAGGCATGCACATGGTACTCAGATGTCAGGCAGAGCACCCATACACATAAAATAATATATATTTTTTTATTTTGTGCTTTTTCCCCCCCAAGACCAGGGTCTTGGTATGTAGCTCTGGCTACACTGGAACTCACTCTGTAGACCAGGCTGGCCTTGAACTCACAGAAATATGCCTGCATCTGCCTCCCAAGTGCTGGGATTAAAGGAACATGCCACCACACCTGGCTAAAATAATATCTCTTTAATTAAAAAAAATAAAGCATGGCACAAGTAGAATCCACTTCTTGATCAAGATTAAACATCTGTATAGTTGAAATGAACATTGTTTGATCACCCCTCATGTTATGCCCAGGGCTGGTCTGACATAAGTTTATTTTATGTGATGGTGGCATGGAGTGAGACAGGATCTCACCAAGTAGCCCAGGATGGCCAGAACTCAGAAGTCTACCTGCCTCTGCCTCCTGAACACTGGGATTAAAGGCATGGGCCACCACATTGGGCTCTGGCGTAGCTTTTAATGTGTCTGCTTTTGCAAAGGAAAATCTGCATAAATCTTTAAAGTTGCTGCTTAGAATTACATCAACAGTAAGGCCAGATGGCATTGAGACACTCACTTTAAGTATTCTAGGATTTTCTAAAATAGCTGGCAGAAATAGAAAAGCCGCCTTTCTCCCTAAATGTATCCCTGTCCTTTTATCTTGGTTGTGGGTTTTAATTGTTGCACTTAGATTAAAATCATAAGCCAGAGTGGAGAATTTTTTTGAAGATTAAATTAGGTTTTATTTTACTTTAAAATCCTAATTGTTCAGTTCTGGTAATTACACAGATTAATGGGCTTCACTATGACGTTTCCATATATATGTTTGTTTTGGCCATACTGACTCTCTCTACAACCCTGTCTTCCTCCTCCATGTATTCCCCCCTTCCCCAGAATGGAGAATTCATGGGTTCAAAAATGTCCTGTGCTTTATTAAATAATGGCATTCCAGAAATTGTCAGTACAGGTGTTCTTGTATAGGTCAGTGATATACTTAGTTTGGAAAAAATACCAGTGAGTGGTAACATTTCAGGCAAATCTAGCTTAAAAAGCAAGTAGATGTCAGTGAAATAGGGACTAATTTTTGAAGAGAATTTTTAGAAGTGTCTACATCCTTGTTCCTAGTATGTCAAGTTTTTTACCTTTAAAGTTTTGGTTACCATGATTAAGGCTAGAACACAGAAAGGACCAGACCTTGCAGAACTATTCCTGTAACTCATTGGGTATAGACTTAAGGTTTTTGTTGTTGTTGTTTGTTGTTTTTTAAGGAAAATTTCTTAAATATTTTTCAGTCCTTCAGTATTATCTCAGATTTCTGAAGCGTAGAAGTTATAATCAAAGGAGTATTGAAGGAGGTGAAATGTCTGCTATTTATATTTGGATTGAGAAAGATACAAGAGCATCAAAAGGGAAGCTTTTTATCAAGCCATTGATAAACCTGTCAGAAGTCCATGTGAGGAGCTGGAGAGATGACTCAGTGGTAAGAGCATGGGCTGCTCATACAGAAGACCAGTGTCTGTTCATAGCACCCACCTGGCAGCTTACAGCTTTCTGTAACTGTAGTTCCGGGGGATCGGATACCCTCTTCTGGCCTCTACAGACACTGCACACTCATGGTGTACAGACATACATGCAGACAAGACAGCAGTAACTCACAAAGTAAAAATAAATCTTTTAAAAAAGGAAAAGTCAATGTAGATCTTAAAGGCACTACTTTAATTCCCCATTCTGACTTTTTCCAAGCAGCAGAGGAAAAGCCTGAGTGTGTCTGGGACATCTTAATTTTCCTCAGTAAAGAAATGAGCTCAAGCTGGATGGTGGTGGCGCACACCTTTAATCCCAACACTAGGGAGGGAGGCAGAGGCAGGTGGATTTCTGTGAATTTGAGTTCTGATCCACAGAGTGAGATCCAGGACAGCCTGGGCTACACAGTGAAACCCTGTCTGGAAACTCACCACACACCCCCACACACCCCCCAAAAAAGAAAGAAAGAAATGAGGCCTCTGACTGGGAAGACGGCTCAGCAGGTGAAGGCACTTGCTACCAAGCCTGACAACCTGAGTTCAGTCCCCAGAACTCACATGGTGGAAAAAGAGAACCAACTCTTGCCAAATTGTCCTCTGGCCTTCGATGTGTGCTGTGGCATGTGTGTATATGCACTCACATACCCACAAATAAATATAATTTAAAATGTTGAAAAGAAATGAGCCCTAATGAATCTACTTTTACATACAGTGTGGTCAGGGAAATGGTTGACGAAATCCTTTTAATGGCCATGAAAACCATTTGTTACAAAATAGAAACACTGTCTTCCCTGAGCAGTTGCTTGTAGAGACACAGTGGCAAGATGAGCCTTCACCTTGCCCCCATGCTCCTCTTAAGCTGTGCCACGTTTAAACAAAACAGTGCACCCACCAAGTAACTTATTTTTACCGCATAACTCATGCACATAAATGCCAAACAAATTCTTAGAGTAGAGGGTTTACTTTTTGAAGATGGAAAAATTTAAATTAAGCCGGAGAGGTGGTGGCCCACGCCTTTAATCCCAGCACTCTGGGAGGCAGAGCCAGGAGGATCTCTGTGAGTTCAAGGCCAGCCTGGGCTACCAAGTGAGTTTTAGGAAAGGCGCAAAGCTACACAGAGAAACCCTGTCTCGAAAAATCAAAAAAAAAAAAAGAAAAGAAAAATTTAAATTACAGTACTATATTTATAATTGACCACGTTCCTAAATGCTTCTTTAATTTAAGAAAGTTTAATAAGTGAGTTTCATCTTTTTGCGTATGTGTATATACCTAACATGTTTTATTTATCAATGGGTAAATAACACCCAAGTCTTTATACTTACAAACTGACATGCTCGTCATGTGAAATTGTTGCCTTTGTTTCCTTGACAGAGTGAATTTCTATTTTTGGTTCAAATCGAATGTCACTTGGGTTTTTATTTATTTTCTTATTTGTTTATTGCCTTATTTATTTGTCTTATCTTCCCAGGTTGGCCTGGAATTTACTGTGTAGCCCAGGCTGACCTGAATCAACTAGAAGCCATCTTGCCTCAGCTTCCTGAGTGATGGAATTTCATGAGTAAGCCATGATTCTCTGCATTTGAGATCAAGCATGTTTTATTTGTTTTTCACCAAGATTTTATATAAGGACCCCGTCCCCACCCCTCAGCCATAGAGCGATTTTACAACTCGATTATGTTAGTTGACAGAATGTTTTGTTCTTGACATTTTACACTTTCCAATTCTATAATTTTCAAAGACATTAACTGATTTTTAATAGACTAATTAGTCGTCCTCAGAACTGGAAATGACTGGTTCTAGCACTGTGACATTTTCCTTTCATAGATAAATTGCAGTTCAGATAACCCTAATTTAAAAGGTATACACACAGCTTGTTTCTACTCATATCTGTTTGAGGGCAAACTCTAAGTAACTTATGAAACAACTTAATTTGTAGGTCAGAGTGCTCTGGAAATCAAAGTTGTTCATTTGAATGACACTTGAGTAAAGTCCTAAATCTTGTTGTTGCTGTTGTCTTCTTTGTTTGATGTGGTTTTTCGAGACAGGGTTTCTCTGTGTAGCTCTGGCTGTTCTGGAACTCACTCTCTAGACCAGGCTGGCCTTGAACTCACAGAGATCCACCTGCCTCTGCCTCCTGAGAGCTGGGATTAAAGGCTTGTACCACCACTACCTGGCTGGAAATTTTGTTTTTGTTTTTGGGATAGAGTCACACTATGTAGATTGAGCTTGTTGGAACTCACAGAGATCCATCTGCCTCTCTCTGCCTTCCGAGTGCAGCATCATTTGTGATAAGAAATAAGCAGAAATTATAGCTTTGTGTGTTCATGGTAGGCTAAAGGGGGCAGGAATTAAGAATTTTCTTCTAATAGTAATTACTTATAACTCCTTATAACTCCCTCAGATAGGAAATGAACTCAGCCTCTTTTGTGCTGGGATTACAGGTGCTGTTTGGTGTTTAAATTCACCAAGATTTAATCACGGCACAGTCCTTTCTTCTTTTTCTGTGAGGTCTGCTGTACACATTGACAAAAGTTTAGCATCTCCATTCCTCACAAGGACACACATATGTTAATGACGGATATCTTGTTATTTAAGCAAACGTCTAATTTGGGCATACAAGGTTTTTTTCCACCTCAACTATTTATCACAACTTGAGAAAGCTTTTTAATGCCACTCTTGCATAAGTCTCATTTGATTTGATTGTTTCTGTAGTTAGAGTGCCCAGAAATAGAATTGCTAGGTCAGAAGTTCCAGTCATTTTTTTTTTAAGGATCTAGGTATACAGTACCAATTTATTCTCTAAAAATATTGTGCTAATTAACACCTTCCATCATTAGAATAAATTTTCCAAGTCTATGAGAATATAGCTCATAGTTTCAATTTAATTCCTTTTATTAATACTGCAGAGAACTGTTTCTTTTGTTTCCTTTGTCTTTTAAAATTAACCTTTATTTACATACAATAGAATTTATCCATTTCAAGTATACAGTTTAATTAATTTTGGTAACTATGTATAAATGTGCGGTCATCACCATAATCAAGACATAGACTGAGGCTAGGAATATATTTCAGTTGGTAAAGTGATTGCCTAGCATACATGAAGCCTGGGATTTGAGCCCTAGCACTCTGTAAACTGATCACTGTGGTACATGCCTATAATACAGCATGTAGGAGAAAGAGGCAGGAGGTTGAGAATTCAAGGTTATTCTTGGCTGCATAGTAAGTTAAAGGCTAGCCTGAGCTACAGGAGATCCTGTCCAAAAAAAAGGGAAGGACCTGGGAGATGGCTCAGTTGGTAACGTGCTTGGTACAATTAACACGATCTGAATTTTGGTCCTCAGATTTCATGTAAAGCCATGTACAGTAATGCACACCTGCAGTTCCCACACTCCTGCAGTGAAATGGGAAACAAAGATGAGAATCCCTTAACACTCCCTAGCCAACTAGTTTAGTGTTTACAGCTGCAAACAAGGTACCCTGTTTCAAATTAGATGGAATGTGAAGTCTTCAGCAAAGGATGTCCTCCAGCTTTCCACATGGTACACAAGCACCTACAATCATGTGGAAATGCACGTACATGAGTATATACATGAACGAAAGACAGCTGTGTATATTACTGAGTTATAGTCTACAATATAGTTATGCTAAAATTTGTCAACTGGTTACTTGATGAGTCTGGATTGTGCTGAATTTTTGGCTTTCTTTTTGCACACAGATCTTTAAGCTTAATAGCTGTTGGGTGACTCCCTAGGAATAGCAATGCTAGATCACATGAATATATGTATTTAACCCTGTACAATACTACCATACTGCTTTCCAAAGTGTCTGTACACTTGACATTCCCACCAGCAATGGATGAAAAATCAAAATGCCCCACATCCTTATTTGCCACTTGTTTTTCAGTCTTTTATTTCCCCCTTCATAAACTCATGACTTGGGAACAGAGAAACATGAATACACTCAGAAATGTAGTAATAGTAGAGGTAAACATGGCAGTAGTTTTCTTTACTGTTACCAATCCTGTGCATGTTTAGTGGCATTTTGCTGTGTTTTAATTTCCATTTGTCTGGCTAGTCCTGTTGGATTTTGTTTGTTTCCTTGTTTATTGACTATCTGCAAATCTATACAAAATTTTTGCCCATTTTGAATTAAATTGTTAGTAATTCTGGATAAAGTCCTTGTTGGATATGATAGATAGTTAAAAGACTGTCATTTAGAAGCTTGCCACTTCATTTTTTTAACAGTGTCTTTGGATGAGCAGATTTTTAATCCTAAAAACTCAACATTATCATGTATTGTGTACACACACACACAAAATATACTCTCTCTCTCTCTCTCTTTCATACACACACACACACACACACACACACACACACACACACACACTAGCTTCTTTGGGTCCTGGTGAGAAACTTTGTTAGCCTGAAGACACAAAATCTTTTCTGTGTGTTTTTGTTTTCCTCTTCCTTCTGAAAATTGAATGGTTGCAGTTTTTACACTCGTAACATTTAGATTTGTGGTCAACTTTTAATTGATTTATGTGTAGTGTAAAGCAGGAGGCTCAGACCTTTTTCTTTCTCTGGTCATCCCGTTAGTCTGACTTCACTAGTTGGACAGTAAGGCGAAGGTAATTTAGTCTAGATATCGGTTCTGAGGAGGTTAACTGTTTAACTAATTTTGTTTCTCTTGAGACAAGAACCTGATATATGCCAGCCTGGCCTCACACTCACTAGGCAAGGACTCTGCCCATTGAGCACTTCCCCAGCCCCTTCTGTCATTCTGAGCAGTGTAAACTCTGTATCTTCACTGAACTTAAGTATATCTGTTTTTCATGCTTTTTATTATAAATGGAATTTGGTTTTTTTTAACTAATTGTTCACAGCTAGATTGTAGAGATGCAGTTATAATTTATAGATTGATGGATTGGTATATTTTATTAATTCACCAGCTTTTTTTAATACGTCTCTCAGGATTTCTTATGTGTATTATCATGCATATCATCTGTCAATGAGGACCATTTAACTTTTCCCTGACTGTGTGCCTTTTATTTAGCTACTTATTTTGATCCTTTCACATTGGATAGATATCCCAGTATACATGTATGTATACATGTAACTGCTAGGTCTTGCTCATTAGCTACCTTTTTATGTATATAAAATGGCATTATTTCTTCCAAAAACTTTCTCTTGAAATCTATTTCATCCACTTTTAACATAAGCATTCTTGTCTCAGGCTTGTTTTTTACTTTTTTTTTTTTTCATTTAATTTTTACCTGACTATGTTTAAATTGTCTCTTTTGACAGCATGTAGGTGGGCATTATTTATGTTGAAAAGATTCAACAGTCTTTGTCTTTTTGTTTGTTTGTTTCCAGCAGGGTCTTGGTATGTACTAGACTTTCTGCCCTTCTGCCTCTGCCTCCTGAGTGCTGGGATTACAGGTGTGTGCTTATATGCCCAGCTAGTCTATCCCCTGCCTCTTGCCCTTTTCTTTTTTTAATTGGAGGTTCCAGGTTATGAATCTTTAAGGTAATTAGTGATATACTGAAGTTTTGTTTTCTGTTGTCTGCATTTTTTAAATTTTCCTCACTTCCTGTCCTCCTCTTTTTTTTTTTTTTTTTTTTTTTTTTGGTTTTTCGAGACAGGGTTTCTCTGTGTAGCTTTGCGCCTTTCCTGGAACTCACTTGGTAGCCCAGACTGGCCTTGAACTCACAGAGATCCTGGCTCTGCCTCCCGAGTGCTGGGATTAAAGGCGTGCGCCACCACCGCCCGGCCCTCTTCACTTTTTAATAATTTGAACTATATTTTTTTATCAAAGTAGAAGTGGGTTGAATTACTTTTTAATCATCTCTAGAAGTCTGCTATTAATAGTTACTTTGCTCAGGGGCTGGAGAGATGGCTCAGCAGTTAAGAGTGTGGGTATTGCTCTTGTCCCAGCTAGACCTCTTACACCAAAATCTCCCAAAAACACAGCCTACTTATGACATTGAACATGAAGAAATTGAGCTGGTGCCCAACTAAAGCTTCACCTTTACCGACTAGTGTTCATGATGCTGGAAGGCATTTTCCACATGACCAGAGCAGAAAAGTAGTCATAGATATCCACAACAAATCCTGCCGCCTGTGATAGTATTGTGCCTGCAAATTATACTGGTGCAACAGTGGTACAGAACTGTTCTGGGAGTAACCAACCACTTTTTAAAAATGGAATTAAGCCCACTTCATGAAGTGAAACCCATACCTTACACTGCTGAAGTGGCTTCAATGAGATAATCATGGGCCTTCAGGGAAAACCTACTTCTACTATTCTGTAAAAGGAATACAGTAATAAAATTATTCCTAATGACACATTGCTGCACCCATAGATAAGTGCATCCATCACTCAATTCTCATCAGAGAAGCTGCTTCTTGTAGTAGATGGAAATTAACACAGAGACCCCCAACTGGATGATAGTGTGTAAAGTACACCATGAATGATAGTCTTCAGCAACAGGGCCATAACCAGGAGCTTTGGCAATGGCATGTAGTGTTTGGGGCTGGGGGCCTATGGGACCCCTTTGGCCACAACTCAACAAGATGTAACCCATTTCTGGCACTGGAGGTTTTACTTGGTTGGCATAAGATGTCTAGTTGGGGCATTTTTTTCTCATTATATGATGACTGTCTAAATTCCTTTCATATATGTATATATTTTATGAAGCTTCTGTGGTAGTAGATTTTCATATGGCTTTTCTGAAAAATCCATAATCCTCCCTTTACCCTGTCTTAGTTAGGGTTTCTATTGTTGTGACGAGACATCATGACCATGGCAACTCTTATAAAGGAAAACATTTAATTGAGGTGGCAGCTTGCATTTTCAGATGTTTAGTCCATTATCATCGTGGTAGGGAGCATGGCAGCATGCAGGCAGACATGGTGCTAGAGAAGGAGCTGCTACATGTTGATATGCAGGCAACAGAAAGTAGACTATCCTCACTGGGCATGGCTTAAGCATATATGAGCCCTCAAAGCCTGCCTCCACAATGACACTTCCTGACACAGTGACACAGTGATAACTGTCTCGAACAAAACCACACCTACTCCAACCAAGCCATACTTTCTAATAGTGCCACTCCTTTTGGGGGCCATTTTCTGTCAAACCATCATATTCCACTCCTTGGCTCCAAAAGGCTTGTAGCCATATTATAATGCAAAAATGCATTTAGTCCAATCTCAAGGCCGAAAACCAGCTGGGCCAACTCCAGACTCTGTATCCCCATGTCTGATGTTAAAAATGCTCTTCAGATCTCCAACTTGACTGCATCATATTCTTTCTCTGTTAGCAGCTCTCCTCAGTAGGTATCCAACACCCCTGCCAGTCCCCAACATCTTGGAGTCTCCAAAGCAATCCACGCTTCAACTTCACAGCTTCATGCAATGGCCTCTTTAGGCCTCCATTTAGGGACATCCCTGACACATGCCTGGCCTCAGCATTTTTCCTTAGTCATGGAGGCAAATTCTGTAACCCCTTTCTTCTATCTTTAACTCTAAAGCCAGAAGAACCACATGAGTGAGTTGCCAAGTTACTCTGCTTTCTGGGCTGGAAGATGACATCCTCGTTCAATTAAGTCTTCACCACTTTCTGTTTTCCTTCACTGCCTAAGCCTGGCTGTCCTGGAACTTGCCCTGTAGACGAGGCTGGCCTCAAACTCAGAAAACTGCTTGCCTCTGCCTTCCCAGTGCTGGGATTAAAAGCCAGTACCAGCACACCCTGCTTTAAACTTTCTTGAATTCCTTTTCACAAGTTGGAAATTTAGCTAGGTGGGAATCTTACCCTGAGGTCACCACTCTCTTTATTCCATTTCTTAATCCGTTTATCTCCATGAACACAGGATTTTCTCAATCTGTACATTTGTATTTTTATTTGCTCATCTTGCTCCTTTTCATTATAAATCTTCATTAGAGTTACCACTAATAACCACACAACAGAGTCTTTACTAGGCTGTTTTGAGATTTCCTCTGCCAGTGGAATTAATTCAAAACTCTTCACTTTAGCTTCAGACAAACTTTTCAGACAAGGGTAAAAAACAGCCACATTCATCACCAAAATATCACAAGAAAAATCTCTAGGCCACATATTAATATTCTTCTCTGAAGCCTCTTGAGCCAGTCCCCCACAACTCAAATCATCCTCAGCACCACTGTCTTCCATGCTCCTACTAGTAAGGCCCATTCAGCAGCACTTAAAGCATTTTACTAGTTTCTGAACCCAAAGTACCAAAGTCCATATTCCTCCAAACAAAAACATGGTCAGGTCTATCACAGCAATCCCCCAGTCCCTGTCCACATCCCCATCTCCCATCCTCCTCTCCAGTTAATCCTTCTAGTTTCCCCTTGACTCTACAGTCTGTTCTATTTCCATTTCCTCGTGGAACCCTTCCTTCCCCCGTCCCCTACTTGATATATAACATTGGCTATGTGGATTGTAGCACACATGTAACATCCATATATAAGAAAAAGCATGCAAAATTTGTCATTTTGTGTCTTAGGTCTCACTTGGAGATGATTGTTTACCTGAAGATTTCATAATTTCATTTTTCTTTTTCTTTTCAAGACAGGGTTTCTATGTGTAACAGTCCTAGCTGTCCTGAACTCGCTTTGTAAACCAGGCTGGCCTCGAACTCACAGAGATCCGCCTGCTTCTGCCTCCCAAGTACTGAGACTAAAGGTGTGCACCAACACTGTCCGGCTCATTTTTCTTAATAGCTTAATAATATTTCATTATGTAAATAGACCACAGTTTCATTATCCATCAATTGGTGGGTGTCTAGGCTATTTCCAATTTATGGATATTATGAATTGAGCAGCAATGAACATAGATGAACAAGTATATCTGTAGTAAGATGTAGAGTCCTTTAGGTATTGTCAGGTTTTTGTCGTTTGTTTTGTTTTATTTTGTTTTTTTTTTTTTTTTTTTTTTTTTTTTTTTTTTTTTTTTTGGTTTTTCGAGACAGGGTTTCTCTGTGTAGCTTTGTGCCTTTCCTGGAACTCACTTGGTAGCCCAGGCTGGCCTCGAACTCACAGCGATCCGCCTGGCTCTGCCTCCCGAGTGCTGGGATTAAAGGCGTGCGCCACCACCGCCCGGCGTTTTGTTTTATTTTGAAGACAGGGTTTCTCTGTGAAACAGTCCTAGCTGTCCTGGAACTCACTCTGTAGTCCAGGCTTGCCTCTACCTCACCGAGATCTGCCTGCCTTTGCCTCCTGAGTGCTGGAATTAAAGTCCTGTGCCACCACTGCCCAGTGGTCAATTTTTTCTTATCTGTGGATTTTGTATATGCGCTCACACCTGTGCATTGGGCTGGAGCCTGTCGTAGTTACTTTTCTATTGTCATGACAAAACACCATGACCAAGGCAGCTTTTAAAAGAAAACATTTAATCTGGGGCACACCCTTAGAGTCCATGACCATCATTGATGGCTGGGAGCATGGCAGCAGGGAGGCAGGCATGAGGCTGGAGCAGTGGCTGAGAGCTTACATTTGATCTACAAGCACAAGACAGAGAGAGCTAACTGGGACTTCAAAGCCCACCCTTGGTGACACACCTCCTTCAATATTGCCACACCTCCTAATCCTTCCTAAACAGTTCCATCAACTGGGGACCAAGTATTCAAACATGAACCAATGGAGGCCATTCTCAATCAAACCATCACATTCCTCTTCTTGGCCCCTCACAGGCTTGTGGCCATATCATAATGCAAACTGCATTTAATCTAACTTTAAAAATCTTATAGTCTTTCACAGTCTTAACACAATTTAAAAGCACAGAGTACAAATTCTCTTCTGACACTCAAGGCAGTTACTGCTGTCTGGCCTCTGTTGTTTCTGGTTACTTATTAATATCTCCTTGTTATTTCAGGTATTCCTTTTTCACCTTGATCTGTTTGACAGTGAAGTGTCTATGTGTAGATCTCTTTGTGTTTATCTTATTTGGTTTTATTTTTATATTTATTTTTAAATTTCTGTTTTTTATGAATGAGTGTTTGGTGTGCATGTATGTCCGTGCACCACATGCGTGCCTAGTGCCTCTGGAGGCTAGAAAAGGGATCAGATCCCTTGGAACTGGAGTTACAGATAGTTGTGAGCCCCCATGTGGATACTGGGAATCAAACCTGGGTCCTCCAGAAGAGCAGCCAGGGTTCCTAACTGCTGAGCCACTGCTTTCTTTTGGTCTGAGTGTGGGCTTAGCACTTTCCTCCTTTTCCTCACACTCAGGAAGCTCGGAGTCAGCCTGACATATGTGGAGAGTTTGGGCCTTCTCTGGTATCCTTTGAGCATGTGCTCAGCCTCCAGTCCTCCAGGGATGTGGAGATTAGAAAGCAGGATGTCTTTGTTGATTTCCTGGTTTGTGTTCATCTGGGGCCCAGCCTCCTGGGCCTGGCAGGAATGTTCACCTTCTCTGCCCTCCTTCAGCGGCACTTGATGCCTTAGCACACAGGTCCACTGGCTGTTGGTTTCCACTCTTCACTTTCGGGGCATTCGTTGCCTTAGGGTAGAGATGTGGGTTTTCACTGTCGCCCTGCTCAGGCAGCAGCACACTGACTTCTGTGAAGGTGGGGAGGGGGCCTCCAGAGCAGCCCCACACAGCACACATTTCAGTCATTTTTCATAAAGACCTGTGAATTTGTCACTTGATGCTGGCCATTTTCTAGAGTCCTGCACCATTGTTTTCCATGTGTCTGGCTTTCTGCTTGTTCTCAGCAGAGGATTTGCTGACCTCTTCAGTTTGCCACAGCTGGAGGTCTTGCTTCTTGTCTTTACAGTATTTTTTTGTTTTGTTATTTTTAACAGGATAACTAATTAAAAACCTGAAGCACATCTATATTGAAGCTGCTTCAGCATTTTGCTTCACAATGGAAGAAGTTGGAAGATTGTGATTAGATCAGGGGTGGGACTGTAGTCTTAAATTCTGCTGACAGCTCTCTCCTGTGGAATGCTTTTTAATAGCATGTTCTTGTGTAATGATGAAGAAATGTTTATTTTTTTTAAGCAAGCAAATTCCTTTGAAATTCTACCAAAACTCAGAAAAGATACAGCCTAATCCTCTCTGCAGAATGAACCTTCAGCATAGTAAGAAAAATGTCAAATCCATTGGGCTAATGTAGATATGTGTACGTGAGAAAAATAATGGATCATCTTTTTAAAAGAAATTACTGTGCATATTTCAAGCCGAAATGCTTGGGGGCGGGGGGGCTAGGAAATTTAGTTTGTTTCAAAAGCTTTTTGGCAAGGTGTGGTGGTGCATGCAGCACCTCAGAGGCAGAGGCAAAGGCATCTCTGTGAGTTCAAGGCTAGCCTGATCTACATAGTGAGTTCCAGGACAGCCACGATGACATCCTCAAAAAAGGATGAGGGTTGGATTAGAGAGGTGGCTCAGCAAGTAAGAGGCCCTGTTGCAGGGCGCTCAGGTCTGGTTCTGAGTACCCACTTGGAAACTTGAAACACCCAAGACTCTAAGGGACCTGCTGGCTGGCACTCTCTGCTGGCCTCTGGGCACCAGGCTTGCACATAGTGTATATGCATACATGCAGGAAAAACATTCATACGCATAAAATAAAAATAAGTAAATCTTTTTTAAAAATTTAAAACCAAGCCTGGCATGGTAGCACACATCTCTAATCCCAGCACTATCCAGGCAGAGGCTGGGGATCTCTGAGTCCAAGACCAGCCTGGTCTACATAAGTTTCAGCCAGCCAGAGCTACATAGACCTAATGTCAAAGGAAAAAATTAATTTTTAGTTACGTAGTTTACACATGTACAGAAGCAATACATAGCATGCTGGGCTCTGTGGTTTTTAGTAAGTACAGCTCTCTGTAACCATCACACTGGTGGGAATGAGGCTTTTCCAGCACCAAAATGTCCCCTGGAGCATTAGTAGAATTAGAAGGACTTGATTTTGTTTACCCAAGTTGAAGTGTTTTCACTATAAATTATTTGATCTGAGTGGCTAAAAGCCTGTATCAGAAAGATAAACTTTAAGAGTGCTGCATAAAAAAAGGTTCTACACATAAAAATGAATGAGGAGCATAACAGTTTCTTGGAGATTCTCACCAACCAGCTCAGTGATATTTAAACAACAGTTTTTACATTTTTTTCTGGTTTAACAGTGTCATAAGTGGCATTTTGATGCCCAGGAAAGTATCTCCAGGGATAAATTTCAGCTTCGTTCCTTCTAGCCTTTGCGTTTGTCCATAACTAAAGCAGCTATGTGGCACTGTCCAGGTTCCCTGGATTAAGAAAGATTTCTTTCAGAGTGACCACAGCAGATCTCCAAAGCTCTCTGCTTTGTGGCTGTACTTTTTTTTGACAATCTCTGACTCTGAACTATGGCTGGTGGGCTCTTCTGACTTTCAAAAACACCTGATCTTGTGTCCTAAGTGCAAAGAAGGAATGATAGAATTTGGACAGATGCAAAGAATGATTCTTTCTCAACCTTTTTAATTTTTATCATGGTGCTTGAAAAATCAAGTATTGGGTTTGTGGTGTAGTTATGTTGATAGAGTGCTTGCTTTGCCATGACATCAATTCCTCAGCTCCACAGAAACGGGGCATGATGACACATGCCTATAATCAGAAGATATAGAGGAAAGAGGATCAGAAATTCTAGGTCATCCTCAACTACTTAGCAAGTTCAAGGCTAACCTGGGATATGCGAGACCATTGAAGGAAGGATAGAGGGAGAGGAAGAAGAAATTAATGAATAAATGAGTCAAATACTAATTTAAAACTTAGGAGGTTCCACACACCAATACAACGGGAATGCTTCTAGGAGGTCAACCATGTGAATAGGCCAGTGCGCTATTTCGGGCATCCAGCAGGGAAAATGACTGACCGCTCAGTGAATTATAGTTCTAAAAATGGCTCCTTTTTCCCAAAATAAAGAAAGGCGCCCTAAGTGTTTTCTGTAGCTGTGGAGACTCATTAACAGGTTCAACTGGAATAGCCAGGACATTGCCATGCAGAAAAACTAAGTACAGCAAGCCTTTGAATAATGTAGCAAATAAAGGAATTCCTACATTGTTCTTCCACGGTCGCCTGTTTGTACAGAAGTAAAGTATCTGCTGCCTCAAGTTAAGTGAACAAACTCAACATGGTGTGAATTCCTGCTCTGTCATTCACATTCATCAGTTACATTGTTACCAGCCACAGGCTTGACAGTATTCTTTATGAATAAGAGTAAATGCTGCTTTGTGACTTTTACCTTAAAACTGTTACACGAGACACATAGTAGCTTTGAGCCTTAAGTGTTTACAGTGTGGGTTCACCTGAGAATAGCTTTACTTACCACAACAGGGTGACCAGTAGAATAGGTCAGGCCAGGAAGAACATTATGAAACCCTTGCTATTCACTTTTAAACTGGTATTTATTGGACTGGGTTGCTAAAGATACTAAAATAATCAAAGCAACCATCATGATAACAGTTGATTTAGGTAAAAATCGTCATTGGATGCTGACAAGTGTGATGAGGACTAGATTTACCTGGAGACATCTCAATGCAGTGACTAGCGTTATTAGCAGTAGTGACACCATGCGCCTCCTAATAGGATGCCCTCCGAAGGCACTTCCTTGTCAGCAGTGCATAACCTGACTCTTAATGGGAAAACACCGGAGGAAAACAAATTGAGGGACAATCTATGAAGTGACTGACCTGTATTCTTCAAAAAATGGTAGCAGTACAAAGGCATAAGTTCTACCTAAAGGAGCTGGAACAGACTCAAATACAAGTTTGATCCAAAATTTTCCTTCCTTTTTATTTTATTGCCATTTTAATCTTGTACTTTCTTATTAAATAAAAAGTGTATTGTATAAATCCAGTGTTAAAAAAGATTCACACCAAATCTGAGCGTGGAAGCTCATGTCTGTAATTCCTGTCCTTGAGAGACTGAGGGAGGAGGACTGCCATGTGTTTGTGGCCAGCTTGAGCTATATACCAAGTATCAGGTCAGCTTGGGCTATGGTAAGAGACCCTGTCTTTTCTTTTTTCTTTTTCTTTCTAGATATAGAAGTACTATGTTGAAAAGGGAAAAATAGCTTTCAGTTAATAGTCTGACTGTAACTTACATTTGCTTTCTCCTATTTTACTCTCTGACTTTATAAGGATTTTAAGTGGTGATATAGATTTTGCTTTTTATTTCCTGTGCAACAATCTATAATAGCAATCATTGGATTAATTTAGCCACATTTCAAGCTGTTGGAAACCCAGACTAGAGATGTAGCTTCGTAGGAGAGCTCCTGCCTGGCATGCACAGAGCCTTGGATTTGAGCTCCAGGACTGAAAGACAAGAGCAGGTTTTGTGTGCATCCTTGCACGTAGGGAGCTGAGGTGGGAGGATCACGGCAGCCTAGCCTACATCATGAGACCCTATTTTTAAAAAAAGTAAATTAAAATGTGACTACTTGTTTTACCAAATTTTCAGTCAGTAGGACTAAGATCAGTGTTCTTGTTTACAAATATGAGCATGCATCCCTTAAGACTCATGAACACTGAATAGGGCCATTAAGATGAAGGAGTTCAGTGTGAATCTTAGACAGACAGGTAGATAATGGGGATGCTTCATTTTCAGGAAGGCAGAATTTGATGGTCATCTGATTTTTGTGCAAACAGGATAAGGAAATTGAGTGATTGTAGTTAATTGAATGAGTAATTAATCAGATAACCATACCCAAGATTATGATTGGCTGTCAGTCCCATAAATGATTTCTGGTACTGTATTTAGCTGCTGAGAGCAAATCTGCAATCCTGTTCTAAGATTTAATTAGTAACTTGGATAAAGGCCCTTGATGACACATGGGTCTCAGTTTTAAATGACCTGAGCCTAGGAAGAGGTACCTAAAGCACAGGGTGATGAGAGCAAGAACTGAAAGTGACCAGCAGGGTGGACAAGGGACAGAAAGAAGCAGCATCTTCTGAGACATCAGTTGCCAAACAGCCATTGAATGAACTGTTTCAAACATGAGACATGCAGTGCAGGGACATGGTTCTCCAGGTGGTTAGAAGGCTGTGGGGTGCAGGGGATGCTGAGCTGTTAGAGAGGCTGTAACCATAAGGACAACTCATGCGACAAGAGTGTGGAAGCAAAGAGGGTCACCATACAGGACCCCCAAGCTGTCACTCAGACTTCTGAGGAAGGGAGGGACATCACTGTAGTAATTACAGATGTGCATCTGTATGAGAAATCAAGTTATATAAATTATATTTGAATATCCTTTCGATCTTGAAAATGGTTCTGAAAATAGAATACAGTAAGATTTTATTTGATCATGTTATCCTGTACTGTTGATTTGCTCAGTCTTCAGAACAGCTTTACCACTAATATTCTTACCTCAGATGGATGAAGTGATGTAGAGTCTTCACAGAAATGTAAATGAGAGGGAGTGGGGGGAGGGAGAGAGAATATATGAGCTCTTTGAGACAGGGTCTTCCTCAAACTCTCCATCCTCCTGACTCAACCTCATATTAAATTCTGGAATTACAAACCAGTGTCACTATATTGGCTTCAGATAAGGTTTCCTTTAAAAACACGACAGATGAGTTGGGTGGTTAGAAGACATTCTCTTTGTATGTATCCTTTTGCACTGAAGCCTTTTAGCATTATTATGTGGACTTGATAACAAATGTTTTTTAAGATACAAAATATTTGTCATGATCTCTGAAACATTGGAGAATGAGGTTTAGAATTGATTTCTCTTTTTCCCTCCCTTTTCCCCCCAAATATTGCTTCTTTAGGTCAGTAACAGATCCAAGAGATGGAAAGAGAGTAGCACTCAAAAAGATGCCCAACGTCTTCCAGAATCTGGTCTCTTGCAAAAGAGTCTTCCGGGAATTGAAGATGTTGTGTTTTTTTAAACATGATAATGTAAGTGAAATTGGTGTTTGGGGGAAACTATTTACCAGACCTGCTTCTGTGACTCAGTTGAGAACAACAGTGAGTTTAGAGGGTATAGAATTCAGCTGCAGTTTTATGCCAAACTCTGAAGAGCAGAAAGCACAGTGTGGTACTCTGAAATACTTATTTGCAGGCCCATTCCACACGATCTTGCTGAAAGGGTCACAAGAGATCCTAAATTATGTTTTCATTGCTTCGCTTTCTTTTTATAGATTCTCTTTATGCCTCTTAGGAATCTTATATTTTCACTATTGGGATCAGCACTTTACAGCTTCACGGTGTGTTAGAATCACTTAGGAGTCCATTTTTGCAAAATTTGACTTGGAGGTTTGACTTGGAGATTTGAAAATTATACTCCACAGTTATGACTTACACAAGGCGTGACCCCAAATTAGAAAACACCACACACATTAACTTCCAGGCTAGCTTGGAATTACAGTGTATACTCTATTTGTTTTTCTTGTTTTTTTTGTTTTTTGAGACAAGGTCTATGTAGACCTGGCTGTCCTGGAACTACTATAAACACCAGTCTGGCCTCCAGCTAACAGAGTGCTGGGATTAAAGGCATGTGCTATCACACCTGGCTTGGGTTGTCTTTTTGATTCAAAGAATTTAAGCTACTAAATAAGTTTAACCCCCTCCCCCCCAACACACACACACACACACACACACACACACACACACACACAAACGTATTTGTGGGGAAAATGGGTTACAAAGAAACCATAGCCAAGACTGAAACAAATTAGACCTTTTCTGTGATTGAGTCATGAACAAATTTAAGTGGGTTCTAGGGTTATAAACCAACAAATTAATATTAAGTGAAGCAAAACAAATATTGGTATTTAGTGAGGAATAATTCCAATATTCAACACAAAAATAAAGCATGAATTTATAGAGTAATTTAAGTTCAGGAATCATTGGCCCTTGATTTTAAATGTTTTGTTTTTATCTTTTAATGTTTAGGTTAGGATGTAGGAAAAACAATATCTGCTCTAAAGACAGGATAGTCCTGAAGGTAAGATAGTTAGTTTGCTTCCGGCTGTTTAGAGATATGAAGACTCACAGACAGAGACTCACCGCACTTTGAGAGACCACATCTCCTCAACTAATCCTGAGTTAGACATCAGATTCATGTACGGTTTACTTAGAGTTTGTTAGCATTGAACTATTTTGTTTTCATGTGAAAAGAGATGCCTCATTATTCATATAGCACTTAACTATTTTGATTGTTGTGATTAAAACCTATCAAAAAAGATTTCTTGTGAGTCTGTGTGCTTGATGACACAGAAGCCTTAGTAACTTCAATCAAAGTTCCAGTCTCACTTTTTAAGGAAGAAATGTGCTAAGGTTTATTTGGTTAAACTAAGATTATAAGACTCATTATATGACTCACTGGAAGCTGCTTGGCTTGACATGTCTTGATTTATTGATTATCCTTCATGAAATCCTTCCCGCTCTCCTTTCCTTTCTTTCAAGACAGAGCCTTACCCTATTGCATGGCTGGCCTCAAACTCATGACAGTCCTTCTGCCCCGTCCTCTGAGAGTTATAATTATAGCTGTGAACCACTGTACCTAGCTAAAACCACAGGGTTTTGGGGGTTTTTTGTTTTTGTTTTTCCAAGACAAAGTTTTTCTGTGTAGCCCTGGCTGTTTTGGAACTCATTATGTAGACCAAGCTGGCCTCGAACTCATAGAGATCTGCCTGCCTCTACCTCTCAAGTGCCAGGATTAAAGGCATGTGCCACCACAGCAAAAATCACATTTTCTTTAATTTTCCCAAAAAGTGTTGCTGGACTAGATAGACATCTATAGCCCATGGTAGAGCACTTGCCCCACATGTTTAAGGCCCTGAATCCAATTCCCAGCACTGGGGAAAATGCTTCCTTTAGTCCATTCAAACTGCCTACCTAGCACTGGTGTAATGTTTAAGTTTCAAAATACCATTCAAGTTGCTGTTTTATGACTTTATATATCAAGGTCCCTAGATTTTGGAAATGTAAGTTAGAATAATGTCTAATGCTTGCTTAGTTCCTTATTTCTTGAATTTACCCTGTTACCACCCAGCATTAGAGCACAGACCTGCTGAACAATGCTCCTTCCCAGTGAAAGTATCTGTGATAAAGAAACGCTTCTTTCAAAGGAGACTTCAGCCGTTCACTTACTGAAGATCTGACTTCTTTTAAAAAGGTGGTGGCATCATAAGCTGCTGTTTATCTTTGCCCGCAACCCGTTCCTATAAAGTAATTAAGTTCCTAAGGCAATACCAGAGTAAGTAGTGCAAGAAAAGAAATGGAATTCTGAAAATCACCCTGTTCAAACACACAGCCAGTTCTTTTTCTTTTTCTTTTCTTTTTTTTCTTTTTGTTTTTTGTTGTTGTTTTGTTTTGTTTTTTTCAAGACAGAGTTTCTCTGTATAGCTTTGGCTGTCCTGGAACTATACACTAGGCTGGCTTCAAACTCACAGTGATCTGCCTGCCTCTGCCTTCCAAGGGCTAGGATTAAAGGTGTGTGCCTCCTGGCTCACATAGCCAGTTCTAATGGGATTTGTAAGAGGCAGCTTGAGATCACAGCTGGATTTGAACTGTAGTTCTGATATTTTCTAATGATGTGTCTTTAGTTTGTGCAAGGTTTAAGCTTTCTTGTTTGCAAAATGAGCATGATAAAAGCAGAAATAACTGTCTTTGAGTGTTGTAGAAACTAAAATTTTTCATGGTATGGACAAGTATACACACATACTTCTTAGAGCTCCCAAGCTCTGTCAGAATATTTGTGACATCCATAGGAATATTTGACAGGAGGTACTAGTAGGACCTGAAGATGGTGTGACAACACTGTTTTATACATAACCAGTTTCTCCTTTGCTTCAGATCTGTCTCCAGGGGCATCTCAGGAACAACATACTTGGCTTACGTAGAATGCCAATCTTAAGAGGCAGCTGATAGTTGATGAAGTTAAGCCACAGTTGGTTCTGTGGGGAAAGTGCAGTAACAGGTCATAGAGAGGATGTAAACAGCTGGGCGTGGTGGCACATACCTTTAATCTAAATATTAAGGAGGCAGAGGCAGGTGGATCTCTGTTGATTTCAAGGCCAGCCTGGTCTAATACAGAGTTCCAGACCAGCCACAGCCTTGTCTTAAACAAAGAGACAGTTTTAAAACACTGTCATTTTTGAAGGGGATAAAACCAGCTGTTTAATGCATACAGTTATATGTAGGGAAATATGCTAGATGCTCATGTATACTAATTCATTTAATTCATAAAAATATTGCAAAGTAGAACTTGTTAATCCCACTTTACAAAGAAACCAAAGACTTATCTCACACAATCATGATCAGAGTTAAAAAATCTGTCTGGCTCCAAATATGAATGAACTGCTAATCCACTTAGCAACTTGGATAAATCTTACAGGCATATGTGTATAAAAGAAGCCATGTGTAGACCAGCAAACAGTAAGTCTCAGCCAGTAGAGATGCCTGCTGTCAAACAGCCTGAGTTTGCCCCCTAGGACCCACATGGTAGAAGGACAGGATTGATTCCCACAAGTTGTCCTCTACCCCCACACATGCCACGACACACAATCACCCCCTCTACATACGCACAAAATAAATAAATGAAAGTGAAAAGTTTGCTTTTGTTTTTTGAGACAAGGTCTCTCTTTGTAGCCCTGGCTGTCTTGAACTCATTCTGTACATCACACTAGGCTTAACTCAGATCCATCTGCCTCTAATTCCTCTATTTCCCAAGTATGCCACCATGCTCAGTTTAGAAAGTGTGATTTTAAAAAACAAGCAAACAAAAGACATCTTAAAAGCGATACACAGAAGAGTGTAGTTCATTTTGATTCAGTTTGTGTAAGGTTTAAGAATTATGGTGACAGAAGTAAGGCTTGTTACTAAAAGGGAGGGAAGGCACTTTTTTTCATTGTTATTTTTTTTGTTTGTTTTTCGAGACAGGGTTTCTCTGTGTAATTTTTGTGCCTGTCCTGGATCTTGCTCTGTAGATCAGGCTGGCCTCGAACTTACAGAGATCCGCCTTGGCTCTGCCTCCTGAGTGCTGGGATTAATGGTGTGTGCCACCACCACCCAGCAGACTTTCTAAGATGTTGAAATGCTTAATCTCTTCATCTGGGTAACTTTTACATGGCTGTATATGCATGAAATTCATCAGATTATGCTCCTAGAATTTGTGTTCTTTATGTTACAAAAACTGTAGCAATAGTGTAGTCTGTCTACCTTAAGTGAATGCCAGACATGTAACTTAATCAGTGTGTTTAAGTTTTACTCTTACCTTTGCATCCTTGGCAGAGTAGAAACTCTTATTTGGTGAGTGAACACTTAGATTTCTGTCATCTCCACCACCACCTTGGAGGAGCTCGTGCATGCTGGTCAAGCGCTCTACCACTGAGCTAAACGGTTCAATTTCTTGTCTCCAGACTTAGACTTAAGACAGCTGAGCTACATGATCATCATGTACACACATGACTAGGAGATTAAAATCTTAAAAGTCAGCTTTTCAGCAGTTCTGCAGATAATTGAAGAATATGCATGTCTGGCCATGACCATCATTTTTAAAGAGTAGATTGAAGTCTGCTGGGGTTTCTTTTGGTTTGGGGTTTTTGTTTTGTTTGTTTATGCAGGGTCTCATGTAGCGCTGGCTGGCCTGAAACAGGTAGACCAGGCAGGGCCTTGAACTCACAGAGATCTGCCTCTTTCTTCCCAAGCATCACCACACCTGGCTACTTAGCTTTTTTGCAGGTGGTGGGGCTTCTTAGATTCCTTCCAAGGCATCTTTACAAGTGCCTTTCTGTTTACATCAAAAGGCTCATTTTTCTTCCATCACCCCAAAATGATGGTGGAGTCGAAGAACTCCTGGCTGTTTAAATGGGAGAGGTGCGCATGAAGCTCAGTGTTTGAACTCTAGCATCCCATCTCACTTGCTCATTCACACTGCTTTTGAGATCCTAGGCCCTTTCTGCTGGTCTGAGTACTGCTTTTGTTGGCTAGAAACACTATGCTAATGCGCTTCCAGTAAACACTTAGATTAAAACAAAACAACAGGCATAAAAACTTGCAGGCCGAGTTTAAACCAGCCAGCTGCCAAATGAGATAGGGCAAATGTCTAACAGTGTTTGTGGCTTTTCTACAGGGAGCCACATCAAATATGGAATAAGAAAGCCTCAGTCTTCTTAAAATAGGGTTGTCACTTCCCACTAGATAACCTCTAATTAGCACAGATAGATTTGAAGTGTAAAATAGCGTTGCCTAATAGACACTGTCACTCTTCGCATCTGTTTTTCCCCAAGACAGAATGCATCTTGCTCAGGTACAGAGCTGAAAGTCTAAAAGATACCTAGTAACATGCTGATTTCTAATCACCTTCTTCAAGCTTAAGACATTCATGTGAATTTTTTTGTGTGCCACAAGTAGGAAAGTTACACAAATTTGCTACACTGGCTAATTAAAGATTTTAAAACATAAAAAAGTGAGGTAATTGTTTTTATATGATAAAAATTTTCTTTGAAGAAACTGAAAAATGTTTTCTGCTCATCAAAATCCTAAGTATAAACATTCTAATTTAAAAGGAAATAGAGCTAATCCTTATAGAACCAACCAGACTATTTAAAAACCTCTCTGTTTAACTGGCTTGTAACTTGAAGAAAGGCTTTTTCTCATTTTCCTTTTTTTTGCTTTTTTTTTGTTTTTTTGTTTTGTTTTTGTTTTTTGAGACAGGGTTTCTCTGTGTAACAGTCCTGGAACTCACTCTGTAGACCAGGCTGGCCTCGGAACTCACAGAGATTCATCTGCCTCTGCCTCCTGAGTGCTGGTATTAAAGGCATGTACCACCACCGCCCGGCTGAAAGACTTTCATTAAAGAAAGGTTTATTTAATTTTTTTAAGATTTATTTATTTATTATGTATGCAGTGTTATGGTATGTATGCCTGCATGCCAGAAGAGGGCACCAAATCTCATTGTAAATGGGTATAAGCCATCATGTGGTTGCTGGAAATTGAACTCGGGACCTCTGGAAGAACAGCCAGTGCTCTTAACCTCTGAGCCATCTCTCCAGCCCTAAAGAAAAGTTTAATTGAAAACAAATTTTTTGAGACAGGATTTCACTGTACAGCCCTGGCTGGCCTTGAATTCCTTGTAACATGCTAGTCTCAGACTCAGAGAGATACACCTGCTTCTACCTCCAAAATGCTGGGATTAAAGACTTGTACCACCTACCTGGCAACAATTTTTTTTTCCATTTTTTTGTTTTTGTTTTTGTTTTTGTTTTTGTTTTTGTTTTTGGAGACTGGGTTTCTTGTGTAGTTTTGGAGCCTGTCCTGGAATTTACTCTGTAGACCAGGCTGTCCTTGAACTCACAGAGATCTGCCTGCCTCTGCCTTCCCAGTGCTGGTATAAAGCTTGTGCCATCACCTCCTGGCCAACTTTCTTATTTAAATAAAAAGTGTATTGTATAAATCCAGTGTTAAAAAAGATTCACACCAAATCTGAGCGTGGAAGCTCATGTCTGTAATTCCTGTCCTTGAGAGACTGAGGGAGGAGGACTGCCATGTGTTTGGGGCCAGCTTGAGCTATATACCAAGTATCAGGTCAGCTTGGGCTATGGTAAGAGACCCTGTCTTTTCTTTTTCTGTCTCTGTCTCTCTGTCTCTGTCTCTGTCTCTCTGTCTCTTTCCCTCTTTCCCTCCCTCCCTCTTTCCCTCCCTCCCTCTTTCCCTCCCTCCCTCTTTCCCTCCCTCCCTCTTTCCCTCCCTCCCTCTTTCCCTCCCTCCCTCCCTCCCTCCCTCCCTCCCTCCCTCCCTCCCTCCCTCTCTCTCTCTCTCTCTCTCTCTCTCTCTCTCTCTCTCTCTCTCTCTCCATGTAGCCCTGGCTGGCCTCAAACTCACAAGAGATCCACCACCTCCTAGGTACTAAGATTAAAGGTGTACACCACCATGTCCAGCTGTGAGATCCTGTCTTACACACACACACACACACACACACACACACACACACACACACACACACACCTTAAAAATCTCCAACAATGACTTATAAATTATGTTTGACTAATGCCTCTATCATTTTTTAATCTTAATACAATGATTTCTCTTCCACCCCTTTTCTTTCCTTTTGTAATTCAATTGTGCAAGAAACCTTGTTCACTTTAAAGGTTTTTCTTTCTTTGAAACTATTTTTATTTCATGTGCTTTGGTGTTTTTGCCTGAATGTATGTCTGTGTGAGGGTGTCAGATCCTCGGAGGATCTTGTAGAGGCAGAGTCAGGTGGGTCTCTGTGAGTTAGAGGCCGTCCTGGTCTACAGAGCGAGTTCCAGGACGTCCAAGGCTGTTAATAGATAGAGAAACCCTGTCTAGGGGGTGGGGGGAACGACCCAAAAAGAAAAAAAATTGAGAATTTGAGTAGTAAATATTTGATAATACTGAAAAAACATGTGGGGCTATGAAGATGGCTGAGTGGGTGAAGGTTCTTATTGCCAAACTGATGGCCTGAGTTCATTTCCTGGGACCCACAGGATAGAAGCTCAGGAGAACCAACTTCCGAAAGTTGTCCCCTGACCTGTACAAACACACCGTGGCCCATGTCACACACATGATAAGTGCTTTTTTAAATGTTTTTTTAATTATGCAGTAAAAATGATCTAAGTAAATACCATCCCCAGCATGGTAATAAGTAAATAACTGAGTAAAAATTGAACAATCAAAACTTTAGATCCTGCATTTTTTTTTATAGACATACTTAACTGATGTATAGCTGATGCTTCAAATGTAAGGGGCGGAGGAGCTCCAAATGAGGTGGGAATGAACTTCTCAGTAACTAAGGCTCGGTACTGACCACATGGGTTTTCTTCTTTTGTCTGCTTTATAATTTGTTTTGTTTTGTTTTGTTTTTTTGAGACACGGTTTCTCTGTGTAGCTTTGCGCCTTTCCTGGAACTCACTCAGTAGACCAGGCTGACCTTGAACTCACAGAGATCCACCTGCCTCCGCCTCCCGAATGCTGGGATCAAAGGCGTGCGCCACCACCGCCCAGCTATAAATTTTAAATTCTCTACAAGAGAAAAGATTTCTTTAAAGCTATGGTAAACCTGGTGTGTTGGCACACACCTTTAATCCCAGCACTCAGGAAGCAGAGTGAGGCAGATCTCTGTATAGTGAATTGCCAGCCATCCAGGACTACACAGTGAGGCCGGGTGTGGGGCGAGGGGTGGGGTGTGGAATCAGAAAGCTTGTGCTTGTAGCACAATTTCTTGCTCATCTTTTCTTTGTCCTCTGAGCCAGTATTTCTCCTTAGCAATTAGGTGTGGTGCTATAACCAGGACTCAGCAAGCTGTGGGAGCAAGTCTGTGTACTATTTTCTGTTGGTAGCTCACTGCTTTATAAAAAGTGCTGGGATTTCAAATGCCTAATGTCTGGTTCCCCACTCCAGTATTTTCTTTCCTTGTACTTGGAATAAAGTCCATCATGTCTAAATTGGCTTAAGGAGACTGTGGGTGACGTATTTTCTGCCTTCCTCTTGGACTTTATACCACTCTACTTGCCTCTGACCCACTGTGTTTCATAACTGAGGACTTTTGCTGTTTGTACAAGCGGCCTCTGTACTGTCACATTACCTGTTCATTGACTGTTCGAGTCTTAGAATAGTGTTACTTCTGGGAAGCTTTCCCCTGACACTCTCGTTATTAATTTTTCCTGCATAGTAATAAAGGGCATGGTTCTGTATTGTGCTAGTGTTGTTTCATGTATACCTTCCCTTCTAGTCATGAAAATGGGGGCGCTAAATATTTTGTTCATATGTATAAACTGGAAACCTACCACAGTGTCCGACAGGTAGAATGTGTGTAGGAAACATTTGCTGAACAGAGGAGCAGAGAAATGGAAGGTAGAGATGGTCTTCATGCTCTGAAAGCAACTGTGACATTCCTTCCCACCCCTTTTCTGACAGTGCTTGTAGTGTGGATGTACCCATTTCAGCCCAGCTCGAATCATCTCGTAGGTAGACAGTTGTGGAGCTGTCTTAAGGACTCTATACTTTTTACTAAGAAACAGTTCATTTCAGTACCAGTTGTTCTAAGCCTTAAGTCATTAGGTAATAGCGTTTACTTGCATTTGTGTCAAACTTTGTTTTCTTTTTCATTCTCTAAATTTGACTTTGTGTTTTGTTTTGTTTTTTCCCTTTTCTCAGGTACTCTCTGCCCTTGACATACTCCAACCTCCACACATTGACTATTTTGAAGAAATGTATCCTAACCAGGGAGTGTGAAAGAAGGGGACATTGACAATTGTTATTGTTTAACATGCTCTTTTACCACCTTTTGGGGGTTTATGTCATGAATTATATTGTCTCATCCTTGCAGAAGTGGTTAAAACCAGGTAATTTTGAAATCCTAAGTCTGTGGTGGAGCTCATTGTTACCAAGAGGTCCTCTGTGATAACAGATAGACGTCTGGACAAATCTCGTATTTATTCTCCATGTAGTTTTGTGAGCTACATGATTCCTATCCCATTTTGCAGATAGCCAAAGATGCAGCCATGTAGTGCAGGAACTCCATGGGATGAGTGGCTTTGCCATACCCAACAGCTGTCTGTCAAGATGATATAATATCATGCTTGCTTTTAACACTTAGGCTGTGGTGAAGTTAAATGTTGTGTTCCATGAAAAAAAAAATGGCACTGGTGATGATGGTGGTAATGGTGGTGGTGATGGTGGTGGTGAGGATGGCAGTGGTGGTGATGGTGGTCTGTAGCTATTAGTACTATATAGATGCCAGACACACTAAGTTCTTTACACATATTTATTTAATTCCTATAACTGCTGTGTGAAGTACTGTATTTATTCTCATTTTACAGATGAGTAAATTGAGGCACAAAAGGTAAGAAACTTGGTGGATATCATAGAGCTAGAAAGTGTTGGGATTGATGTTTAATTCAGTCTGGCTTGAAAGTATCATGTTCTCAACTCCTGCCTATGTGAACCTCTCCCATTTCCACTAATGCTGCCTAAAGATTGTTGGTTAGGTATCCAGAGTAATAATGAACAGTAAAGTAATACATGTAACAGCTTCTGAGACTGCATGAAGAAAAGGGAGATATAGACAAGGCCATCTTACGGTTGTAGGCTGGGTGCCACCAGTTTCCATTTGCAGGTAACCCAGTGAAGTGTCACATCAAAGATTGAGAATCCCATCACTGAGTTGGGTGAAGTCCTGATTGTATGGTCTATTTGAACAAGGGTTTTTATGGATACTTTAGGCCTGTTATGAAATGAAAGCCAATTATTTGTTACTTTCCTGTTTCAGCACTGAAACAAATGAAAATCTTTCCTTCACACTGGTAACAGTAGCTGGTCATCCCATCCTAGACAGCTGTAACTGGGAACAATGGAGTGTTCCCAGAGAGAAAGAGAGCAGCTCGGTGGGCTTGGGAATGGGGAACCTTATAAAAGGATCACAGTGGCAGTGAGCCACATGGCTGCGGTGTTTCGGTCTGATAAGCCAAGCTCTTAAGTGCTGTCATCCTTGGCAACATTTTAACCCATGAATCATTTATGAAATGGGTCAGTACAACTTGGTGCGCTTGAGGTGCCTCAGCAGTGCACATTCTAAAGAAAGGACTTTTGACTTTTGTCTCTTATCCAGGTCCTGGTTGATTGTGTGCTTAATATACTTTTGGGCCAAGCCACATCATTCTCACATGTATAAAACTGGCCCGATGTGGTAGCACACATCCATAATCCCAGCACTCAGGAGGCTGAGACAGGATCTTGAGTTTAAGGTCAGCCTGGACCACATCGTGAATTCAAAGCCATCTTAAGACCAGGTCTTGGACAGATGGACAGACAGAGGGGGAGGGAGAAAAGGGGAGAGGCAGAAAAATTACCTAAGTGTCTGAAAGAACAAGAATTGGAAAGTACTTTCTCACTTCAGTTTGCTACTCAGGCAGAGGCATTAATTACTGCATTTCAAAGGCTTCGTGAAAATTGCTTGGAGAGAAGGAAGGTGCCATGGGAGTGAGCAGCACTTCTTCATTCTGCAGAAGTGCCCTCTAAGGCTTGGCCCTGGCTACCTTCTTTAACCTTTTAGTTGATGGTTCAGTCTGGGTACATTCTTTGGAAATGAAGTTGTTGAAACCAAACATTTATACCAGCAAAAATGTTCCTCTAGATACATATTTTACTATATTATAGTTGGTATCAGAGGTTCCCAAGACTAGCCACAGATTGTTGGACTTCTGGAAGAACTCAGAGGACTCAGAAAAGCTGTTGTTCTCATGATTACAGTTTATTGTAGCAAAAGACTGCAGATTAAAATTAGCAAAGGAGAAGGCTCATTGGGCAGGTGTGGGGTTCCAATTGTGCTCTTTTAGTAGAACAGTAAGGACTCGGTTTAGTTGTGCCAGCTATGATGTATAACAACAAGGGCAAGTCATACAAACCAGGGAAGCTCCTTTGAGCCCTTGCTGTTCAGAGACTATATTGTGGGTCGGTTACATAGTATGGAGCCACTCATGTACCCAACCTTCCTCTCCAGTTGTCTTTCCCTCCTCTGCTAGAGGGCAGAAGAATACAACATAACACAGAGTGCTGGACATACAAAAACAGGTGCTCACCAGAAATCCTACTGTGAGCATAAACTTAATGTGCCATAGCCAAACCCCCCAAGGATGCAGTGATACCAATATCAGGCAGTGCTCTGGTGGCTCAAAGGCCATTTCCCAGCCTGAAGACTTTGGACTATTTAGGGTTTGGCTAAACCTGGACTGCTGAATTTGTCTATGCTGTCCATAAATTATCTGTGGGGAAAGAATGTTTTAATTTAAAAGAAAAAAAATGATGAATATGAACACACTAAATACCAAACACATTTCAATTCACTTCATTGAACATTGTCTAATTCACGATAACCATTTTTGCCTACATTATAGTTCAGTCACAAGTTGTTTATATCACAGATTAATTTTGTGTTCTAAGGTTTGTTGGTCCTTTAAGAAAATCAAGGTGGCTTAGCAGAGGAAGGGCACGTGCTTTCAAGCCTGACCACCTAAGTTTGATCCTTGGTACCCATCTGGTGGGAAGAGAAAGCCGACCCCCACAAGTTGTTTCTGATCTCCACACATGCACACCCCTCACAAACACACTCATAGATACACAATAAAGAAATAAGTAAATGTGATGAGATGGAATTTCTACCAGGGAGGTATTCTCTGTCACTTATTATGGACTTATTATGGACCATCATTTAATTGTTCCTGAGAAAACCTTGGTTCATCATGATTTCATGAATTTTCAAAAGAAAAGTTAGGATAGTTAGATTTTAAAATCATTTGTGGTATAGCTGACTTAGTAGTGTTAATAGTCAATTTCAGTCCATTTTATTAATTAGCTAGCACATGTTTATGATTCATCATGAGTGTTCAAATAAAACCTTTGTCATAAAATACTCATGGAATCTTCTAGTATATGGTTTGCTTAAACATTTACTTTTTTTTTTGGCTTTATATCACCTTGTAACTTCCTTTTAAAATTGACATATTGCTCTTAAAGTAATGGTAAATTCTTTCAACTCTAAACCTCAATATTCTTATGTTTCCTATCTTCTAATTTTTGCTTATATGTAGAATCATGAAAAGAAAAAAAAGCTAATTAATCTCTGTGAGGTGTTATTTGTGAAAACTGGGTGCTTTCACTATGAGAAGGATCGTACCTGTGACTGGCATACAGTTGTAAAGATTGTTCAGGAAGGCGTAGTTAGCTTGGACAGCAGTGGATAGCTGACAGATGAAAGGGAAGGAAATGCCTTGGTTCCATGTATACTCTGCTTTTGCTCATTCTTTCAATATCCTAAAATGAGTGGTCTGCTTTTGTTTTTCTGTACTGCAGATGAATTTGTTAGTGCCAAAGCAAAAAAAGCCTCTAGACTCTCTTCAGTTAGGTAACAAGAAAACTTATTACCTAAAACACAGATATATTAAAGATTAATAGGGTCTTATGTTACCATAGGAATTGGTTATATTATTTGCTTGTGTCAGAGCCCCCTTTATGGTATCTCAGAAATATGCACACATACTATTATAGATAGTGGGTTGTTTTTCTCTTTCAGAGGGTTGCTATGTCTTTGTGGACTTTAGAGTGAATAATATTTTGGTTTTTAAATACAGTTGGCCCTCTTCTGTTTGTGTGTTCCATAACTAAAATTCAACTATTCTTAGATGGAAATATTCATGAAAAAAAATTCATCTGTAGTGAGTGTGCACAAATTCCTTATCATTTTTTCTTAATAATGTAACAACTATTTACACAATGTATATGTTATATTAGGTATAAGTCATCTAGAAATGTCTTAAAGTAGCCGGGCGTGGTGGCGCACGCCTTTAATCCCAGCACTCGGGAGGCAGAGGCAGGCGGATCTTTGTGAGTTCGAGGCCAGCCTGGGCTACCAAGTGAGCTCCAGGAAAGGCGCAAAGCTACACAGAGAAACCCTGTCTCGAAAAAACCAAAAAAAAAAAAAAAAAAGAAATGTCTTAAAGTAATGAGAGGAGCTGGCAATATAGACCAATGCTTAAAACATTTGTCTAGCATGCACAAGGACCTGGTTTCAGTATCCCATGCATGGGAGGATCTGTGTATTTGAGGGGTTTTGGTATCTGATGAGGGGCCTAGAAACAAGCTCATGAAGATACTGAAGGATCACATTGTATATGGTCATGGCATAGTGCTGTTAGGAACTGTTTTTGAAGCCTACTTGAGACTTGTTTTCGACAAGTTCTAAATATATTTGTTATACATAATGAATTTGTTTGGTTGTTGGATATTTAATTGAAGAGACCCATACTTAGAGTCAATCAGTCTCTCTGTCTTGTTTCTCTCCCTCCTGCATTGCCCTCACCTCTGTATATGCTCACATACGTATTGCCTAAGTTGTAAGGGGAAAGAAGTAATCTTCCATTGTACATACATTTACTATATAGTTAGACTTTTTCTAAGATAAGAAAAATTGTGATGCTATGTTACATAATTCAGTTTTAATATACAAGCATTTGTAAACCAGAAGGTAGGGGGCTGGAGAGATGGCTCAGCAGTTAAAGGCACTTACTGGTCTTTCAGAGGGCCTGAGTTAAGAACCCAGTATGTATATTGAGTGACCCACAACTACCTGTGTCTTCAGAGAGATCCTACCCCTCTGGCCTCCAGAGGCACCTGTTTAAACTCAGACACACATACAGACACGTAATTAAAAATAATAAAAATAAACCTTTAAAACTAAAAGATGATTTGAATTTAATTGAAAGCTGGCCCTGGTAGCAAATTCCTATAATCCTAGCAGTTGGGAGGGGTAAGGTAGAGGATCAGGAGTTTAAAGCCAGCCTTCATTATATGAGACCCTGTCTCAAATCTCCCACTATTTCCCCTCAAAGCCCTAGTTGAATAGTTAATATTGTTCTAGAAAATCTGAGTTTTCTGAGCATTTTGATGTAATTAGGTATACAGGATCAGTATATAGCTTTGTACAGTTAATTATCTGTTTCCCCAGAGAAACTGAAACTAATAAACATGATTATATTCATGTCTTATAGGAAATTTGCTTATATATATAAATATATATATTGGACTTTTTGTTGTTGTTTTGTTTTGGGTTTTTTGTTTTTGTTTTTCAAGACAGGGTTTCTCTGTGTAGCTTTGCACCTTTTCCTGCAACTCCCTCTCTAGCCCAGGCTGGCCTCAAACTCACAGAGATCCGCCTGCCTCTGCCTCCCGAGTGCTGAGATTAAAGGCGTGCGCCGCCACCCGGCTGCTTGTATTTTTAAATAGTATGATTCTGAGATTATCCAGCAACTAAAATTGGTCAGTATATAGATTATAATTGTTTCCATACCTGCCTGTAGAAGGTAGCAGATTTGGCCAAAGTCAAGTGCAGAACGAATAGGAAGTCCCACCAAGACCTGGTATACCTTCCAGTGTTACTTTATTTTACAGTTTTTTTTTTATTGTGTGAGAGTGGGTATGAGTACATGCATGCTATAACGCACATGTGGAGGTTAGAAACAACTTGCAGGCAGGCATCAGTTCTCTCCTACCATGTGGGTCCCAGGGGTCAAACTCAGGTTGTCAGGCTTGGCATCAAGTGCCTTTACCAAGGACTGTCTTGCCAGCCTCAGATTTGATGTTGTTGTTTTGTCTTGTTGGTTTTTTTGAACAGGGTTTCTCTGTGTACCTTTGGAACCTGTCCTGGAACTCATTCTATAGACCAGGCTCACCTCAGACTCACAGAGCTCTACCTACCTCTGCCTCCCGAATGCTGGAATTAAAGGATGCACCACCACTGCCCGGCCAGCGCCCCCACCCTCCAGCTGAGGACTGAACCCAGGACCTTGCTCTATCACTGAGCTAAATCCCCAACCCCTAAAGATTTTTTTTTTTTTTTAATTTGATTACTTCTTTAAGATGGGTTCTTACTATGTAGCCCATGTTGGCCTCAAATTGGTGAGCCTCTTTTTTTTTTTTTAATGGTTTTTTGAGACAGGGTTCCTCTGTGTAGCTTTGCGCCTTTCCTGGATCTCGTTCTGTAGACCAGGCTGGCCTCGAACTCAAAGATCCACCTGGCTCTGCCTCCCAAGTGCTGGGATTAAAGGCGTGCACCACCACTGCCCGGCTTATTTGACTTTCTTAAAGATTGTGTATATTTTTCTAAATTAGTGAATTAGCTTTCAATGGATTACATTTTTCATTTTGTACTCTGAGTTTCTGTTAGAAAACTGTATGAAAACTGTTTGCAACTTAATTACATTTGGCTACTGAAGTTAAACTCAGAGAAACAGTTCTAATTGTTTGACTGAGAAACTATTTCCTTCAGTTAAGATTCTGCACTCTATGCATTCTGCACTCTGTGCAGTACACACAAACAGGCCTCAGTACACATAAACAGGCCTCTTACATAGTACCAGATGATTACTAGATTAGAAAAAATAAATACTACTTTTTTTTTTGGAAAACGCGTATTTTTAGCTAGAGATTCTTAGTGTTTTGTGGTAAAAAGTACGTATGGTGCAAGTCTTCTGTGCTAAGAAGCACTTGGTGGAAATGAGAGGTCTAATGGAGTGACCATACATCCTCTTTTGTAACTAGTCTTGGATTTTTACCTTCATCTCCTGGCCTAGTTATTAATGTTAGTTATTCCACTCTCAGAAGTGTCCTCCTTTGGATAATAGATTTGCATGGTTATCTTTTGCTTAGTTGTGTCTGTTTATTAGAGACAGAATTTCACTGTGCTTAGGCTGAGCTTGAATTCCAAATCCTGGTGCCTCAGCCTTCTGATTACAGGTGTGTGCCACCATTACCAGATTTTGGACGATAGACTTGGTATTACAGGAGTGTCTAGTGATAGTGGTTCCAGCCCATTAAAACCTTGTAGCCTTTGGAAAGTCTAGGAACCAGTACAGAAAAGAACCAGCAAATGAAGTGCATGGGTAATCACAGTCTTACACAACAGCTGTGTGGCACAGACCAGAAACCCTCCCTGAGACTTTTAAAGAGACACATTAAGAATTTCTTGTTAGCTGGGTGTGGTGGCGCATGCCTTTAATCCCAGCACTTGGGAGGCAGAGGCAGGTGGATCCCTGAGTTTGAGGGCAGCCTGATCTACAGAGCGAGTTCCAGGAGGACAGCCAGGGCTGTTTCATGAAGAAAACCTGTCTCAAAAAAAAAAAAAAAAGAATTTCTTGTTGATATGTTCCATGAGCATAAGTATTACTAATCTTATTTGCAGGAATTTGTCTTTTTTCAGCACTATGTTCCTGTCAATGCCTGACATAATAGGTACAAAATAAACATTTTTAAATGATAAAGTAAAGGAGTCTCTGTCTTACAGATTTTATAATCTAGTGTAAAATCCAGCCATATAGATAATGGTTATGATACAGGTTTGAAAGTACTGTGATAATTTAAAAACAGAGACTAGGGGTGATAGTACATGCCTGTAATTCCAGTACTGGGAGGCAGAGGACCAGGGGTTCAGTGGTAGCCTGAGCTACAGAATGTCTCCAGAAACAAGGTATAGTGAGGACACAAGAGATCTGATTTTGACTGTTTCCATTTTAATTTTACAAGCTGGATTACTTGAAAAGCACTTGATGATTTAAAGCAAAAGCTTTCAGTTACATAGTGTCACCAAGCATGGCCCTTTACCACGGAAGTAGAAACAATGCCCAGAAGACTAGAACAGAACGGCCAAGCAGTAGCCAGATTCCCAATCAGTGATCATTTTGTCTGTGGCTGGTGGGCCTTGTTTAGTCGTTCAGCCAAACAGCTGTGAAGTGTGTGACTTTAATTTCTGTGCATACAAACTTTAGAAAGAAATTTAATGTGTCCTGAGTACTTTACTTCCATCTTCATTTTAAGATGAAGAAACAAGGGCTGGAGAGATGGCTCAGTGGGTAAGAGCACTGGCTGCTCTTGCAGAGAGGATCCAGTGTCCTCTTCTGGCTTTCCTGGGCACCAGGCACATGTGTGGCACACAGACTTACATGCAGGCAAGAAAACATTCATGTACATGGATTTTTTTTTTCTTTTTCGAGACAGGGTTTTTTAAATTTTTAATTAAAAAGGAAGAAATAAAGTAGCTAATGGTTGTGGTATGATGTTCCAGTTGGAGCGGCAGAAGCAAGCTTTCATGAATGCTCAGTCTTTGTTTGGCTAGAGATTAGCATACAGTTTCATAATAATTTAGACTGGAGTAAATGTTCTCAAGTTCTCTTGGGCAGAATGACATTTTAAACTAAATTATCTGGACACAGAAGTAGATTTCTCAGACCTGTTGTCTGCTCAGACTGATTTGAGGTCTTGGTGGCTTTTGGAGAATGAGTTTATACTTGTTAGCTGTGGTCTGGGCTTGCACAGATGTGCAAAAAGGGCAAGATAACTGTACTTGGAGCATGGCGATAGTACAGATTAGAGAGGGTTACACTGGTAGGATCCACAGTAGGCTACATACAGGAGAGTTCTCATGGGCCAATGGCCCCTTCTCATGGTGTCTATAAGGAGAGAATGGTTACTAAAAAGTGTTATTTGGGTGGTTCTCTGTTTTGACTCAGATTAGGTACACAGTTTGCCTTTCTCAGCATGCACTCAAAACCAGTTTAGGCCAGATCAGCCTTTCCATTCTTCCTACCCAGATATATAGAAAATACATTTGAGTAGAAGTTGTCTAAACTTGATTGTTGTTAGGGTGGAGATACTTACACTACTGTTCAGAGAGGTGTATACTTAGCCTGAGAGTCTGATGTTACTGGGTGCATTGTTTGGAGAGGCGGGTGATGGGCATAGCATGTGCAGAGCAAGGAGTTGCCGTTAGAAGAGGGAGGAAGCATATGATGACCAAAACCAAATAGGGTCCCAGGTTACTAAACCATTCCCTCTGCTTGCCTTCCTCACACTTGTTGTATTGGTGTGTGTTTGGGGGTGTGGGGGGGGAATCCATGTATTTTGCAACTTCTTGGACTGATATTTACTCTGAGTATATTAAGAGATCATTGAAGATTTGACTTTTTGTAAATGAAAACTGTGGGGCAATAAAGTGTTCTCAATGTAGCTAGAAGCTTACTTTAAAAAAAAAAAGACACATGTTTTGGATGGTTCTATTTTGAGATATCTGTAGCTCAGGCTGTTTTCAGGTGTGCTGTGTAGCTGAGGGTGGCCTTGCGTTTCTAGTCCTGCGGCCCCCACCTCTCAGCTGCTGCAGTACAGCCATGTCCTCCCACTGCAGTGCTGGGATCAAACCTAAGGCTTCTTGTAAGCTAGACAAACATTCTGCCTAGCTCCAGCTACAGTTCTTAAAATTGTTATAGTCTTTCTTTTTCTTTCTTCCTTTCTTTCTTTCTTTCTTTCTTTCTTTCTTTCTTTCTTTCTTTCTTTCTTTCTTTCTTTCTTTCTTTCTTTTTTTAGAAAACTATTCTAGTCTTTGTGGCTTCTGTGGCTTCTTTTGAATACTTGATTGACTTTTTTTTTTTTTTTAATCAGGGTCTCAACCAGCCAAGGTTGTCCTGGAACTTACTCTATAACCCAGGCTGGCCTCCAACTGGGGTTTATGAATGTATGTGTTTTTGATGGTCACTGTTGGGGGTCATCAGGCTCTACCATCCACATATGACAGACACAGAGCCGACTTGTCTTCCCCAATGCACTTTGTAAAGGCTGAGATTTGAAATAACACCCTTTTTTCTGGGACGCTTTTCTTTTGTTTTTTATTTGTTTTTGAGACAGGGTCTTTTGTATCCCAGGCTAGCCTCAAAATCCTGATCCTCTACTTCCACCTCCCAAATGATGAGATTACAGGTATGCACTACCACATCCAGTTTTATACAGTGCTAGAGACTGAATCCAGGGCTTTGTGCAAGCTCAGCAAGCACTTTATCACTTGGGCAGGCACAGCCCAGCCCTCCTGTCTTATTATGTATGTAATTACAGTTTCAGTGACAGAGACTCAGTCGACAGCTTTCTGGACAATGACAAACTAGAATGACAGCTTTCCACCTTGTTTGCTGTTTTTCTGGTGGTACAGTTGATTTTTAGTCAGATTTTTTATTATTTACTTTTAAGGGTGTGTGTCTCTCTGTCTTCTGTCTGTCTGTCTGTCTGTCTACATGATGTCAGAGGTGTCCCATCCCTTTGGAGCTGGAGTTACAGACAGTACTGAGCCACCTGTTGTGGGTGCTGGGAACTGTATCTGTGTTCAGTACAAGAGCGCTATGTGTTCTTAACCAATGAGCCATCTCTCCAGCCCCCATGATTTTTAAGTCAATTTTAAATTGAAATTGAGGTAGTTTTAATTTTTGACATTCTATACAATAAATTCGTTTGCTTTAAAAGGGAAAGGAATTTGCCTTTGCCGGGGGAAGCAGTGCCATTCAAATAATTGAACAGGATGACCTTTTATCCCATTGATTTCTGTAGAGAAGCACGGGTATGCCTCAGAAAAGGTCAGTGGTTATAATTGAAGCACACACCGATTTTTCTCTGCTTGCAAGAGCACCATACTTTTTGTTGCAGGGATGATGAGATTTAGGGCTGACCATTTATTAAAAGAGAGCATAGCTTGCTTACATTGGCACATTGCTGTTTTTCTTAGAAAGCATTATTTGAAATCGACAGTATCCACACCAGAGCCTATGCCCATATATTTAATGCTTTCATTTTCATTTCAGATGAAATCTAGGTTGAAATTTCCCTCTCTGTGGACTTGATTTAAAAAGGAGGGAGAAAGTAAAGGAAGAGAATTCATTAAGTCTTATGTTTATGATTGGAATTTTCTTTCAACTAGGAATGTCAGGAGTTTAAAATTCATATTTGAAATGGATTAGAGCATGTTTTAACTGGCATTCATGTATAAGAGAATCTGGCTGGAGGGTTTAATAAACTATAGTATGCAAATCAAGAATTTACTGTGCCCTTTGGAAAAGTCCCTTGACTGTCATATTTGTTCCAGCATGTATCACATCAAGATGAAGACGTTTTAAAGGTGCTTTAAAAAGTGTCAGGCCTGACAACTTCAGTTTGATCCCTAGGCCCCCAGAGTGGAATGAGAGAACTGACTCCCCAGAGTTGTCCTCTGACCTCTATAGACAAGCTGTGATGTATACTCGCACACACACACACACACACACACACACACACACACACACACACACACAGACACACACTCTATTCTTGATCAGTCTAGAAATGAAGACCAGGTTCCATCCTAGCACCTAGGAGCCAGAGGCAGGCAGGGAGATCTGTATGAGTTTGAGGCCAGTTTGGTCTACAAACAATAATAATTATTATTATTATGATGATGATGATGATGATGATGATTATTAATCATATATCACCAATGAGAGAGACTTTTTTTTGAGGCAGAATTTCATTATGTATCCCAATATGGTCTCAGATTTGGAGGTTTTCCTGCCTCAGCCTCAGATCTGGGAATGCACACCTAACTGCTATACCTGGCTTAAGATGAAGATTCTTTTAAAAGAAAGAAAAAATAATTGTAGAACTCTCCAAGTGTGGAGCCTACTTAATATTTAATATTACAAGATTTCTTTTTTCTAGTCTGGCTTAATGTTGGTTGCTATCCAGTATAAATTGGAAACAGATTGATGTTTCCATTATTTAAAATCATAAAAAAAAAAAAAAACCTGGACAGTAAAGACCAATGCCTTTAATCCCAGTCTGGGGAGGAAGAGGCAGGCCAGTCTGGTCTACAAGTTGAGTTCCAGGATAGCCAGAACTACACAGAGAAATCCTGTCTTGAAAAAACAAACAAACAAAAATATCAGTAAAAAGTGATTGGGATTAAGGTTAGCTTTAGCTTTTCGGAGCTTTCTCTTCACATTCATTCTACAGGGAATAGTTTGATACAATGGGTTCTCCATTTTCTAATCCAGTTAGATCAGTTAAAGGCACTGATTGTGTTCTATGAAAGTATATACCATCAATAGCTCATTGCATGTAGAGAACATTCTATTCTTCAAGTGAGTAGGAAAGCCAGCCTGCTCTCCATTTGAACTCTAGATAATGAGTGGGGTTTTTTTAAGATTGATTGATTGATTGATTAATTTATGTGATGTTCTGCCTGCATGTGTCCCTGCAGGCCAGAAAGGGCACCAGCTGGGAATTGAACTCAGGACCTCTCAAAGAACAGTCAGTGCTCTTAACCACTGAGCCATCTCTCCAGCCCAATAATGAGTGTTTTAACCCAGCAAGTATTTTTAATTTTTAAAGACAGGGTTTCACTGTGTAGCCATACTGGCCTAGAACTCAGTATGTAGACCAGATTGGCCTCAGACTCAGAGATCCACCTGCTGCTGCCTACCAGATGCTGGGATTAAAGGCGTGAACCACCATGCCTAGTTAGGTAATTTTTATGTAGCTGTATCACAGCTTTTCTCTTGTGCTCAACTTGAACTGCTTCAGTGGCTAGCTCTGTTAAAATGCTTGCTTAGCCATATTTTATTTAGACATATTTGTGTAGCATTTTAGCAGTATAGAGGAAGCATTTCTAATAGTTTATGAACTCAAATACTTCTCATTCTCTGAGTGTTTTAATAAATTGTTTCTTTTGGTTTTCATTGGCTTTGATTCTCTGTGTGTATTTGTACATGTGGAAGCCAGAAGTCAACATCAGCTGTTTTCCTCAGTTGCTCTCCACCTAGTTTTTTTTTTTTTTCTTTTTTCTTTTTTTCTTTTTTCTTTTTCTTTTTTTTTTTTTTTTTGACAGGGTTTCTCTGTGTAGCCCTGGCTGTCTTGGAACTTGCTTTGTAGACCAGGCTGGCCTCGGACTCACAGGCCTCTTGCCTCTATTACCTGAGTGCTGGGATTCATGAGTGTGGGTGTGGGTGTGGGTATGTGTTTAGAGACCAGGTCTCATTGAATCTGGAACTCACTGAGCTAGACTGACTAACCAGCAAGTCCCAGGGAGTCTCCTGTCTTTCCTCTCTAGCACTGATATTACAGACCTGCCACTATGCCCAGCTCTTCTGTGGCCGCTTGGGATTAAACTCAGGTCCTTATGCTTGCATAACAAGCACTTTACCACTACCCTCCTCCCCTGCCCACCTACCCCACCCCACAGCCCTGGATCAGTTTATTTTTCCTCTTTATTCTAAGATGGGCTGGGCGACCAGACATGGGACTATGAAAAATTGACCTTCGTCCCCTATTTCTAGAATATTCTTTTTTTCTTTTCTTAACCTTTTTTTTTTTTTTAAAGACAAGATCTTACTGTGTAGCCCAGGCTTGCCTCAAATTCATGGCCATCTTCCTGCTTCTACCTCCCAAATACACGCACCACCATGCCTAGCCAGAGTATTCTGCTATTAAACTTTTCCAGCCAGATGTCTCCCTTTCTTGTGAATACCACAGCTTGGTGGCTTTTCCAGTAGATGTTCTTGGTATTAGAACATAATTAATGGCAGTCTCTTCAGTCCCCTCCTTCTTTCTCTCTGCCTGCCATTCTGCCTTCTCTCTTTAGTTCTAGCAATTGATAGTAGATGTCTGGGTTTAATAACGTATAAAATGGGGGAAAAGCTGGGTGTCAGAGCATGCCTGTAACCCCAGCATTTGGAGCAGTGTATGGCAGTGAGTGCCAGAAGAGTAGTCAGGGAAGGTCACAGACAGACCTCGGTGAGACCTTAAGAATGCAGCAAGGTGTGTCCAGCCCACAAGTGTCTGATGGCATTAACATAAGCAGGTGGACTTCCTTTTTAAAAATATGTTTGTACTCTGGTCATATTTATAGTCCACTCCTCCCAGGTACACCATCCCCCCATTTCCTATTCCTTCACAACGTTGTGTCCCCTAGTGTTTTGTTTGTTAATGACCCATGGAGTTCAGTTTGTGCTGCCCGTATACAATGGACTTGGGGCCACCCATTGGATTATAGTGTACCTGCCAGAGGCCACACCCTTAAAGAAAACTGACTCCCTCGAAGGAGCCATCAACTGTACAGGAAACTGTACAGGAAAGTTGACTGGCTTGATCTTATTCCGGTCTTTGTGCAGGCAGCTGCTATGAGTTCATGGATGCCCAGGTGGACTTTCACAAAACTCTGGAATTAACAAGCCTACTCTGGATGTGGTAGGGAAAGTTTTTATCTTTTTGTAATTTTTTTATTATTATTTTTTTCTGTGTATGAATCTATGTGGTTCATGGAGACCAGAATAGGCCACAGACCCCCAGAAGCCCAACATAGGTGTTGAGAACCAAACTCCTCTGGAATCGTAGTAATTGCTCTTGATCTCTGAGCTATCTTTCCAGCCCCTGAGTTTTATTTTTTTAATTATGTGTATATGTGTGTGGGGGGGGGCTATGTTCATGTAAGTGCAGATACCCTTGGAGGCCAACGGGTATTGAATACGCTGGAGTGGAAGTTACAGGTGGTTGTGAGCTGCCTGATAGGAGTGCTTGAAATGAGCTCAGTTCCTCTGTGAGAACAGTAAGCACTGAGCCATTTTTCCAGTCCTTGGAGGAGATCTGTTTCAATGACTTATTTGATTTTCTGTGTATTGATGTTTTGCCTGCGTGTGTATTTGTGGGAGTGTTGGAGCCCCTGGAACTGAAGCTACAGACAGTTGTAAGCTTTCATGTGGTGCTGGGAATTAAACCCGAGTCCTCTGGAAGAGCAGCCAGTGCTCTTAACTGCTGAGCCATCTCTCCAGCCATAGAGTAGAATTTTGTGAAAGCAAGATTTGTTTAGTTGGGCTGGGGAGATGGCTCAGCCTTAAGAGCATTGCTGCTCTTCTAGAGGATCCAGGTTTGATTCTGTAATGCCAGTCCCAGGGGATCCAACGCTCTCTCTTTAGGTGTCTGTGAGCACCACACATTCATATGCACCCACATATATTCAGGCAAAACACCCACACATGTAAAAATAAACATTTCTTTAAAAGAAAATTTTTTTTTTTTTTTTTTTTTTTTTTTTGGTTTCTCGAGACAGGGTTTCTCTGTGTAGCTTTGCGCCTTTCCTGGGACTCACTTGGTAGCCCAGGCTGGCCTCGAACTCACAGAGATCCGCCTGCCTCTGCCTCCCGAGTGCTGGGATTAAAGGCGTGCGCCACCACCGCCCGGCTTAAAAGAAAATTTTAAAGGTGTTAGCTTTTAATTTGGGTTGAATTTATTTAATACCTTGTGTTCTTTAACCTTGAAGATAGGGTTAATACTCAACTCAGTAGCACTCCTAAACCTCCGTCCAGACCAGCTCCCCAGTGGACCTTTCCTCCTCTCCATTATCTTTACCAAACCTTTCTTACTAAGTAGAAATGTATGGCATAAATTGCTCCTTGAGCCTGAAATCCCAAGAACCTCCTTCCTGTAACAGCTGTCACATCTCCTTTAGGACCTTCCTGTCCACAGGAAATCCCCCAGGCTTTAGTCCATTACAAAATCCTAGGGTTAGTTTCAAAAGAACCTGTTTAAAAGTTCTGACTCAGATTTTTTTCCCTTCTCTCCTTTTAAGAGAGTCACTATAGTTGGAACAACTTTTTCACACCAGCTCTTTGAAGCACCTCTGTTCCAGGTGAAATGGGGGGGGGGGAGATGAGGGGGGGATAGGGAGGGAGCTCCATTGCAGTCTTTTCACCCTCTATTAAAATATAAATAGATCTCTAAAACTTGCCAGGTGGTACAAACGAAATGCCAGTCAGGTTCTCAACTTCAGAGGATCAAATCTACAAAGGCACACCTAATTGGAGCCTGTGAAAAGCCTGAGAACCCTATTATCATCTCCCAAACTGCTTAGCCTTCTGCTTAACCTTTGATTGTGAGCTGCCTGCCGAACTTAATTCAGGTGTGAGGGTTTAAGGAAACTCGTGGGACTGTGTGCATTTGATCTTTCCTGTCATATCCCACAGTTGTGACTCCATTTCTGTTTTTTTAAGGTTGCTAGATACCAGGATGCATGTGTTACATGGGGACCTAGAGGTTTCAGAAGCCACTATAAATACATCAGACTCACCTTAATTGGAGGATGTGGGGAATCAGTGGGGTGCTTAGCTACTTCACAGACCAGCTGTGTCTCCTGCTATCAACTCGATTTGAGAGCAGTACCTCAGGAAACTTAATAGACCTAACACTAGCACAAGCCTGTATTTTATCAGCGTGCTCTTTATTTCTCAGCTACTGGTTCTAATGCTTTGCTCTATGCATGTTGTTAAATATTAATATCCCTGGATCACATAATTGGCTGTAGGTTTAATGTTACATGTCTAATTAGAACTCTTTTCCTCTTACTGATGCTTACTTAGAGGAGGCAGGAAAACCAGATGGTAGAAAATAGGATTAAGTTGTACTGGACCTGGGGTGAAAGCTACTGAGGAGGCTGAGTTGGAAACTGCAAGCCTTGCCTGGACTACAAACTAAGTTCAAGGCCAGCTATTGTTACTACTTTTATCTATTTATGAGTGAGGGTACTCACACAGAGGCCAAAGAGCACTTGCAGGAATTGGTTGGTCTGGTCTGGCGGCAGGTGCCTTTGCCCACTGCACCACTTTCCTGCCCTGGGTTTGGTTTTGGGTGTGTGCAATGCTCACTTGCAAGATGCTGATCTGTAGCTACTTGTTACCACTGTAAGCCCAGGACTGCAGAACCCTTTTCCAGTGCCAGGAACCCACACAGGAAGTTTCCTCGGTTTTCACAGATTGACTCTTGGAATTGACCCCCTTTTGAGTTTTCAGTTTGTATGTAGACCTACTTGTTAAAGTGACGCACCCTGTAGAAAACTTTTTTCTGGCACAAGAGCTTGTCCATATGTGACTGAACTCTAAAGAAATGTACCTATAGTGGACATAATGTTTTCCAGTACCAGAAAAACTCACATGAGACTGCATTAATACGTGAAGAGCAGGAGCTAGAGATATGAGCCATCCCAGTGGTTAAGAACACCTGCTGCTCTTCAAGAGGACCTGGGTTCAGTTCCCACCACCTACATAGTGGCTCACAGCCATATGTAACGCCAGTCCCAGGGGATTTGACACCCTCTTCTGGCTTCCTTGGGCACCATGCATGCACATGATATGCAGACAATACATGTGGGCAAAACACCCATACACATAAAAATTAAATAAAAACAACGAAAAAAAAAATGTAAGACCAGAAAGTTAAAAGGATAATGTGAATAGCTAGGAGTGGGCACATTTATAATCTCAGCACTTGGAAGCTAAGGCAAAGAGGCTACCCTGGGCTACACAGTGAGTTCCAGGCCAGCCTAGGCCACAAAGTGATACCTCTCTTACTTAAGAGTAAATAGTTTTCCTCCCCCTTCAGCAGGGATGCTCTTTTGAGGTTGCCTGGTCTTTCCTGTCGAGATTACGCTGGTTTGAAAGAACTTGTTGAGTGGCTGTCGGTTTCCTTTTTTACCGGCATTGTGTCGTTTTGCCTGGAGTCTTCCCCTGCTGCACCCCCCCATCCACCACACACACACACACACACACACACACACACACACACACACACACACACCTGGTAGGAGGAGAGACTG